>NW_019101729.1:35859-444899 GCF_001856785.1 Myzus persicae | reverse complement strand
GCAATAGGAATTCATTATCTAGGTGTAATCACAATTTGTGAGTTATGACCTTTAATGATTCTTTTTGATTGGACTGTAGTACATTTAATAACAGTAAAACGTTTAATTGAATATTAAAAAACGAACTGAATTTATAATTTAGGTTAAAGGGCCTAACCAAAAAATTAGCCCCGGCCGCAAACCTCCTAAGTAGGGCTCTGATTTAAAGAGATAAAAACAGATTGAGAAGTGTAAGAGTGAATTGGAATACAGTTATTTATAAGTGTTGTAACTTAAGTTTTTCTATAGTCTATAAATTATTCAAATATTCATTACTTTTAATTTATGATAAGACTTTGTACTTATGACTTTATACTTAAAACATGTTAAATATTTTTTGCATTAAATACATTTTTGTATCTAAGTAGATACTAAGTAGTATAATTTGATTAATTTAATATTTTTGTTTCAAATTTTAGCTATATTTTATATTATAAGTCGAAAATGACAGAAACCAATCAACAGCATTATTACTCAAAATCAAAAAAACCCTTGCGTGTTAGAAGACAAATTTAAATATTAAATACTATTTTCGTAATTAATTTGAATAAATTAAAGTCGATGTTATAAAATAATAACATGCATTTTTATATTCTAGAAAAAAGAAAATATAATGAATGAACAAAATAATTAACTATTTAAAAATAAATATTACCTGATCTAACGAAGTAGCGAGTAAAAAAGGAAACGATGTAATGACAGACATTATCCAAACTAATGCTATTATGTATTTAGCCTGGTGCTTTCTAGTTCTTTGTTTCAATGGCCACATAATCGCTATATACCTGTTGACGCTGATGGCCACCAAAGTATATGCACTCACCTGTACGAAACATGACAATGCAATTCATATTTTTAATATTCGAACAAATCCCCAAGTATGTATATGGCAAAAATTTAAAACGTTTTAATATACCAATTTGCATTATATTTTATATTTTCAATATTTTCGTAAACAATCCAAAAATGTATACTTTTATTTGTTTACTTAGTTTTGAAAACAACATTTAACACATACGCACTGTTACCCGAAAAAGACAAAACTTCCGAACAAAAATTAAATTGTGAACATTTAACCTACAATGCCGACAATCTCGTACAATTTATAGTCGAAGATAAAATTATATATATTATACAACTATGTGTCTACGTATTAAACGATTTCAAGCGTTGATATTTTACCACTGATATCATACATTCATCCAACATTTCAGTATTTCACAATATCAGACGTGATTTACTGAAATGTGTTACCCCAACGCAGTAATGTGCCTATTTTGCTTATACGATGCGCCGTGTTACACAAACTTAAAATCCTAACCTAACCTAAACCTAACCTAAAATCTGAATATCAACATAACTAATGGTGTTCTTTAAAGCTACTAAAATAATGTTGTTGAAAAAAATCTTATAAAATTCAAAAAAATATACGTTCAAAATACGTTTTTTCACAAAATTACACTAATTGTTCTACTATTCAATGGAATCGCCCCTTTTTAGTCACATTAACACGGTCAATAGGTAACAAATTGTCATAAACCGCAAACCGCACTCAGAACTGAATATTTTTTTTGGAGATTCTGTTGTTCTTCACAAAAAAATATTATAAAATCCCTGGTAATACGATACTTCTATATTTACCTCCCGCCAGCAAATGTGACTTACCAACACGGCAACGATTTTGCCGAATGTGAAGGTTTGGCACACGTAGTTTTCCAGCGGCCAATACTGCAACAGGAACGAGGTGACAAACGGGAAGGGAACGCAGAACAGAGTCATGACCAGGTCACCGACGGCCATGTTCACGATGAACATGTTGGTCGCCGATTGCATTTGCGTCGAGGACATGACCACATAGCATACTAGCCCGTTGCCGACCAGTGACACGATGAACACTGCAGTATACATTAGGTAGACCAACGTATGGAACCCCATCGAAATCTATAAATCGTACAACAACCAATTTAAATATATTCTCGTTGACCATTTGAATATGACGTTATAAGTCTATTAGGTATATCATATTATGTTAACATAATAATATTATCTATTTACTAGAATTTGATACTCAAATAATAAAGCCAACGCAATTTTTTTTTGGTTTGAGCTGCTAGCTGGAATTCAATAGTTCAGTATCCCATCTAGGTATATTATACAGATTCGATCAAGAGTACATATTTTTTAAATAAATATATTAGATTAGTTGGGCATCATATAGATAAAATAAATTGTGATTAATGTTACTTTTAAACGGTATGAGATTGCCGTTTTTGAAAATATTTTTCTTAAATTAAACAAAATATCTTTCAGGTAACATGATATAGCAATAGAAGTGTATATATATATACAGGATGATCCAACAAGTATGCTCACCCCAGTTTTTTTCTTTAATAATGAAGTTTTTCAAAATCTGATTTTTGGAATCTTTAAATATACTCAGACCATATTTTCATATTCTTGAGATTTTTTTGTGCCACTTAAGGAGTGTCCTGTGGCGATACGAACCTTTTTTTTCAAATGAGAACCCCACTTTTTTTGTTTAAATTATTTAGCAGATAATTTTTTTGAGAATTTTGATGTATCGAAATCAAAATTGGAACGAGTAGTTTCCTAGTTATTGAACAATTTGTACTAAGGAAAATAGTCCATAATGGGGATATGATTATACAGTTCTACACATGAAATAAGAAAAATAACTAAATACATCAAGAAGGATTTTACTTGGTATTTACCTAAGTGTTTGACTAAATAAATATAAAATGTCATATTTTTTAAATTGTGTTTATAGACTATAGATAACAACGTATACTGTATAAGCATATCCTTCTTCCCTATTATAAACTATATTATCCTTAGCACAAAATGTGTAATTACTAGAAAACTACTCGTTCGAATTTTGATTTCAATATATCAAAATTCACAAAAAAAAATATTCGCTAAATAATTTACAGTAAAAAAGTGTGGTTCCCATTTGAAAAAAAAAAATATATATATCGCTACGGGACATTCCTTAAGTGGTACTTAAGTGGTACAAAGAATCTCAAGAATATGAAAATATGGTCTTTGAGTATATTTAAAGATTCCAAAAACCAGATTTTTAAAAACTTCAATATTAAAGAAAAAAGAGGGTGAGCATACTTGTTGGATCACCCTATATATATAACATCGATGTGGCAGTTGAAAATTGGACGTGATATTTCAGTTTTGATACAGTTGTTTAACAATATTTAATGGTTATTAAATAAAATATACGAATAGAAATAATATTTTTTCATCATAATCAATTTTTGTGAATGAATACTGATAATAGCTAATTATGAATTTAATACTTCTTACGGTTATGAACATTAGCATCGAGCCTTTACTACATAATACCGGTGGGTAGTACACATATACATAGTATGCGTAAGGTTTAATGTACTTTTAAAATCCCTACAAAATTCGTACAAAAACATTTAAGTTTAGTACATTTTCGATCAATATTGAGCATTTTTGGGATGCATTTCAAACGGTATCGAAAAAAAGATGTTAAACTATTAGTTTATTATTATTTTAATATTGAGTCTTCCATTTACCTACTGTTTGCAATTTGGATGAATAGTTTAAAAAAGATTTTTTCTGACAATCCATTGTAAATAAAATATTATCATACAAATGGAGCAGGATATAAATTAGGTTGGTACGTAAACTTCTAGGTACAATAATAACCCAAACATTTAATTGACTTTATCTGTATAAGAAATTATTTTTTTAAGTAATAGTATTACAGCAATAACAATTAAAATTCAATTAGTATAATAGAAACTTTAAGTCACCGTGATAACTTTATGTATATCGTGAAAACTCATAATATTTTAATATATTATTATATCACATAACATTTAAAGTTTTTTATGGAAACTGAAAGATTCCACTACGTGGCTAATTATTTATGTTCCAATACTCTGCTCATCTAAATTTAAAATACTTATGATTAATAAAAATAAATTGAAAATCCAATATTTAACATAAATGTGTGCAAAAAAACATTCTGATTCGAAATATGAAAATGTCTCCACTATAAGTGTTTAAAAAAAACACAAAAATAATAATATAGATTTAATCTTTAATAAAAATTAAAGTTAAGTATAGATTTTCTAATTATATACACAAAAAAGTACAAAGAAATTGACTGAAAAATGGAGTACCGTCTTATGTTGAAAATTCAAGTTGTATACATAAATTAAACCATATAAACGATAACGTATTTCGTAGCGTTCAATATGATTAACTTTTTCATTACTCAAGCTAATCTAATTTATAAATATTTTATCTACGACACATTATTAATACACGTATTTTCTTGACATGGATATTATGAAGAATATATGCACTACGCAGTATGATTTTTCGTTTTTATTCTACTATTTCGATCCATTCATAGTTTGTCGCATTTATTGAAAGTGTAATTTATTCACTGGTACAGGCTTATTGGTGCTTATAAAATATTTTAATATTTAGTTCATACAATTCAATGTACAACGCATTTTAATTTAATTCATATTTAACTACAACAGACTGTATACAAATTATAACCATCTGTAATAGTTTTCTACAACGATATCCTCTGCCACACGCAGATTCCTAATACCTAGAATAAATTATTTTCACCATAAACTCAATAATATACGTATACTTATAACATATTGACTTACATCTTAATTCAAAATAAATTAAAATGTTATGCTTTTTTTCTATGCTTTATCTCTCGCTGTATAGTTTATATTATATTAATTTCTTATTTTGTCATTACTTTAATAATTATATATTTAATGTAGACTTATACTGCAAATTATTTAGATAATATAATTAATATCAAACTTAATGTATTATATTACACAATACCTACCTAACGGTGAAATGATATATGTATTAATTTTCATGATTACTTACCATTTTGAAGTAACAATCAACGTAGAGAAACAACAATCTTGTATGTTATATGTGTACCGGTACACTCGAACGGCAGACACCGATCAAATCAAATACAACGACAAACGGAATGGTTTTGTAATAATTATTATGTAATATTTGCGCTCGCGGATCGGCGAATAGTGTGTGCGACGCGGATAACGAGAGAGAAAACTATTATTTAAATTTCCACTAATTATTATTAATGATAACAATGTAGCACGTTATTTATATTGTTATTTATTACTTTATCAGAATCTATTGACACTTATTCACTGTCCACAACCGTATGGTCACACAAATCTCGAGTTATTCTCATTCATGACCATCATATTTACATATTATATGTGCCATAAAGCACCATCACCAAGGTGCTTTATTTGTGCCGAACCGAACGATATCAAATCTTGTCATTCCCGGCTCGTACCTTATGTTATGATTCTGAGTGGATCGACCAAGACCATTTTCCGCTTCTTCACACACCGAGACATATATTATTGACTATATTAATTGTAGATTCGTGTACAATGTAAGTAATTTAATTTTTCCTTCATTCGTTGATATGCAGAAGTCATCAATGCTTATGTTCGTTCACGGTCCGCTTTTGAAGTTGCCTGCTGTCTTGTGAGTAGGTATTATTCGCAATATTAGCAGATCATAATAGATTAAATATTGTTAACATTATTATTTATTTTTAATGAAATGAACATAATCGTATAGTAATATAGTCTTTCACTAAATATCCCCACTTTTTACCACCTCTATCAATTTTTATTTTTAATAGATAGGTCAAATATGCGAATAATAAATTAAAAAAATATCACAATATAATTACCGCTCGTTAGATGAATTTATTCCTATTTTAATCTCCGCCAATTATAAAAAAAGTCAAGATAAATACTTGATTTGTTTAATTACAATAAACCTACGATTTATTTTTATTTGAATACCCAACACCATTTTGTTAACTCGAAAAAAAATCAATTATTATAATTGTCGTATTCAATATTATTATAATTATTGTTTTATGTTAAACCATTACACATTTTACAATAATGTAATATCATCGATAAAACCGGAAATATGTACTCGTCTAAATTATATTTCAACAATTATAAACAACGCTACGTTGATGATTTACTATCGACTGACCTTCTTATTTCTCGAAAATTAACAATAATTGAATAATTAATATCTATGTATCACAAATTGTCCCCGATTTAAGATTAACAGATTACTTAATAGTTAAAGTGACTACATTTTTGGTGTCCCGGGGAGCTCGTCTAAGATTACAGACAGGGCCGGTGTTGCGGGATACATTGTGAGACCCCACCGAACTTGGTAATTAGATTTCCTAATCGGAAATTTAACGAACCAAGTCGGCAAAAATAATAGTTTCTAGGTTTTTTTTTTTTATTGTTTTATTTCATTATAATTAACTGCCATATTGATATGGTATGTGATTATTGGAATATTACACTATGTATATGCATTGTGTACTATAATTGTGTACACGGAGAAAAACATAACAAGCAGGAATATAAATCGGCATTCAGCGTACAAAGAATTTTATTATACAATGTTTTACCAAGTTCGGCATGCGCACTCTGACGACATTAACTTCCGAACAATTGAAAGAATAAAACTCGTTGCTACTGTTGAACCATTATTTAATCTCTTGAGTGTACCTTTGAGTAATAAACATTCATCAGAAGACTTTGAAAATACGATAAATATATCCCCTTCCGGAATGTTCTGTATCCAATATTAAGGATTTAATCTGAATTTCTTGTGCTGGCAATAGAATGCTAAAAACGTATTGGATATTGGATAACAGAAATGAATAAAAATATTTTTCCCAATTTGAACAAGATATTAAGATGTATTTTTACAGCCCCTGTTAATAATCTTAACCCGAGTCTGAAGTCTGAACCTGTAGGTATTACAGTCAAAACACATGACAGACGACGTAGCCGTGAACTAGTATTCATACACCTTGGATGTAAGTACTACGATAAATGATACAACTTTAAATGGCCATAACTTGAAAACAATAAGTCTAATTGACAATCTACTTACGCCATTATAAAAAACTCGATGAAATTACATTGTACATTTAAATTTGATTTCTGCGCTCATAACTTAATTACTGTAAAATATTAAGTATTTTACCTACGAATTATCTCAATATAAAAAAAAAAACAAAATAATTTTAATTTATTGCCTATATAAAGCTCGTATAAGGTGAATCTTAGTATCGGTACAATACACATACAATATAAACAATAAATCACAGAAAAATAAAATATACTATACATAGGTTAAGCTCTTTAGCCCTTAACTCAATAAATCGTTTTCATTTCAAACGCACGTCAACAATTATCATTTGAAAGAAATCTAATTGTATACAACGATTCACCTGGCACACCGCCTTATTCACACGGGGTAGCTGTTTGACTATAAAGTGACGGGAACCTGCAGATGTGCTTAACTCATACCTATAAAAAACAATGAATTTGGAAATAGTTGATTAGAATTTAAATTGCTGCACTGTAGAGTCGTACCTCATGGAATATTTTTTTTACTCCTTAAAAAATTTCATAATCTGACAATAGTGATGAAATATAAAACTTTGCATTGGCTAATATTATGGCTTTGTATTCCGCAGTCCCGCGCCTTTCTATTTCCACTGTCGTGTCGTGTTGATAAAAATCGCATTGTTTATTAGACGTTACTTTTTGGTATCATGTAATAACCAAGTCGAAAGGGAGTATACCAATAATTGATAACAGCTCAACTTTTACACAAAAATGGTTACTAGCTGTAACCACATAGTTACCACGCACTCGCACGACACACAACATTGAACATATAACTGTCAATCCAGCTTTACCGTGGATAATAATTTAAACGGATATTTTATATTATAATAAATTTGTGCTGTTGCCTAACACGAAGTATAAATAATTTATAATTCAAAGCAAAATAATGTTTGTATGGCACAAGGTATCCGTAAAACGAGTCAACTCAGCGCCATCAACTGTCGCCAGCCAATTCAACTTTTCAACGAGTCCTTTAATTTTAAATTAACCTCTAAATTTTATAAGAGGTAAATTCACTCTAATTTTTAAGCGAACGGAGCTCAACGTGATCTACTGAGCGTAAAACGTGCTATGTTACGCATTTGTGAGGCGGAGACAACAAATGTCAGTGTAGCGTCATCTTAACTTGAACAGGGTACATTTATACAGGTTTTGTGTAAAAATGTATAAAAGATGGGAAGACGCAGATAGCCACTCACTTTTTCGCTGGGATTTTTTCTTTCCGGCTAAAGTTTTTTCTCTTCGTCCTTGTCGACAGCAAGTCAGCAACGCACAAATTACAACGATCACTCATAGTCATAGAATGTGTTTGTAACCAAAAAAATTAATGCTCAATAAATGGCAGGCAGTGAAACACAACCATGCACAGAACGTGGACTGCTGCGGCGAACAAATTTCGAATTCAGATTTCAGATTCAGAGTGCTGCAATATGACTTGTCCGGCGACTAGCAGCAGTGAATAGGCTAACCGGCTTATACCAGCTGGTTGCGCCGTGAAAAATATATTAATTTAATGGTCCAACAAAATTAAATGGACCAATCATGGGCCACTAAATCATGTTTAAAGAATCATTAGCTCACTATCGATTCGTCAAAATATGTTTAGTGATTGTTCATGCAGCCCGGCATTGGTGTTATTTGAAATTTAACGGTCGTCCTCATCTACATTGTCTATATCAGCGTTTCCCAAAGTGTGTTCCGCGGAACCTTAGGGTTCCGTGGGACAATGTCAAGGGTTCCGCCAGATGTATGAGATTATTGAGATAATTATGTTTGTTTAATGTTTGTTATTTAAACAATTTTGGATTGAAAATTTTTTTTAAACTAAGTTTAATAATGAAAAGTCATTAACAGTATCATTAAAATATTGTTTAGACTTGAGAGTTTATAGAATAGATTTTCCTTTTTTTATTTAGAAAAATTGAAGTTGAGTTGGATTAGACATTAGGGTTTCGCGAAACACAAACAATTATATAAGGGTGCCGTGGTCGTAAAAGTTTGGGAACCGCTGGTCTATATGACTGGTAAAACCGCGGCTGATTCTGTAGCTGTAGACATCGAAATAGAATATTTGGAGAGCGTCGTAAAATTGTTTAAATCTATGGTGGTGCGTATTACGAGGAAATTCTGTAGCGGAAAACGTGGCAAACGTTTGATAACGGAGAAAATCGGACGGTCTGTTTGCAGTTTGCTAAACGAAGTTAAATGCAAACGCCATTATCCAACGTTTGGCCCGTTTAGTTCCATAACCAGAACCGTGTTCGAATTTATTAATACTTTTATCACTAGGTATTGCTAATCGCCATCCCTACAATTCCCTATTCATATATTTTATAATGACCATTGAACTCTATAATATGATAACTGGAATGCTCACCAAGCAGTGTTGCTCGAAAGAGAATGTTAGAACGAGATGGCACATACCAATGGTGTTACTATCTTGTCTTGCACATGGCGTTAATATCGTATTTTCATTTACCGCGTTATTATTTTAGTTAGGTTCTTAAAATTTTGTATTTCTTTATTTTTTTTTTTAAATTTCCACAAAATATTTTTGAATAATTTTATAAAATATGAATAGTTAAACCATAAATAAATAGTTTATTAGTAGATAATTATAATTTAAAATAATGTAACAAGTCGAAACATGCTTTTCTTGTGGATAATGTTATTCATAACACTATTTACCCGAAGCTGTATCTACTGATTACTACTTACCTTAACTATACTTACTACTCTCCTAACTTAACTTAATACTGCGGATTTATAATCTAGGAAATATCCAATAAACAAAATCTTCAATACATTTTTGTTATTCTTAATGGCCAAAATTTCCTAAAATAAAGAATTATTCAAAGAAACTATGAGACATTATAGATACTTTTACTTTGATTTATAACCTTCAAGTAGTTTTCAGCCAGATATTTTTCCTGAAATTAATAAAAAAAAGTATTACATTTAAAAGCATTCATACAACCCTTAAAGCATATTAAAATAAAATCATACACTACAAGTTAACAATATTATATTATGATAAAGAAGTTTTTAAAAAAATAGGTGCATAAATAAGCAGTATTTATTAATTATAAAATAAATCAAGCTCAATTAAAAGTATTTAACATGCACAATTTTCAATGACAAAAGTGCTGAAATCCTAATATTATATTTAAAAAAAAAAAATTTTAATTGGATATGAATGTTTAATTAAATGTAAACTGGTTGTATATTAAAACAAACAAAATAACTCAGTTAACACATGTTACAAATATTATATAACAAAGGTTAAACATGATTAAATAAAATAAGTTTATTTAATTTATGCCTTAGGGATGACTTTGAACCCTGTTTTTGCTTGTCAATTGTTTACACTGTGTATGCACTCTTAAAGTACAGGAAATTTATTCATGGTTCATTTTCTCTTGTTAATAAATTTAATGCTAAATTCGTGTAGCTCAAAATATTTATCAAATATATGTACATTTGTATCAAATGATTAATGTGTAAAGTAAAATCAATAATACTATTTAACTCTTTATACTAACTTGTGAAATGACAAGTCTTTTCTAAAATCACTAGGACACTAGAACTAGCACAATTGAAACAAAAACAAAGATTCACCATCTTAAAATCTTAACTACCCACTGTTTTAATTTTTTAAATTTGAGTTTAAAACATAAAACAAAACGTTAAAAACAACAATATTATTCAAAATGTATTGGTGAACAATCATAATTCATATAAGTATATCTGTGATAAGAAGAGATAGCAGCACCATTCTTATCTGCTGTCTTTTTCTAACACGCTATCTCGGTTATGTTTACATTGATCTTATGGCTGGTGAGCATTCCAGTTATCATAAAGAGTTCAATGGCTGACTACACATTTACACCGTATTATCTACATCGTGTAGCAAACTATCTTAGTAACATAAACTATTCTGTCACAACAGGTGACACTGTAACAGCGTCTATCGCAAATCGCAATCCACGTGCCTTCTGTAATTCAACGCTGCAAATTTTAAATGTCATTTTTGTGTGTTTTTTTAATTCATCCCGTCCTAACAAACCAAACAGCGGTGATCGTCTACCGCCTCCTGTCAGCTTTAAATTAAATGTTAAAAAAACAACAGCTTAAATCCTTAACATTGTGACAAATTAAAGCGGTAAGTACCACGTAACTTCAAGCTGTAATAAATGTATCTCTTTTCAACGGTTTATTTATAGTCCCCATATTAATAAAATATTTAATACAAAATTGAATACTCAAATGATGATATTCTATATGTAGGTACAAAAAAACTCACTTAGTCATAAGTTTGCTATAATTATCCATTTTATCTATATACTGATTATACACAGCCTCATACAATTAACCACTTAAACACATATTATGTACATTATTATTTATTTGGTTCATGTTTACAGTAATTGAAAAACATTAAGGAAGATATAAAAATACAGTATGGAAATGTCAAGAACAACAGTGAATGATTCAACGATCAATTCCAAGTGAGCAAATACACTATCAGTGTAATATTACAAAAAATATGTAATTGTATCCTACATTTTGAAATAATTGAATTTTCTTAAACTACCTTCAATCCTGCTCACAAAAAGTGAACGTTCGAGGCCAATGATTTGTGCCCAAATGGACATTATGGGTTTAAGCCTCTTCACCCACATAATAAAAGTTATGGGGGATGAGGTGACCGAGTGGTCTGACGCGTCCGCTGCGACGCAGCCGGTCGCGGTTCGATCCTCGGCTACCGGGCAGCATTTTTCTCCGGACAAGTCGCGGTGACCGGAGAACAAGTGCTGCCATCCCCCACCCCCGGGGCATGGCAGAAACCTACGGGTGCCCCATTCGAAATTCTGCCAAAAACAAACACACACGTGTTCCCCCCTACCGTTCCAAAAAATATACAATACAAACTACAATACAAATCCTACTACAGCTAATGGCCTCAGTTGCCGAAGCTTAAGTTCAATAAAAAAAAAAAAAAATAAAAAAATAAAAGTTATGTGTTTGGGCGAGATTCTTATAAAGTGTATAGTATGATACGATATAATAAATAAAAGACAATAAATCCATTGGCTTTGAACATTTACTTTCCATAAGCTAGACTAGTTGTTTTTATAACTTATGCATACCTACTTATAGTAAATAATTTTTTTTTCAATTTTTTTTAGGTATGATTGTCTATTAAAAAGTTCTAGAGTGTTAACGATTCCACTTTTTAGATGTGATGATCAAATATTCAATACATCCATTAAACGAGAATTTATTGATAAAATAGACCCTTGTAATGATCATCGGGTACAATCACAAATCGGGTAAGATATGTATTTACATTATAGTTTAATATGAAATTGAATGATACCTAACCTATATGTAAACAAAAATATTAATCATAATATTAAAACCTAGGTACATAATAGTTGTATACTTTTTTTTGTGGACAAGTGCAATTCATAATAACTAACATTTTTTTTCTGCCCAGTCATGCAAAATTATTAGGTTTATGTCTTGTACCCAAGTATCGTGTAAATAAATTAGTAAAATTATATTCAATTACAGTGTAATTGTTTTTGAAAAAAAATTTACATTCTAGTTGTTAAAAAACAAGTTTTAAAAATGATATATATTTTTATCCTTCACATTTTTAAAGTTGATAAATTTGTTAATGACAGGGTACAGTTTTAATTTCATATTCCAAAGCAGAATATTTTTCTAAGTATTTTAATGCTTAAAAATTGAATTTAAGACAAATAGTTTATGAGTTATAGGTATTTAAAGTTTTGATGAGCCAAGTAGAATGGTCCTCAGTTACCCCAAAAACCACTGATCCACTATACTCTGCCAATCTAATTTTTAAATACTTATAACTAGGGCTGAGGACTTCTAGTTTTTTCATATTTGACAGAATGATCACAGAACAGAGTGATGTATAAATATGTTTCATACCACAAGATGGTTATGTTTAAAAATTGGAAAATTTTGATCTTAAACATAATATTATAACATATAAAAATCTGTATAGAAACATTATTTTCCATATAGGTATATCTGTTCGTAAAATTTTTTTTTGCAAATGGCGCTATGTCCGTGAGTAAGCCTAAAGGCGTAGGCAGACGCCTATTCGGCAAAATTTCTAGTTCAGGTTAGGTTAAGTATTTGTAGGTTTCTGCCATGCCCGGTTGGGGGAGGGCGGCCTCACTGCTAGGCAGTTGCCTGCTCAGAGAGCGATGCCGCCCATGGCCAGGATTCGTACCATGGACAGTCCGAGTTTGGACCGACGCCTTAGTCTACTCAGCCACTCTGTCTCCCATTAATATTATCAGTTAGGTAATTCCCTATCTGGCCGATAATAGTTTTAATAAATATTTTTTTAACAGCTAAAAATAATGCAACATTTTTTAACTGATGTAATTATGTACATTGTATCTAATTTTAAAAGTATAGTAAATAATTAACTACAAATTTGCAAAAAAAAATTTTAGGTGTGATCAAGTATTTAATACAGTTATTAAAGAAGAATTTGTCGATGAAATGGACCATAAATCATATGATCATCAATTGTTACAAAATACGGGGTAAGAATTGTATTTAAATTTTAATGTAATATGAAATTCAATCATTCCTAACCTATGCATCAAAATATTGAACAATTTATTAATCATAATATAATAAATTAATAACATAGGTGCATTAATATAGTTATATACTATTTTTGTAAACAAGTACAATTCATAATAAGTAATAACTGACTGATAGTTTTTCTTCTCCCCAGTCATGTAAAAATACTCTCCATAAAACATACCTGTACAGGCCTAAAGATTTATGCCATGAAGAGGTCTCTTGTTTCTTTGTTATCAAGGAAAAGTGATAACTAGTGCTCATATTTAAATACCATTAAAAAATCTATGTTCTAGATACTAGAAATAGGTTCAAAAGTGGCTTGAAAATATAAATAATGCCCTAAACACGTTAAAAATGCACTTAAATGTCATAAATTTCAAAAAATTTCATCTTGTATTTTATTAAAAGCTGCTGAACCCACTAATCTACTATCACTGAGCTAGATTAAGTATTGGGATTGTTTGTTGTGCGAATTTAGCTTTAACTAAACAATGTTATGTACAAACATTTTAAACTTATTGACTTTCTAATATTTCTTTGTAAAAATATTATTAGCTTTTTGGTCAGGTTAGGTATGTAACATAGATATATTCTTGTGACGGGCGCAACTTTTTTTTTCAATCGATTTTGTAAAGCTTTGTTTATATTTTCATAAAAACTCAAATCTACAATAAAAATTAAAACAAGAAAAAATTTAATTTATTCCCCAACAAAAAGTAGCATGCAACTCGATATTTTTCCTAAACATTAAAACATATCTGTGATTACTCAATTTTCCGTACAGAAGCAAAATATCTAGTAGCATGTTACTCATAGTATTTACAAAAGATATTTTTCTGAGCTTAAGTAAGCAGGAAGAAGCTACATAAAACTGATCACGAATCATGAGCTAAGACCGGATTTATATTCTCTTCACGTACGTTGTCAAAATCTTTAAAAACAGATAACAAATTCTAACTATAAATCAAATGTTATTATAATTCACTATTTAACTTAATGTATTAAAATACATTTTTCAATTGTTGTTGAAAGTATTAAAAAACTTAGAAATATAACATATGCATTTTAGATTTTATTAATTTTTTTCAAATTATTAAATTTGATGATTGAACAAGTATGCTAGAATGACACAACGTCTTCGATCAGAATAGTTTTTTGAATGCAATTGCGTATCATTGAATTCAAATATAACACATCCATTAAAATGACATACTTGACAACTACACTACTGCAGAGTGGAACTCACTTGTCCATTTTTTTTATTTTAATCACCATGGTTTACAAATATAACTATTGTCCTTTACTTAATTTAGGAATAATTTTATTTTTTAGAATTTTATGTGAAGCTGGAGAAAAAGTAAAGACAATTGATATAGAAATTAAAGTTGAAAAAGATTTTATTGATGGCTGTGAATTTGAAGGAACAGTTGTTACTGAAAGCCACTCATCGGAACTCATTGCACGTATGAATTCGGACAAGATATCTAACTTACAAGAAAATTATCAAAAATGTGACATCTGCAATTTATCATTTGATTCAAAAGCACTTTTGACTAGTCATATGAAAATTCATACCAATAAAAACAAAAATACATATGTCTGCGACATTTGCGATGAATCATATTCTATGGAATCTCATTTGAAAGAACACTTACTGCTTCATACCGGAAAAACCCCTTATAAATGTACCATCTGTGATAAAACATTTCATATTAAACAAAAACTTTATATCCATATGAGAACACATACTGGAGAAAAGCTATACAAATGTGATATCTGTAATAAAACATTGACTTCTTCGAGTAGTTTAACATGTCATAAAAGAATACATACTGGAGAAAAACCATTTAAATGTGATTTCTGTGATAAAGAATTTGCTCGGTTACCAAATTTAAAAATGCATATAAGGACACATACTGGTGAAAAACCATATAAATGTGATATATGTGATAGAAGGTTTTCTGAAGCAGCAAGTGTAATTAGCCATAAGAGAACACATACTGGAGAAAAACCTTTTAAATGTGATATCTGTGATCAAAGATTTTCTTATGCACAATGTTTAAAAGATCATTCATGGAAACATACAAATAAAAAACCTTTTAAATGCAAAATTTGTTCTTTGGAACTGACTAAGAAATCAAGTATAACCGTTCATATGAGAACACATACAGGAGAAAGGCCGTATGAATGCAATATCTGTAATAAACTATTTACTCGTGGAGAACATTTAAAAAACCATATATTGACACATAGTGAAGAAAAACCTTTTAAATGCGACATTTGTTCAAAAAGATTTAGGGAAAAAAAATATGTTACTGATCATATGAGAATGCATACTGGAGATAAGCCATTTAAATGTGAGATTTGTGATAAAAGGTTTTCTCTATCATCGGGTTTAAATACTCATAAAAAGTCACACATAGTAATTAAGCCTTTAATATGCAACATCTGTTCTAAAACTTTTTCCGATAAACCAAATTTAATTCTCCATATGAGAACACATACCGGAGAAAAGCCGTTTAAATGTGATATCTGTAATAAAAGGTTTACTCAAAGACACCATTTAAAATATCATAGAAGAACACACACAGAGGAAAAACCTTACGAATGTGACATTTGTTCTAAATCATTTAATGTGAAATGTAGTCTTAAAGATCATATTGTAAGAGTTCATGTTAGAGATAATTTAGACCAATATAAATGTGATTTCTGTGATAAAACATTATTTTCTCTAAACAGTTTTATAGGTCATACGAGGAGCCATACAGGGGAAAAGCCATTTAAATGTGATATCTGTAATAAAGCTTTTTCTTTAGCATCGTATTTAAGATCACATATAAAGTATCATACCAATAAAAAAAAATAATAAATCTGATTAAAGGTTTTAGTACATATTTTGTGGTGACCCTCAGCCAAGTCCTGTGGTAACAGAGTAGTTGTATAATATTGGTTGATTTTTTTTGTGATCAGACGATTATTCCCACTCTCTATCTTATAACTTTTTTTAAATTGTACACCATACATCTTATATTCAATTTTATTATTAGATAATTATGGAGAATGAACATAAAAATGTACAATGTTTTATAATAATATAACAATTGTAACTAAAGAACCTCTAATGTAAGTTCACTTTTTTCTAAAACCTATTCTAAAACAAAACTCATAATATTAATTTTGGCATAGTTTCTAGGATATTATTACTTTTACTGTTAGATGAAAGCATTAAGTTCATATAAAAACTAATATCGAAAAAAAGCCATTTAAATGTAATCTGCAGGGCTCGAAAGTTGTAGCAAATGCATATTTTTCTTGGTTCGTCCTAGAACATCCAAAATAAGATGCAAATACGTTTCACGTCTCTGATGTCATACACGAAATTGCATTTTACATTGTTTTGCATATTTACGGTTTTTATTGCTATTTTGCTAATTTTGGGTGTTCAATGCTATTTTGAGCATACTTTCACATAATTTATGAAATATTGGCATATTATTGAAAGTATTGATTTACTTAATTATATTTTTAAAAATATTTGAATTATTAAAAATAAATAGGCCTTAGCAAATAATATTTCATGTTTTCACACTTTCGCAGCCTTATAACTCATTGACAGTCCGATGTATTAATAGTTGATGACGTCAGTGTTATTCCCTCATTGTATCATTGGCCATTGCATTAGAATATCAAACATTTCAATGTACTTATAACTTATGGACGACTGTCGATTGCAAGTTTTAATTTTAGTACTCCCAATCCTGCAGTTGTCGTACGTGTGTGAAGGTAAACTATACATCTAATCCCATGTTTTAAAATAACTTTAAAATGTCTAAAAAAATAAACATTGAATCGCAGTACAGTTCATTCGTAGTTAGGTTGGTGAATACGGTTCTAATATGTTAACAATCGATTCAAGTATTTAATTTTGTAAGATTTGAGAAACTGATGTAAATTCCGATTGTAAATTTAATGTGTCTCAACATTTAAAAACTGACAAGAATCTCAAGGGCATTAGTTCAGAACAATCACAAACAAAACAACAATTTATGGCAGTTAATTTCTCTGAAAAATCATAATTTTATAAAGATTTAAATGAAGCTCTTAATTCCTCAAACATGTTGTTATTTTTATCATATGTAATTATGTTTTCATATATTTATCTTATACTCTTATTTTTTACTTGTGTTTTATAGTTTTTTTATCGATTATATTTATATATTTTTTATGTATTTATTTTTAAAACCCTAATTTAATTGTGCTCATATTCGACTAATGTTTTATTATAATGTACCTACTTGTATTATAATTTGAAATATCTCAATATTTAAATATAATGAATATGTGACATGTAATTAAATTATAATAAGGATATTTTCATTTGATAAGAAAATATTATAATTGTACCTCGTTCCCAAATAATAAAATAATAATTGGCAGAAACGTCTTTTCACAAAAATAGATTTTGGCGGAAAATGGGTATGCCTAAATCAGGGAACCAGTTTTTGTCGGAAACGGGCCATAAGCCCCTCAATCCACCACAGGTGGATTGCCTACCGACTATTATACGGCTCGCATTATCACAAGCGAGTATCATAATGTAGAGTTAGCATTTTTAATGGCCAACGAAGTGCATGAGATTACCTATAGAGTAGTATATAAAATAATATGTTACCAAAAATTTACCACCTCGGAACAAAAAAATACTATATTATTTTATACTGGTATGTGCAACCACTAGTGCAATTTATAATCATATTTTACTCGCGTACCCGAAGATCGAAATAATTATTTATGGCAATACGAAAAATAATATAGCATTAACTATATATATATATCGCAACTCGTATTCACGGATTTAAGGTCACACCAGTCACCTACCACCTACCGATCCAGCTACTACTCGATAAAAAAATACAAATAGGTATTAAAGTACATCAATATAATTATTATTTATTACTTTATTAGGTATTGCTCGAGTGTATGACCCAAAACAATACTTACAATTGATCGGAAGGTCAGAAATTTCACTTGGACATACCAAAAAACTTACCGGGATCTTTGACAGTGGTTCATTATTCCGGTAACGTCTCACCTAGATCTCCATCCTACTAATTCCCCATAGTTTTGCCAGTTGTATCATTTGGATCACGGGAAACTGTATAGTTAAACAAGGATCTAGATTCTAGATGACCGTTCATCCGTTCATCATAAAAACACGCCCGATCATAGATATATATGACCACCTAACCTTGTTGTTGTCAGTGGAGCAACTTAGGGTTCAAATCTTGGGGGTGCTACCATAATGAATCACTCAGCAAGCCATTACAACCCCCCCCCCCCAACATTACATAGTACCATTATTTAGATTATAATACAGTAACTGTTCACAATTATTATACCATTAATTGAAAATAAATTTAATTTTTTTACTATACTTTATTTTATAGTATCAAACATAGTTTTCTATCAATACTTGCAAATGTATATAATATTTCTTCAGGTACAATGTCATTAGGTATAGGTCTCTCTCCACACTTATAATACTTATTATAAGTGTTTCTGTAACATGCTGCTCCGCAACCAATTTTTAAATCTTCTCATAGAAGAAAAACTTCGTTTGAATGTCGCAGAACTGACAGGTATATGGTTAATGCAACCTGTATGGCCTCGTACAAGTTGGGAAAAAATCTTTAAAAAAAATTACCTAAATTATTGCTAAAACCATAAATATTTGAAATTACAAAGACATAGAACTTGTGGGTGTTTAAATTAAAGTTGGGGTTGCTTAAGTACCTTAAAGCAACCCCATAGTTGCACCACTGATTGTTGTGTACCTACATCTATTCGCCGACTTATTGCATTTTGAACAGAATATAACCTTAAGTGGAATCACAAAAAAACCCTTCATTGAACTACGTGTAAAAAACGGCTTAGTAAAAAGAGATCTTTAAGCACTATAACGATGTGATATAAGATATTCTATATAAATGGTAAACAAACTAAATTAAAGTAGGTACGCTTATTCAGTACTAATTCAATTTACTTAGCGTTAACGCCGTTAACTAAACTTAACCTAACGAACCTTACTTAGTTTACTTTATTCATGATATCACATCTTTGTAATGCTTAAAAATATGTTTTTTTTTACTTAGCCGCTTTTTATCCGTAGTTCGACGATGTGTTTTTACGTGATATCACCAATGAATTTGTCCTCTCTAGGATTATTATAGAAACGTCTTTATCACAACGAGGCCATCTCTCTTTATTACTACCTACTTAGGTCATTTCATGGATACCAAAGGTTTAATTTTTTTAACTAAACTTGTTTTTTGAAATAAGTGTACATAAATTCAATTTACTTAGCATTTATTTTTTTTTATTCAGTTTGTAAACTTTAGTTGGCATTTTATAACTTCGAGCATGGTAATAACACACTGTCTAATACACAATAAACTAATTTATGTATTATAATTTAATTTAATAAGCGACAATCGCCAGTCGATTACAAAATTAAACTATTAATAAATACGCAAAATATGTAGGATAGCAATAATATTGTACTGCATATGCGAAATGGAGTGGGGGAGCCGGTCGTCACGACAACGGAGATGCGGCCACCTTGATTCCACATTTCATTAAAATTTCTTGTTAAAAAGTCTGCACGTTTCCTTTAATAACTTAATTTCCAACAGTACTTTCGATGATTTTTGCAAAAGGTCATCTGCACAATTTGTCTGAATTTTTCCAATTTATTATCTATTAATTGATTCAGTAAATAATTAGATGGGTCCGGTTGAAAAAAACACCAACATTTACACTGTTTAATTGGGCAACTCTTGCTTCGAGATAAATAGATGATATACACTGTCGTGCCACCGCTATATTTTTTTTTACTTAGCTCGGGCCGTGGCAGTGGCGCTGGATATTCTTATATTTTTACTATTTACGGCAGCACTGCTTATAATTATTAGTACCTACTTATTTAACTTTAAATATTATTTATTATAAGTATAAGTATTAATAATGTATATTCATTATTTTATAGAAACAACATATAAAAACCCGAATGGAACCTGTACATAGCTAAGATAATATAACTTCGTAATTAACAATAATCACTATTGTAATGATTGCACAATATATATTTTAATGAAACACACGGTACCGTACAATACAGTTTAGGTGGCAGCCAACTTTTGGGAATTTTTTTAGGAAACCTATGTAGTGCTTCATGCTTGGAATACATACAAGGTTTCACATTAAAGTACCCAAGAATAATATGAGTTTCTTCACAATTTACACTGTCAACGACGTACCACATTACCAAACGCCTAGCTGCAAATTCTAGGGGGGAAGCAGTGCCCCACTCTGTAACACCAGAACAGTGTGCAGATCTATTATTATAAATCTATTATTTCAGAGAGACATTCTCAATTATTTATATATCAGATTAAAATAATATATTCAGTTAATAAATACAAATTACTTCTCAACATTCATTCAAAAATAAGTTTTATACCATTTTACTTCTTTGAAATGTACATTTAAAAAAAAATTACAATACTCTATCCCACACAAGAACAGTCCATGGCGTCAACCGATTTGCTAGTTTGCTACCAGTTTAGTCACATATAACACCCATTTTCAGGTCGGTAATTGCTCTTACAAGGAATAGAGTAAAGGTACTACATAAAAATCTAAATAGTTGAAGGATGTTGTTACATTTAAAACAAAAAAAAAAAATTATACAATAATGAAACAATTTTTGATTAACTATACACACAATAATGTATTACCTTAATATAAGTCATATAAAATAAAAGAAAAAAATCATGATTCTTAGTATCAACCAACATTTAAGTACTTTTAGAAACTGGTAACTCAAAAAATATACTTAACAACATATATTTTATATTATATACCTATTATAGTAAAATAATAAATACCAGTCTATATAATTGCATTGAATTTTAAAACATACTAAAAAAAAAATTACCTAATTACACTAATTAATAGACTAGCAAATATTTACTACATTGTATTATAAAAACCAAATATTAATTAATTTAAAAAGCTAGATTTATAAAATTAATTGTTCATCGACAAATTGCATTTCTAAAATGACCAATGCCGAAAATTAAAACAAATTTTTTAAGGTAGGTTGGTATGTTGAAAAAAAATATAAACTCATGTTAAAAACAAAATTATCTTACGATAAATATTATTTTTTGAAATAGAAAAATTAATTAAATTATATAATGTTATAAAAGTAAATATACTTTTTATTTATTCTTTGGCAGTATTTGTTTGAAAATCCAATAATCTTGATGGGATTTATTTTATTAAGAAAGTATTTCTGAATTAATCTAAATCATAAAATAATTTTCATTCATAATGATACATTTTTACAACATTGACTTAAACATGTTTTTGAATAATATTAATGACTTCTAAAATATTTTAAGATCACAATAATACATATGATAAGACCCTGGTCACAATTTAATTTTTATTAATAATAAATTGAGAACATTATCACAATGAAATAAAATTTAAATATATGTTTTAATGAAAATAAAAATAATATGTTCATCAAATTAAACAATAATACACAAAACAATAAAATGATTTAATACAGTGTTTCCTTTGGAAATAAGAAGATTAAAATACAAAATATATAATATTTTTATCAGCAATATTACGCCCAGCAAATAGCAATACAGCGTGCATGAGCATCTTATTTTTGTTTGGGAAAAAAAAATATTTATATGCTTTCATAAGCAGTTGCCATTGTAGATGTGCCGCATAGTTTATCCTAGAAAAGTACACTTTAATTAATAATAAATTGTTAAAAATAAACCAAAATGCAAGGACAAACCTTGATTTTATCATAAAGTGACAACCAAAATGCATGATGAGGAATCATATTTATACCAATTTCATTAAATAAACAAGCATTTACTACAGATCCGCCAACAAAGTAAACAAATGCAACAACCAAGACAAATGAAAAAAAGTAAGTCCAAGATTCTGAATCTGGGTTGTTTTCATACGCGTCGCTTAAATTCAATCCACATACTTTACTGGTTTTAAGTTCAACCGTCTATAAATATAATCAAATAATTTAATTTGATGAGTAAACAAGCAAATAACAAACGTAAGCCTTACACATTGGTTAGCTGTGACATTTTTGAAATTTGTCAAAGATTCGTTTCCACTGACTGCCAATTCATCACATACCAAAATTACATCAAACTCGCTATAAAATAAATTAAGTATTAAATATGTATAATAGGTTATCATTCAAACAGTCTTACTGTTGGCTTTCGTCATTTGTATAGATAAATGTTACCAAGTCAGTTAGTTTAACATTAGCATGCGTATAATTGGCAACTTGTATTGAAGAATCGGATGTCCCATTTACGATCTAAACAAAAATATTTTTTTTTTTTGTACGTACAATTATATAGACGAATTTAAAATATATTACGATAATGGAATTTAATACCTTTAAATTATTAGTCTTTAATTTTTTATGTAACTAATAGCCTACTTTTAAATTCAATAATTAATAGAACATTTAATACTAATAGATGAATATCAAAAATGCTATAGGGAGAAAAAATGACTTAGGTATTAGAGAAATTAACCACCTATTTGTTCGCAAGATGTAATATTCATAACTATGTATTCGAAACAATTAGGCACTTAATTTAAATATATTGTGAGTATATTTTTTTTTTATTAAGTAGCTATAGGTATACTATAGATATAAACATTTATTTCAGAGCAATTAAAATTAACAACAGGATTACAACAACTAAAACATTTTAGTAGGTAGATAACAAATTTTTTGATTAACTTAAATATGCAGCAGGTATCAAATTACAAAAATACGTGATAGAAATAACCAACAGTGGAAATGTTGGTAAACTACTATTTTCACATACCTATTTTACATTAAAAATTCAATCAAATTTACAAAATATTTAAAAGCCATAAATTTCCAGATTATATTTTTTCTGGATATTACACACATCTCTCTAGATGTACTTTACATTTCATTTTTAAATTCATAAATTTATGTATGTCCAGTTGTAAATTAAGTGTTACATATAATAGAACATTTATATAATATTTTTATTTTAAATTTCTTTCTTTGGCACCTTTTATGCTAATTAACGGCACAAAAAAATTGTAACTAGAGAAGTGGCAGTTGAAAGGAGATACATTTGAATCACGTGATTCATACAAATATTAATGGATGCATGTCCTATAGTTGGAAATGATAGTTTGAACAAGTTTTTTATGTGGCTTGGTTACTCTTGGGATAATTATTTTTTAAATAGCCTTTGAATACAGTATGGAAAACTCTGGTTGTAATTCACTGAAAATTGTATTGCTCTGAAGAAATTATTTAATACCTAGAGTATGAACACATTGCCTAACACTAAACCATTGCTTCAAAATTGTTCACAAAATGTAAAATTAATATTTTTCACTGTAAAGCAGAAAAAATGCATTTTTAATTAATAGGAAACGGTTTCCCTACCCAGTGACTTAGAAGGATAAAAAATTTGTTCATCTACTCAACAAAATGTTTGAGAACTAAAATTAATGGCGATACACATATTTTATAAATAACTATTTGATTTAAAATTAAAACCGTCAGCCTTTAAATGAATTATACAGAAGTGTTTATCGTGGAACCAAATACTTACAACGATTTCACTGACACAAGGTTGATAGTTCAACGTCTGGTTATCTGCGATTGTCAGAGTCAAATTCAGTCCACCTAAGTCGATATTGCTGTTGTCATTGACCGTAATGCACATACACGAGGAAGACAATTCGCAAAAGAACCGATCTTTCTTCAGACAGACCACTGCTGTGGCACAAATGACGAATAACAACACATGGGTCACCAAATGTTCCGAATGCATTTTCTATTCAAAAAGAAACCGAAAAAAGACCAAAGTTGAAAAGAAACGTGCGTATGGTTTCAAAAAGTGCCGAAGGATAATGACGCTGACGGTAGTAAACTAAAACTATGTACCTCTACACAAAAAAAAATAGTAAGTAAATTATGCGATATTGAGATTTGCGATGTAAGTTCCCTGTTACGTAATCACGTAACGATTTGTCGACATGGGAAAACTGAATGTTTTCAAAACGCAAATATTCAATAACACGACCAACGTCCGACGAATAATCACTATCGCATAACGAACCCAAGGTTTATAGATTACAATACTATAATGAACCAAGTACCAACAGGCAGCAGCAGCTGCTGCATCATGATAAATTTAATTTAATTTATCGTGTGCTGCATAGAGCATTGCAGGCTGCAGAGAACGCTGATTTGTGATTATAATATTATATTTGTTTACACGGAAATCGAGAATACTGACATTTTTCTTACAATAACCTTATCACAATATTTACTTCTCCGGTGTTATCACTATTTCAAAATATTCAAAATTAATTGGCAAATTATTCATACAATAAAAATAGGGCTCGAAAGTTGTAGGAGCTTAAAAACATGCAAATAGTGTCAAATATTATGCAAAACACCAATTTAATCAATTATTCATAAAAAAAAAATCATTTTAGGTCGCTATTAATAAGTACAAAAAAAATTTTTAATATTTAAAATATGGCGGAAAACTGTTTTGTTGAACTGAAAAAAATATGACCGAAAAGATAGTACATGGGAATATTAATGAGATGGAGTTTAAATGCATATTGCACTGTTGTTGTTGAATTATTTGTCAACTGCTACAATAACAATAAATACCTACCTACATTAAATTATATTGAGTTAAATATTCAACATTATTATTAAAATATTCAGATTAAGAGAGAAAAAGATCAATTTTTAGTAAGAAAATATTAAATATGCATAATATGGGCATGAAAATCAAGAACTATGCACTTACCCTAAAATGTATGACAAATGCACTTTCAATTTTCAAACTCACCGTTGTATAGCTAGGACTGCCATAAATCGAAAGCACATAGAATAATACTCCTACAACTTTTGAGCACTAATCATTATAATATAAATTAGAATCACAAATCACAAGTTCAAAAAGTACAATATTGTCATTATTTTAGACTTACATTATTTAGGAAATAGGAATAATGTTAATGAATAGCCACACATTCACACTAGTAATATTGTATAATGTATTGAAATGTTTGACGAGATAACGCAAAATATATTTTAAACAGAACAGAATAATGAGTATTTTTGTCTTAGCTAACCTAATATTTATGAATTTAATTATACAATATCATAAATGTATTGTCCAATTAGGATATTGGACTCCACCCTTTCTTATACTTGTTTTTGAATAATATTTCTGTTAAGCTGTGGTATTTTGGATCATAACCATATGCATGTGTATTTCCTTCGGCCTGTAAATAATATTTAAAGTCAGTTAAACAAGTTAAAATGTATGGAACCTAAGAAATTATATTCATTAAAACGGTATTAAAATGAAGCAAGGGTGTCCATGAATCTGAACCTAGGGGAATGACAATATTATAAGAAAACTAAGAACCAACAAAATTTCTTTTATTAAATAGCAGAACATAGATAAACAATAACTATTAAAAATTACTATCATTTCCCTAATGGGCACCCTTGCATTAAAATATACTTGATAAGAGACCTCTAATGGTTAGTAATCAATTTTTAGATTAAATAATGATCAGATTAATGCTTCAAGTATTATTATTGGAATTATAATTATATCCTAACCTTATATTTTTATAAAAAGATACAACTAAGTTTTAACAAAAAAATCATTTTTAATTTTAAGATGGTACTGAAAAATAATTATTTTCATAATAAAATATTTCCGTTTCATATTAAAACTATGTCAATTAACAGTTGTTTAGTATTTGTACACATGGTGATATTTTATTGATAAAAACCTAATTTCTACATTTATTGTAGAATTTATTTGTTATTATTTTCTAAATTCATATTTATCAAAAACATTTCTATAATAAACACAATGCCCAGAAATAAAAAACGTAAGTAAATTATTTAAAAATTAGATTTGATTAATTTAATATTTTGTGAAATTTAAAATATTATAATACTACAAGTAATTTTTTAACATCTATCCACAAATAAAATAATTTAAATAGGCATTCACACAATATTTTTTTAATCTATTATAATAAAGGACTATAATAGTGCTAAGGGTCTAATCTATTTTCTCGGTCTAGAAAAATCTTCCAATTCGTCCCTGTCCCCTAGGTAAATATATTTGTATGAACAGCAAAAATAAATTTGACACCAAAGGTACAACCTAATTTGTTCACACTTACCAACAGGTTGTACCAAACAATATAAATAAGTATAGGAAAATTTGACTGGTTCTTAAGAAGATGTCAATGCATTTTTTTTTTTACACTCACCCATGCACAACATAGCAAATTTTAAGTTCACAATAATGATTATAATCATAACAATTTCTAAAATTAGAGTGAATGACATCTTATACAATTTAAAGGTAAGAAAAGATCTAGGGCATCTTAAAAACTATTTATTAATTATTTTATAAATTTTAATTTTAAAATACTCATAACTCGCTTTAAGATTAAAATATAATAAACAACTTGAGATGTCCTAGATAATTGTCTTACCTCACTCTAATTTTAAAAATATGATTATAATCGTATTTGTGAACATAAAATTTGGTATGTTGCGAGTGAGCAGACAGAGAAAAAAAAATGCACTGGCATCCTCTTAAGAATTGTGTGTATTAACCAATATGACTTATTAATAATATACTAAATATTTCTACAGCATATAATACAATATGAATTTTAAATATTAAGTTTAACAAAAGTTCCTTATATTATAAACAAAAATATTATTCTTACTTGGAACCAAGCATGGGTAAGAACTTCAGCTTCTTCGCCAGGTATAAGAAGTTCTGGAGCATCAACAAGAGGGACGTTAAAATTAGAAAGTAATTCTTCTTTATCATTGGTATATCTATGAACATAAATAAATAATTAATTGTTGTACAATCACAAAAAATAAAGCAGGATAGAAATAAATTAAATATTTCTAACTATCTACTTGATCTACTTATTTCATATACAGTAATCCTTCATTATTTGGGGTATCGAGTCAGAAATAATCTTTATTTAATAATTCATACAATTTATCACTACCATACAAAAGCTGTATAATGATATTGTTATCTTCGCAACTTTGAATTTGCTGGAACCTAACCTCCAGAGATAACAAGGAATTTTTGTTATCAAATTTCTTTAAAAACTCAAGGCAAACTAGCTCTGTTATAGCTTCTTTATGGCGAGATGTTTTTCTTTATACAATTCAATCCTTGAAGCCTAAATTATAAACATTTCTTATAGGCTTATTTTTCCCTTTTCCTTTTACCACCATTGATTTGTTTCTATTAACTATAGTGGAAAACCCTTAAGACTTATATGATATAATAAAATAAAATTTAACTACATTTTGAACTATTAAAGTATAATGAATCATAAATTGTACTTTTTATTTAAATTTCGCAAATTATGTATTTTTTTTTTTTTATGTAGGTAATAGAATAAAATATAGGAAATTTGTTTGTAAGAAATATTCGATTACAACCAATTTTTCTTTCCATTTCATTATAATCGATTTTCACAGTTCATCACAGTAAATTGTTAAAAGTACCTACTGGATTTTCTTTAAAAATGACTTGATTTCAAGGATCTCTGAAGATTATTTATTTATTTAAGTTTTCTCTCTCTTGGTTATATTGTTTACAACTTATGATTTATTGTTGAATAGATATTAATATAATCTTTAAATTAATGTATATTGGATAAATACAACAACATACTTCATTCGTACATCAGCCCAGTATTGTTCTCTTGAATAACTCCAATCCTGTATCTTAGGATCATTCTCATCATAGTTGTCAATATCTAAACGTTCTAAATCTTCCACGATTATTTCCGCATCACCACCTTCTGACCAATCATATACTAATACATCAGATCGGTTGCTAAAATCAAAAATTGTATTTATTGATAAGTCAAACATGTATTAGGTTCATTACATATACTTGGTCTATTACTTTTATATGGTTTATTATATATTTTTGTTATTATTACAATTGTCTGCGATTAATAACATACCTGATATCTCTTAAAAATTTATATTTCAATTCGCTATCCATGGTTTCTAAAAACTTTGTATTCATCGCCTTAGAATTGACTTCATGGGGAAGTTTTCTTTCTTTTACAAGGTCTAACAATCTTGGTACTGGTGCATCCAAGTAGACAACCAAATGAGGATGCAACAAATCAGGCATAGCGTGCTTGTACAGTATATAGTACATTTCACGTGCTGCTTTACTCATATACTTGCATTTATACATTGCTTCTACAAACGCAAAGTCACTGTATGGACTGCGTTCAATAATTACACCTTCTCCAGTATTTAACAAGTGTGCGATGGCATCAATGTAATGAGCATAGCGCAACTTATATTTGATTATTTGAAACGATGCAGCATTAAAGTGTTCCGGGTTTTCGAGAAAATTACGCTCGTCAAAACTACGACAATTGACAGGCAGTTGAGGGTCCAGTTTTCGCATATCGTAACCATAGTCATTTATGTAGTACGCATCCATAGTAATGTCAGGCATAAAATGCATACCCAATAAATCGGCAAGTTGATGTCCAACAGCCGTCTTACCTAAAAATACAAAAAAAAGTAGAAGAGTGATAAGTGACGTTGTGACACACAAAATATACACATGCGCACCAGTCAA
Organism: Myzus persicae; assembly: GCF_001856785.1. Classification (NCBI taxonomy): domain Eukaryota; kingdom Metazoa; phylum Arthropoda; class Insecta; order Hemiptera; family Aphididae; genus Myzus; species Myzus persicae. The sequence goes on along the minus strand of NW_019101729.1, from coordinate 415,354 downwards.
CCCAACATAATAACCATCAGCACAACAGTTTAATGTTGTGGTGGTGTTTCATAAGCAAACTAGATAAAGTGAGAACACACAAACTCACCGATTCCGACAGGTCCCTCAAGAACGATCAGCTTGCTGTTCTCATCGAAACGCGACGTAGTCTTGTCGAACATGCTATTGAACAACGTGTAATCCTTCTCTTTGTACGGGAACGGTGCGGGTTTCTGCGGTTTCGGTCCCAGGGACGCTTGTAGAGCCCTGCCTGTGATGTGCCGAGCGGACTGCGGCGCGCGGAACAGAATCTTCTGGACGCTGGTCAAAGCCATTTTGCTCGATTGCCCGGTGGGCTGAACTGATCTTATTCCACTGTGTCGGTTTGTGCCGAAAAAAGATACTCAACCGCAGATATCGAAATAATAATAAAATGTAAAACGTAGCGGATCTGTCTCCACTGACCGACGACTTTCGTATTTCGTATCCGCGGACATATGATTTCTCGTTATCACTCGTCACCGTATCACCCAGAAGGTCGTCATCGTTATATCTATATCCGTGGGTGGAACACACGGAGCAGCGACGGATACAGTGCGAGCACACGGACCACAACGCGCCGTCGGGTTGGTAACGCGTACAATGAAAATGATTCCGCAGTCCAAAAGACTTTATTATTATTATTATGCCTAAATAATGATGAATGGTTCAAACCAGGCACCACCAAGTCGAATTACTACAGAAGTTCACTCATCCACGGCTGAAAGTCGTCCTTGAGTCCTTCACCTCAGTGACACTACCGCCACCTGTCGGCGCTCTGCGTTATCACGGTCGGCCGCCGCGGTTTTTTCCGTACGCGACACCATGGGCAAGAATACTAAACCCGACCCGACGCGACCCGACCCGATGCGTCGTCGGTACTCGGTGGCGCGTGCGACTCTCGACTTTTATTATTATAAAATAAAGCGCACTGCTCCGCGCGATCCAGTATAGCGTTCGCTGCCCGACCCGACAGCTGGCATGATGTGCATGGTTTCTCACAGCCGCCAACGACTATTCACGAACGCGACTTCCGCCGAACGCACCGCCGTCAAAACAAAACGTCAACCGCCGCACGACGAAGATCGCTCGACCGCAGGACGACTGCGCCGCCGCCGCCGACTTTCGCTTAAAAAGTTTCGTTGTTCCACTGCGGCCGTGTACACGCGGATACGACCACCATGCCCCGTGGAAAGCGCAGGCCCAACCACCACAAGTCTACTACGGGTAAGAAACGGCGATGATCATGTCGAGAAACGATCGTGGTTTTTCCTGGGCCGTGACGGAACGTCTTCGTCGTTATTTACATTTGTCGTCGTACTTTCGTGTTGACGTCACCGATTGCGCGCGGTGTGGCAACCGCCCGCTAATTGCGTGTTTTCGCGATATTGCGAGGTGGCGACGGCGGTGGTGGAGGGGTAGGTCGCCATGTGCCCACCGCGCGCCGTTGTTGTGACGCCACGCCGCGTTTTTCCCGCATGGCCTCGGAAAATACGGCGCCTCTGCCGACGTTTTCGTCTTCCCGTCCGTCTAGTGGCCCCCCGCCCAGTCGTCGATCGTTGCGATTTTTATTAATTTTTTTCTCCGTTTACACGGACGACCCTGAACGTCGACGAAAATCAAGGCCCGCCTCTCGAATATTTTAACGACTGGCCCGCCAGCCTGTTCTGTCAATTTCAATATCTTACGATTTCCTTCCTCGTAGGCACTAAAAAAAAATGGCGCGTCATCGACCTTTGTAAATATGACGGTGAAGATTTATTTTGAGATTTATTTATTGCTGTGTACACTAAAGCCAATGCTGGGCGACACTGATCACTCATTACTGAGCTTAACCCCATCCCCTGCTTGAGCTCAAATCTGGAATACGAACGATAATCCGTACCCATTTTAGTAGATATTTGCTGTTTCAAGAGTATTAAAAAAATTAGTTTTCGAGATTTTGAAATGATGGACAGCCTTTATGCCCAATTTAAACTATAGTGCTTTGTTTAACTTTAGGAACAAGGTACAAATATACAACTCTAATTGATATTCAGAATCACTATTAAATATTAGTCAATAAATGTGATTAATCATATTGAACAGTTTTCTTCCACCCATCAATAGGAATTATATGAGGAATTATATATTTAATCAATTCTGATTCAATGAGTTCCTGATTTGACTTCTAGATGCATATAATACCATCTAACCTTTTCTTATTGGTAGGCCAACTTACATGGTTATAAACACTGGGTAGGGGGGGGGGCACCAAAAGAAAAAAAAATGTTTATTTGTATTTTGTAACAAACATATGTATTATGATAATATAATATAATAAACTAGTTATCACATTTTAAAGTATGTATAGGTTAATCCTGCCATCTTGCCATCTCCCACCACCTTAGTTTTTCTTTTTATAATTTATCACAGATTAAACACTAAAATTATGAAATATCTATTTTCTAAGAATGGCCGCAGGTTAGATCACCCTGATCCAACCCACTATTTTTATTTTAATACCGCTTATTTTCAACTTCAGTAATCAAAAAAGTTTAAAGAATTGGTTGGTAAAATTGCAGCACTATTCAGTAATTTAACACCTAATGTTTTAGTAGTTAAATGTTTATTTTTAAAGCATAACATTGTCTGCATAATAACAAGGAGTAGCCAACTTAATTGATTTGTTTTAGATTTTATATAATAAAATGTAAGGTCATATTATTACTTATTTACTGGTTATTATTTTTTTTTATAGTAAGTATGTATTTACAAATAAATGTTTTAGGTATTACCTTTTGATTTTATGTATATATATGATCAATGTGTTCTACTTAAAATAAATTAAGTATTTAATTATACTGTGGATATTGACAATTTTAGTTATCATTAAATAACTATAATTTCCTTTTTTCTAATTTAATTTAAATTATAAGGTTATTTTTATTTAGATACTGATATACTATACAATTTTTTTTTTAATAGCCTATTATTGAATAAATTCGAAGATATATATAATGCTGCATGATACTAAATTAAAATACAAATATTTATTTATATATTACGGGCTGAGCCCTTCTTGCATGAACATACAGTTTAACTAATTGACAAAATATTTGTGTACAGTAGATACAAAAGTAAATAAAAATCAACAAAGGTAATAAAAATACAAAAGAAGAAAGAAGGATAAAATAAAAATAGAAAACAGCATTAAAAATCATAAAAAGAATGTAAAGTGCGGGTCCACATTGGCGTTTGACATTAATCGTCTTAGTATTAATAGTTACCTATAATAATTCTAAATCCTTTAGTTGTTACTGAAAACTATATTAATAAAAAAAAATTCTAAATCCTTTTATTAATCCTATTATCACTTAGGTATTTAATGTTGTATTATTTTTAAAACTTAAACATCTATAAAATATTAAAAATATACCTAACATACAAATTCTATTCAAAAAACATTATGAAAACAATATTCGGTACTTTGTATTACTAAAGTTGTTCAAGATTATGTGTGGTTGGATATATTTCATTAGTGAAAGTCACATTGAGTTAAAAAAAATAGATCAATGATATAATTATAATTATATAATAACTTGTATTATAAATAATATGTAATACAATTCTAGCTCGCAGTTATTTTTCAATAAATATTAACCTTTAGGTAGGTACAGTTTAAAAATGTATTGATTAAGTTTTTTTTGTCCATTAAATTAAAATTTTCATCTTTTGTTAGATACCTAGGTACCAATATAAAATCTCGAATAAGTACTTTAGAATAAATTTAGGGTATTAAGTACATACAAACAATTATAACTTGTTCATTTTTATAATTGCTAATGATTTTTAATTCTATATTTAAAATAAATTCTTATTTTTTTTTTATCCCTTTTACTGCTTGGAACAAATAAATTTTCTAAGGTACCAATGTTATACTTGGTTTAAACAAAGTACAAACTATACCTAATTAGTTGAATATTGATAATAACTACAAGACAAAATGTTAACAAATTAAATTAAAAACCTTTTCACCTCGCTTTTCACTAACTTTACCATTGAAAATTACTAAACAAACAATATATTTGAATAGAAACTTTAATTAATCAAAATAAACTGTATATTTTTAGATACACTAGCTGGAAAAGGACGTGATTTAGACATGTCAGATGATGAATCATACAACGATAATGCGAGTGTAATCAGTAATTTATCTTGTAGCACATCAAATGAAGAACGTTCCTGTAAGTATTCCATTGATTATTTCATAACTACCATAGTTACATACTTATTTGTTCATTTCAATAATTTATAGGTGTTGCTATTGATGAAACTGATGAGACTCAGAATGATGCATTTGAAGAAAAACTAAGTGATGCAATTGATGGTTTATCTCAGAAGTCTGCTCAAGGGCGTACATTAAGTTTTGAAGGTGTTTGTAACATATTTTGCAAGAAATATATACCCGATTATATTTTAAACAGGTATATCATATGTCAAAAATGTAATAATTGGTATTTTGTTGAACAATAAATTAATTTAAAAGTATACTTATTCTACAGGCGTATGACAATAACTGATTCCATTGAGCGCGCCCTTAAAAAAGGTGGCGATAATGAGAAAGCTGCAGCAGCTAATTTAGCTAGTTTATTGTGTATACAATTAGGTGCATTGGACATGGCAGAGCATTCTTGTCAAGAACTATTACCTACACTTATGTTTGTTGTTAATGATGAATCTGTTCCCTTATTGGCTCGAGAAAAAGTAATTGATTATTTTTGCCCATATCTAAATTGTATTTCTAATTCTATCTGTTATTAAGTTGATTTTAATTGTAAATATTTAATTTTTCAGTGCTGTTTGGCCATAACATTATTAACTTTTATTAGTTGTAATGAAGAAATTGATGCAGCTATGCAATTAATGCGCAACTTATGGAGACGTTTATTACATTCAACAACTATTCCTCCTTCGGTAGCAGCTCTATATTCGGCAGCATTATCTTCTTGGTCTCTCCTGCTGTCCACTGTATCAATTAGAAATTCTTCTACTATTATTCCGTAAGTTATTTGGTGCTTTACTGTTGTTAATTATAAATAATTAAAACTAATATTAATTTATTTATTTCCCTCAATTGTAGTACTTTAGCAGAATTGAGTACTCTCTTAGACTCAACACATCTAGAAGTGAGAATGGCTACTGGTGAATTAATAACCGTTCTGTTAGAAATGGCACGTGAATGTGAAGACATGGATGAGTATGAGCCAGATGAAGAATTTATTAATAAATTGCGTGAACTAGCAACAGATTCACAAAAGTATAGAGCTAAAAAAGATAGGAAAACACAAAGATCAAACTTTAGACAAATTCTTCATTATGTTGAAGTAAGTTGTACAATAGAAATAACATATACTTTAAAATTTGAATTTAACATACTTTTTGTTCTTTATAGTTGGATGAACCTCCAAATATTCAAATACGTTTTGGTCAAGAAATATTAACAATGAACTCATGGATCATTAAAAAGCAGTACGATGTTTTGTGTCAAGCATTGGGATCTGGAATGAACATGCATATGACAGAAAATGATCTAGTTCGTGACATATTGAGCCTTGGACCTAAATTATGTCAGACAACACTTTTAAGTAACAAACAATCAAAACTCGAAAGGGTGAGTTGAAAAATTACAAATTCTTAAAAAAAAATTATACATTCCAAAATACTTATTTTGTTGTTTCTCATTTTTACAGCAACAAATTAATGCTGCCAACTTCAAGGTGCGCACAAAAACTAGAGGAAAAGTACGAGACAAAAGAATAGCTTTTATTGATTAAAGAATCATAAACTATTTTAGGAAATTATGATACCTACTATATTATAATGCAAAACCACTTGAGCATGTGATAAATACTGTTATTAATATTATGTTTTTTAGTTAATCTTTTCTGTGTGTATTGTCAGATATATCGTGTTTTTAATAATAATTGGTTGTTTTTTTTTTAATTAATCACCAAATATTTGAAGTATTATATTAAATAACTTAGTGGAACTTTTGAGTTTACTAATCCATTTTAATGTGATATTTAAAATCGCAAACTTCTTATCTCTTTTTTTTTCAAATAATGCTGTTTTAATTACAAACGCGGTGCCTGTTGTACTACAAAATACAATTTGTAACTTTTACTGCCATTATGTTATATTGAGACTGACAAATGTATAAGTATTGTATCAGAAAAAAAATGTCATCTGCTTCAAGAATGAATTTTTTTCATTTTTTACAAGACTTATTTTAATTTCCAGTTATCAATTGCAATAGATATCAAATCACAGAGTTACTGTGAAAAATAGTTTAAAATATCAGTAGTTACAGGCATCTAAATAAATATAGTTTAGTTTAGTGAATTACATTAATCTATTAATTCTAAGTGTATAAAGTAGCATGTATGTACTTCTATTATTATTTTTGGATTGAAATATTTTTCTTTAAATAAATCTTTAAAGAATAAACAATTATGTGTTTTTATTTAAATGGTTAACCTTTGCTCTAATTAGATCACATCTCATCATGCAATTTTTAGAAAGTAATATGTTGTTGTTTATTATTTTAATTATATGTAAGTTGAACATTGTATAATATAGGTAGTTATGATATCATTGTTTAACAATATACATCTAGTTTTGGATTATGATTATTATTTTATCATAATTAATGTTCTATATAAAACTACATAAATCCAACCATTAAAATCTCCCACTCAAAAATCAAAACACAAATATGGTATTTCCGAACACTTTGTTCGTTGACACAAGGCCTTATCAAAAATTCTTGTTAATATGCATGCAGATTGTCTTCTGTAGGCTTTGTTAGAAAATAAATAATACTATTAATGTAAATGTTCCAAGCCCGAAGATCATTTCACTAAACTACGTATTCTATTGTGCCCAAATTCAAACGTCACCCCTAAACATGAATGTATACTCGCTGAAAACACAAAATCATGATTTCAAAATCAATATTTGGTCCAACACCAATTTAAATAACGCGTGAGTACTTAATATTACAAATATATTACTGTACATTTTAATTTATAATTGTGCGCAACCTGTATCTAGGGTAGTAATTTTCTAACGACACGAAAATCGTGTTCTATGGTAGTTATTATTACTCCGTTGTTAAAGAACCATCCGACCAAACGAATATTATGATATGATCTACTAACCTTATAAACGCGTTTTTTGAGCTACTGCCAATGATTATTTTTACTTTATAGTTTCTATTCTAAACCCTTTAACAAAAAATACTTGCGAAAAATTTGTTTTTGACATGCTCCGCAAAATCACGACGATGACGCTCGGCATCGGTCATATCCTGCACTGGAACGACAGAAATCTCCTAGAGTTTCCTGAAGACTTGAAACGGAACACTGACGTGGTGTATCAGCTCTACATTAAAAACAACTTTATCGAAATACTAGTAAGTCAGCAAATTATTTACACATAATACCTTTTTTTTCCCGCGTTCATAAACCTTATACATATTACTTACCTACCTATACTCTTACATATTTAAAATTTAAAATAAGTACCATATTCGAATCGCGCAAGTCGGTAGGTAATAAATTAATCGTAATGAATAAACAATGCATTTTATTTATCCAAGACTGTTTAATATATTCCTTAAGTGATGTTAACGATTAAAATAACAAAAAAATACAATTACAATAATATACTTTTTGATTTTGCACTACCATCAAGTTACCATACGTTTTAATAACGTTAAAAATATCCAGTTGTAGACCTTATTACCTAAACCACTCTTTAAGCATCAGCTTTTAGGTACTTAGATAGCCGCCCTTCAACTGTCGAAATCGACGAGCTGTTGGGTCTAAATACGGTTTTTTTAACGTAATATAATATGTGCAGCCTGGATGGATTAACAGCTTGACTAAATTGACTCACATCTACTTGGACAACAACAAACTGTCGACATTTCCGTTGGAACTTTGCGAGTTGAAGGGGCTGGAAGTGCTGTGTGCGCCGTGCAACTCCATTACGGACATACCTTCCGCACTGACGGCGCTCAAGCGACTGACGCAGCTGAACTTGTCACGCAACCGAATAAGAAACGTCCCTGGCGGTAAGTCACTAAACTTGCGACGAAAAACTTAAAACGAATCCACAATTTGTATAGTTTCAAATGTTCAAACGAGAAAAAAATTATATTTATGCATTTTAAACTTTTGTCTCTAAATATTGTCAAAAATCACTCTGATGAGGTTCATAGGTGCGCACTGCGCACATCTTATTTCGATAATTTTAAACGCGCAGGCAATATAAAAGTGTTTACAACTTACTCGCCCATCTTAGTGTCTTCTTAGATAAGGTACTATTCCACTACGTGCCACCACCCTGTCACGAACTTTCGTATAAATCGTCGTGTGTTTAACATAATTATACGTTACCTGTTACCATAATATAGGTACCATTGTACCAAACATACTCGTAGGCAGTTTAAAGTATTCAACTACTTCACTGCTTCGCATCTTTAAGTTGAATACCCACTTTATCGTGTCGTGTAGGGTTGAAGTTAATCATAATATTTGTATACTATATTATCGTACATAACTTCTTGTCATATTTATATAGGCTAATAACATTATACTAATCAGCTTATTCCTAATATTTAGATATAAAACTAAATATAATTAACAATTTTGCAGTAACCTTATCCCCAATATTTTCAATGAATTTCTGCATATGTAGGTATAATAGATCACTGCCAATATTCTTATACCCTCGTCAAAACTGAAAATTATCTTTCGCCTTCGTACGGTGTACCAAAAATCAATAAATATATTCTCAAAGCGATGTTTAAATTTAGAAAACTATTTACTATTTTGGTATTTAACTATTTTACATTCCAGACATTTCAGTTTCTATTAACAATGACTTAAGATGTCAAATCAATTTTATCTCTAGGCTTCAAATAAATTGTTTGCATTTAATTTTATTTCGTCATCTTTTAAACTCTAGTCAGTGAAATTAATTTTTCTCTTGCATTCATTTGATCTACTGCATCAATTGCATTGTCATAAGTTACCGAAACTTTATATCTATACCTATACCTACGAATTCAATTTTAGAATAATCAGATATATTGGAAACTATTTATTTTGCTTTGTCTTCAAATAAATCAAATTCTTCTTCATTTCTTTTTAAAGTGTTTGTAACGCTTTGTTTACTCAAAGACATCATAATAATACAACATGTATTTGCAGATTGTATACTAACCTAATATCACAAATTATAATGATACAAAAACAACACAAAATATTTAAAAAATCACAAGTCCTAGGCACAGTACCCTAATAGGTTACCGTAACGTATTACCAATATTTTGTTACCACTTATTAAACATAGTCGATAGTCCTTTAACTAGTTTGTATATTATATTAAGGTATATACATGGCTATATTATGATGTTACTAAATAAACTGAGCACGAAGTGTTCAATAAAGCGGAAACCTAGCTTTTAGTGGTTACTGGTTATTAAATGTACTGATTTAAATGATATTTATATAATTACTAGGGAAATCGTCCTACCATGATTTTACTATACTTATGTAAAATATAAATGACGAATATTATAAAATCAATAGCTTTACATTTTACCTATAAATTATAATCAATATAATTTAATTTGGTCTACACGGGACACACATATAGTTCCGTTGTGGCTGTAGCGTATTTAGGGGGGGGGATCTAGGGGTACCGGACTCCCAGAACCCCAAATAAATGATAACTATTAAGATATTTAAATTTAAATTTGATTTTATATTATAATACAATGTATATGATGTTTATACAAAAACGTTAAGTAGGCATAACAATAAATAAATAACAATTTTCTAATATCAATACCTATAAAATGTTAGGATTAAAATAAATTATTAAAAACTCCTCCCCCCCAGAAAAAAAGTTTAAAATACGCCACTGCGTAGTGGTATACCTATATATTTATAGTCACCACCTATCATATATATTATATATGTACTTTGTACATTGTATATATAAATATAAGATATAACACTCATACATTATGTTTGTATCTATATGACCTATTGGTATGGACTAATTGTAAATAGTTGCACTTATGAATGATATCACTATATCAGGTATTGCCGATGGACGATAATTCCTCGGTAATAATATCTATATGCGCGCTATAAAAAGCCCTGTTCCTACTTTAGATAATAAATGATAATGTTGTTTCATATTTTATGTGGCTGGTATATTATAATACTCGTACTATTACAGCAGTGTAATGTGTATACCTATAGTAATAATATTGATTAGCAATCATCTATAGGTATGTTATAAGAACGATATAACAATAATAGGTATATTTTCGTCTTTGTATGACTTATGTAGAGCGTTAAATATCAAAACTTCATTAATTTTTTTATTCAAAGCTTAATAATTTAAACTGTTTAGTCAATACTTCTATAGTAGACAGTAGGTGAGTTAAAACTGCGATCCTCAATCGTATATTGTTATCTAATATTATTGTACTATCGTTTATCGTGCCTAACCGCGTTAACTTCGCGTAGTCGTTTAATCGTATCCATGTGTGCAATCCCGGATTAAGATTATTTTGGGCATGAGGTCAAATAATAATAATATATCCATTATCCATATATTATAGGTAACGCACTACCGTCAGGGGGCTCAGGGGTCCACCGTCCACGTCTACCATTTTTCAATATCCATTGTGCGGGCCCTAGTCCATGTTGCCCTGTCCCCTCCCTCCATTAATTCGGGCTTACGTAAGTGTCATAACTCATAAGTTATAATCTAATAATGTATCAGGTATATTATAATATAGATTATAGAGTTTAGAGTACTATCGTCTATCAGGCCCCTCACAATCTACTTTCAACTTGGGACATCAGTACTGTAATAAAGGTGGAGCCCTTATTTATACATTTTTAACATAAAAATAATTGATAAAACAATTTTAAATATTTTAGTATCCTGTATATGCAAAACAATATTATAAAATGATTTACCGCCTGCCGAGATACTTAAATATGATTGAGGACGTCGTACTCGAATTTTTAAATGCTGAGAAACTTCAAAACTAAAATATCAACAATTCTACGAGAGGGACCTGGATAATATTTGTACCTTTAAATTTTATAACATAGATCAATTCACTCAGCTACAGTGCGATTGAGCATAAGATACCTTTTTTACGACACGATTGAGCAAATTTGTCAGCGTATCAAGGGATATAGAAATACAAAAGAAAACTTACACAACTGAGCATAAAAAACTACGGTTTTCAATTTTGAACTATTTTACACAAAAAATATTTATTCAAATAAATATAATAATTCAAAATATGGTACTAGTTAAAAGTTACTGATAAAATTATTGTTAGATTATTGTAGATTTGCTCATCAATAAGTTTACCTAAAATGTAACCCGATGAAACTTTACCCACCTCCACATCATTGTAAATCTATATGGCAGCTCTATCTAACTAGGAAAGTAGTAAATTGAGTAGCTATTATAATGGCCAGTTCTTCACGTACGAGTATAAGTTCAAAATGATTTTAATAGCACTGCTGTTGTCGAATTAATTAAAATAACAATAATAATAACATTGGTTAAATTAAACCTCACTAAACCCAACTAAACAGCGCATGGTTCTGCTAGTTTGCTGTTAAAGTGTTAAATTATTATGTAGAATGTAGGTACCTAAGTGAAATAGTGCGTCTATCGATCACATTCCATTATATTATAGATTTTACTTATGATTTATGATTTAAAGTACTATGTGTAAATAACCAATAATTAATATTACCTACCTCAAATAAATTCAAATTTTAAAAACATTTATGGCCTACCTACTGATTATATGATGAGTTGTGTCTGTTGTGAGTAACCAAAAGTCAAAAATTAAGGTTGTAATAGAATAGTGCCGAATTTTTTCATAATAGTGGGCCAAATGGATCCCGATCTGCCCATGACTGTGACACGACTATATATAAGTGAACAGAAACTACATGAACTGAATTATTTCTATAATAATTTTGGAATTGTAACGTATCTTCATTATCTTGTATTTCCCCCCAAAATGTTTAAAACTTTGCATCTATAACTATCAGTGTATTACGGATAAAACTAATAATTATTGTTCTGGAACTATAATTATTGACCGATAACATTTTCGATAAATGCTGGCTTAGCTCACTGCTTTCGGCTCATTTAAAGTTTGACATCATAATTCATAATAATATTGGTGTAATAATATATACTTGAAAATAAAAAATACGACATTTCGGCAGTAGGAATTCTGCAACGTCACAAGATATATTCTATGCTCAGTCTTGTTGGCTAAAAAGGTATTTTGGACTTTACCGATTAACTCAAACCAGCTTTATACTAAAAATAAGAGATTGAAGGACTCTTAAGTGGATTCTTAAGAATGTCAGCTCACAGTTTGTATTCTTTCTGCGCCCCAGTGCAACATAAACAAAATGCATTTACGCAGAATCATTTTTTTATGTTTTGAGTAATCTTATAGAGTTAAATCATCCATTATAGAAATATAGAAACGATAGAAAATATTATTTTTGAGGGTATGACAATATATTGATTTATCTAAATATTTTCTCAAAACTATTTGAACAACATTAAATTAATAATTTTTTTTATTTTGAAAGTCAAACACAAAGGCAAATAATTATAAAATATAAAACCGATATGCATACCCTCAAAAATATTATCCTCTACAATTTTTGAAATTAGTGATTTTACTTGTGAGGTTGCTTAAAAATCATAATAAAACGATTTTTGGTAAAACCATTTTATATATGTTACTCGAGGGTCTGAGAGAAAACAAATATTTAACTGAGATCCTCTTAAATAGAGAATCTTTTATCCTAGAAGACTATCTATCTTGTGCTAACGAATGCTATGTGTCCATATGTACGAAATAATAATCGAACAAAATATGCAATAAATTCGCCTATTCCAATTCCCAGTACTAATCATTATTTATTATAGGTACGTGCACGATTTAGTTTATATGAAAAAAAATAATTTTAATATTAAGTTTGCTTTATATTCTATGTACCTATAATTAAATTATTCAAACAGAACATAATATACCCTTATTACTTATTAGCCAAACCTAGTCCCCCTCTCTTGTGAGAACTATGAGTACCATAATAATATATGCTTATTATAATTTTTAAACATATACAGGGTGTTTCTGAAGTGTGTGAGGTAATTAGTATACGCATACTCACTGTGATGTCACAATGAAGATTTTTTTGGAATTTTTTTCTAACTTCAAAATCTGGGTTTTTTAAATTTATTTTGAAAATATTATCTTGAATGTAAAAATAAACACTCTAGTCGTATTTTTTGCAAAATTCTCATACGAATCGAGATATCACATCATTTTTGCGCTTGTCGCGCGTTTTTCGCGCTCGAATCGCCAACTAAAAAAAAAGTCGTGCGACACATCGATTTGTATGAGAATACTGCAAGATAATCAGTGGTGATAATTATTTGTTGTCATTGATAATACACGATTAATTAACACATTGTTTTACATTGTCGACTAATAAAAAATATGAAATAATAACAAAATTAGGGTTAACAGAGTTTTAAACGATCAAATTTTACTAGCATACATTTGTGTCATACCCTTATTAAATAACTTTTAACTTTATAAAGTTATAATAGTTAGAGATAAAAAAACTACCTATTTGTGTGTTTATACTGAAATTCCAGTTTTTGGATATCATAGTATCTAACATAATTACTTTGACTCGATAAGATAAACATTTTATTTTATACTATTATCATTACTTACGTTCTGCCTAGAACCTAGCTGCAAGATTTCTATTTCCATCAGCTAAACCTAGTCACAATTAATAAACAAATAAATAGTTTGTTTCGTACAACATGTCGGTTACGACAACTTAAAATAGTTACACGGGTATGTCTTGTGATAAAGTAAAATACCTAGAGTTTTTAATAAAATAAATCACCAATGGGTGATATTAGTTAAATACTTAAACTAATTAATTAAATTAACTAGTACTTACCCAACATAAAAACCATGTCTGCATATTCAATGTTTGTGTACGCCATTGCGCAAAAATCAAAATTTAAATTAAAAACTTTAAATCTTAAAAATAAATATTAATATTTTAAATGTCGTTCAATGACAAGTATTGGACTGAGCTCTAATCAGACCAACTAATGTTCATCATGTACTCTGTAAGGAGTACGGTCAATTCAATAATAACGATAAAAGTATAATATTAGGTTCACTAATAAATAATAATAGTATAAAATAAAATGTTTATCTTATCGAGTCAAAGTAATTATGTTAGGTACTATGATATCCAAAAACTGGAATTTCAGTATAAACACACAAATAGGTAGTTTTTTTATCTCTAACTATTATAACTTTATAAAGTTAAAAGTTATTTAATAAAGGTATGACACAAATGTATGCTAGTAAAATTTGATCGTTTAAAACTCTGTTAACCCTAATTTTGTTATTATTTCATATTTTTTATTAGTCGACAATGTAAAACAATGTGTTAATTAATCGTGTATTATCAATGACAACAAATAATTATCACCACTGATTATCTTGCAGTATTCTCATACAAATCGATGTGTCGCACGACTTTTTTTTTAGTTGGCGATTCGAGCGCGAAAAACGCGCGACAAGCGCAAAAATGATGTGATATCTCGATTCGTATGAGAATTTTGCAAAAAATACGACTAGAGTGTTTATTTTTACATTCAAGATAATATTCTCAAAATAAATTTAAAAAACCCAGATTTTGAAGTTAGAAAAAAAATTCCAAAAAAATCTTCATTGTGGCATCACAGTGAGTATGCTTATACTAATTACCTCACACACTTCAGAAACACCCTGTATACATAAGGATCTACGTTGCCATTCATTTTTCATATTGAAGTATTAAACACATAATAATATGTATGTACACTTGAAAATTGCACGTTGTGAGTTGTGACGTTGAAGTACCTAATGGCTAATGATACCTAATAAATATGTATTTAATAGTTAATACAAGTATATGAAATTACCTAATATGTATTCCTACAACGTGACAATTAATAAACATTATATTATTTATTTATAGTTCATTGAATTATTATCGCACGGATATCGGATAGATATATTTTGATGATCATATTTTAAAGACTTGTAGTAATTAAAATTTTTTTACATTAAATTGATCTTGTGCTTAACATTTTAAATATTGAATATTTTTCTAACTATTAGAGCAAATTTTTTTCAACTTTTAGTCAACAGATGTAAAGTCTTGACTGTTTTTGTATCATAACGTTTGAATGTCTCGCTTATCTATGACCTATATATGTAGATGTTTTGAACATGCCCTCCCTGTGGCTATTGGACTTGTCTCACAATGAAATCGAAAATCTGCCAGAAGTCTACCCAGACAAATTGTATTACGGTGAAATCTTATTGAACGGAAACAAGCTGATCTCTGTGCCGGACAATCTCAGTCGTCTGAAGAACATCGAATACCTATCGCTGTCCCACAACAAGCTCCTTTACGCGCCTGCGGTAGCTTTCAGGCCGGAAGCCAATATCAACATGGACCATAATCCTTTTTTGAATTACATGCCAGCCAATATTAAGTATATAATAAAAATATGCATTTATTTATTTGTTTAAATTAATACATAATCAGGGCATTACTACAGGGCAGACTACAGTACAATTAGTATTCGCAATATACATAATATGATAATATACATTAGGAATTAGGGACTAATGTGAATATATGGTATTATAAAATATTTATAGGTGAATTTCGATAGAATTTCAAGGGGTGCAAACATTTTCTTACAAATGTTACTAATAAAATGTTTTATTAATTTCTACCTGAAATGTAATTTGCACATTTTTGTGATTTTGATGAATTTTGTTTACCTTCTGACAATCATAAAAAATTATTATGGATCTACACTCAACTTTTTTTTTTTATTTCACTCACTATTAACTACTTATGTGAAACTTTGTATTACATTTTCAAGTTTATTGACATCCGTAAACATTTCTTTATTGATAATAATTTTAAAAAATAACTACACACCTTATTGTAAAATTAATACCTTCATTGTTTCGCTCCACACAGAATATAAAAATAAAAACTTAAAGAAGAAAATAATCTAGAAGAAGCTATCAATGAATATGCGTTAATAATGTCAAACGTTTTAAGAAATAGTAAATAATAAACATAATATAACTTTACGTACCTACCTACTTTTATTCACATGTTTCATAAAGTATTGGGTGGGTAGACTAAAATCTTTGCATCTTGTGTTAAAATAGTTCGAGACGCGACTGTATCAGAGCAGAATATTGCGGGACACAACAATTTCTGGAAGTTCACATGTTGCCAAATATAACGCTAACGTGCGATGGTCACAATCTGATTATATCACCTAAAATCAAAGAAGTGTTCAGTGTCCTAGGAAATGCACACTGTCCCACTTTGAAAGAATTTGCCCTCAGGGCACTCTACGTTTGGAAGACGCCATTTTCCAAAGATTGTGTCCCAAAACATTTGTGCGAACAACTGTTGTCCGGTCCAGCTGCTTCCTGTATGCAATGCTCGAGACCGATGTTCACATTCAGCTATATGTGTTTATTACAATATGAGTAAGACATTTTAAATATTATATGATATAAATAATAAAATACGAATATTTAATATGTTAATAAAGTATTTTAAGTAGGTATTTATATAAGTAGGTCTTACTTGTAGGCTACAGGCTATATTACTACCTATCGTATAATACTATAATATAATAATATAATGTAATGGTTATGGCCACAGCAATGAGCAAATATACCTAATCATACCTATGTATATAATTAACAATGTTGTGTTTCTCAAGTTTTTTTTACAGATCACACACTCACTTCAATGTCCAATATTTTTGTTCGAAATCGTGTCATGGAGCATTTAAGCAATTAATAACAAATCGTTACCAAATGGTTTTACAAGAACTGGATTTTAAAATTAAACCTTATGGATTTTTTCAAAGTTAATTGTCATTTTATCGTTATTTTACTTTTGATGTTCCTAATTTTACCATTATATTTATTATATTTATTAATTTATTGAATTCCAAATAAAATAATTGTACCTATTGTGTATTTATAATTACTGTGCCTATCGTCGTTTATTCGTATAGATAATTTTCACTAGAAATTCCAATTGAAACTTAAGTTAATGGTTTCAAAAATCAAAACTTGTATGATACCTCGAGGCTCAAACATCTGCCACGTATTATGACTTGCTTTAAAAATTATTTTTAAATGTAAGTTGGTATTTTTTTACGACCATACTACTATAGTAAGACATTTTCCGTAATAAGAATTACCTACCTAATAGTTTTATTAATTGTACTGAAAAGTGAACAATATTAAAGCTATAACTATTTAATATAGTACGTATCTATAACCTAAGTACATTAAGGTATATTATAAATATCATATTGACTTTATCTCATGATCATATAGTAACTGTGACACATTTACTTGTATAAAAGTCTGAAGCAATTATGTATAGCTACACCCAGTCTTAAATAACAACTTAATACCAATAGCATTTATAGAATAGGTATTAGGTCGTATTATGTGGAATTATAACTGCTCGCAAAGTCGCAAAAAAAAAAAACCACCCCACGAAATCCGACGACAACAGCAGCTGCAACTGAAATTGTCACAGAGTTATGGTGTGGGGCCGTGATGTGTAGTGGGTATGGGCAGTTGCGGGAAGAAGGGGGTAATTGTGAGCCGACCGTCTCGTCTCCAAGTTTTCTATAGGGGGGATACCCGGGTGGCCTCAATGGGTAAAATTATGGCTGGTATATACTGAAATCTGAATTGGTTCCCGAGCCCCAACCACACATGCCGAATTGTTTCCCGTTTAAAAAAGGTATATTTTATTAAGTCGGCCATTTGGTATTTTATTGGGCCGTTGGCGGTGTATGAGTCAATTTCAAGTTCTCCGCGCCACTGGGTAGGAGCACCAAAGAACTCAAAAACCAGGACGGCACTAGGTATTTCGGTACCTATGTACCTCTGTAGTAAGTCCATTCTGGGTCTTACGATCGATGAGTAACACGATAAAAAAATTATTCTCTAATCTAGTCTCATCCTGATGCAACGTACCGACCAACCATTTTTAATATCACTGTTGCGTGTGTGAAATTGAGCGGCCAAAAAGTACGTACCTAATTATTGTACAATAGTCAATAATAGTATGTTCCACAAGTCCGGTATCACACTAAGTATCGGGGAAACCACCTACATCAGTTTTTAGACATTCGTCTTGACTTTTAAACTTTGAAATTGATATCATAAATGTTAAATACCTTTTAGATTACCTTCGTTGATTGTTGATCGTTGAGAAAACGTAAAAACCGTATTAACATATTACTCTACATTTATATCTATTGATTAGCCTTTGAGTTAATATTTATAATTTATGGGTCTTTTTGGACAAACTGTACAGTACATTTAATGATTTTGTACACTTCGGTGACTGTGTACAAATAATAATAACTTGAAAACAAATTAAAAGTCAATATAATAATATAGTCCCAACACCAGTAACTACACCCAACAGCCACGAGAAGGCGAAAAACCGTTTTTCACTGGACAATATTAGTTTAAAATTTAAATACCCCGGGAATGGTAACACTGGCAGACGTGTTTGTTTCAATATTATTGTATGTACCACGGAACGTATGGAAATCGGTATTCTATCTTTTATGTTTTTCTTTTCGGCTTGTTGCAGTGTCTTGTTATCGCATTTGAAAACGACATATAAAAATATAAAATAATATGTTGAAAATATTTTAAGTAGGTAATATTATAGTTTAATACATTTTCTTTAGGTTCCTCGCGATATTTCTCCTGCTCGTAACGGTTTTACAAACTACGGAAATGATCGTAGTCACTCTGAACACCATCTGTCCCATCGTTCAACTGTATTCCGACTAAATATTGTTAATCTGCCGCGATATGATGTCGATCCCGACCAACAATCTCAAACTGGCGGTGGAGATGGCCACCCGAGTAGAATCAGCCCTAGCAAAACGGGTCGGCGACCAGCCGGAGGTATGAGTTGTAGTTTTCGTGCCGGCTTAGTCCAATAGTCAAAATACCAAGAAATTCTTTTTACAAAATATGTCCTCTCGTCTTGCACAGGCCCAATGTGCGCCCCCTCAACAAGCAACGCCGCAGCTCAAAACACAGTTCGAAATCAATGACTTGGCAGACACCGACCGTATACTACTCACCAGCAAGTCCATACAAAATGACATCGAAGAGTTTTCGGGTGATTTGTTTTTAGAATTATTGGTTTACCGAAATCTCACCTCTATACCGCAAGCCTGTTTGCGGCTGTTTGATATTTATTATTTGACTAAGCATTATATATTGTAAAACTATATTTAAATATTATGTCTTAATTTGATCAATTGCTATTGTGTAGGTACGGTTATTGTTACTAGAGGACGGTATTTGACTCCTAAAGAAAAAAATCAAGCTTCATCAGAGCGATCATTACATTTACTCATTAAAGGACCGAAAAAACAAAATTTAGATCGTGAGCATATTGAGTCATTAACTTCTATAGACTTAGATTTTATTCTGTTTTCTTTATTTTAACTTTAGTTGCTATTCAAAAAATTCAATCACTTATTCAACGAGACAAAGATATGTCTAAGCATCCAAATTTGACGTCTGGCCCTTTGATTAATGGGGCAGGAATTGTAAGTAAAACGTTAAGTTTATTTTTATATTATTTAAATATCAAAACTATTAAGAGACACTATAATATTAATTATTAGGAAAAAGTCTTAATTGGCTTAGACCATGCGCCGCCAGCTTTTGACCTACGAAATAAGATATTAGGCTTAAATGGAGCTAATCTTCATTATATAATGAATGAAACGGGGGCGGTAGTTACCATGCGAGGACGAGGTTCTGGATTCATTGAAGCTAATGGACAAGAATCAGTTGAACCTTTACATCTTTGTGTCGAGTAATTCAAATTTTAGTTTTAATTAATCATTTACTAACTTTTATAGCAATCAGTTATACTCAATGATACCTGTTACTATTGTAGACATGCAAAAAATGAAGTACTGCAAAATGGTAGACAATTAGCTTTCAATTTAATTGAAACTATTCAAAATGAATATAGTGCTACATACGCTTCTAACCATGTAGCACCGCCACCCAATGTTGCACACCAGCCATCAAATGTACATATTCAACAACCACAAGTAATCCATCAACAAACTATTCAAACCAATAATGGTCAAATACCACAAATGAATCCAAGTAAATATCTACTCTTATATTTTAATGGTCTGTTTAAAAATCTATTATATATTTGTAGCTCAATATCAGACTGTTCAAGTTGCTGCACAAACTGGAATGATGACATTACAGGATGGATCACAAGTGGTACAGACATCTGTTGCTAATGTTCAGATGCCATTATTCACACAACAAGGCGGTAAGATTTATAGAAATGATTTTTTAATATTTTATTTAAATAAATATATATATTAAATTCCATATTGAGTGATAAACTTATTAGTTATTATGTATCTTATGACTCCATTACAAGTAAAACCTTTCACTTTACAAACTGTAAAACTTTGAAATCTATTACTATCAATAATCTTATGATGTTTAAAAATAAAAATTGTATTTTTAAATGGTTGTTACTGTATAATTCAGTACCTCAATTAATGGCGGTTCCCCCACCAGTAATGGGAGGTCACCAACAACAACACCAGTCAGCACAAAACGCACAGGGGCCAACCCACATAGCTTCTTTGGGCCAACATCAAGCATCGATTATGCCTCAAATACAAACACAAGTAGTCAACCAGCAACAACAGCACCAACTACCATTGTCTGTTACGCCGGTTAGCTATTCGACAATTCAATCACAGCAACAACAGCTAATTCAGCAGCAAACAATACAAACTGTATGTTGTGTATTCATTGAGTGTTTATTATTAATTAATGTACTTATGTTTATTTTCTTATATTTTAGAAAAGTTTAGAAAATGTTCAACATACACCGTCTGTTACCCATACTACTCCTACAACCCTAGCTAATGGTGTTATTCCACATACTCAAGCATTTATGACTCAAGCTGCACTTCCTATTCAAGTAAATAGTTAAATTATTTCCAATAGATTCAAAATCAACTAACCATATAATTTTTTAGTATATTCAAACGTCTAATGGCCAAATTATTGCATACCAACCACAAGTGCAATCTAATGCATTCCAAATGGCTCAATCTCCCAATGTTGGACAAGTAACTCAATTAAGCCAACAGTCCAACTCTGGGTTGATTGGTACTACTTACATACTTGGTAACCAAATGGCACAATACCAGCAACCATCTGGCCAACCAGGCCAAGTCATGATTGTACAGTACCAACAACCACCACCAGCTGAAATCCAACAGCCTGCCATGCAGACTATTCATTTACAACAAACCCAGTCTGGTCAATTGATCCCAGCAAACATTCCTAATGGCCAATTAATTGTACAACAGACACCAGGGCAACCTGCTCAAATACAAATGATGATGCCTCAATTGAATCAGTTCCAAAATCTTCAACCACAAATCATACAGAACTTGCCTGGCCTTTTACAGTCACAAGTTAGTCAAGCATCTACACAACAGTTATTACTCCAACAGCAGGGCAAGACATTTACACATCAAACAGCTTCACCTGGTGGCAATCAGTTAATGTCACTGCCAATATCTCATCAAATTCTTCAGTCACAAGGCAACGGTATTGTTACAATGACACTTCCACAACAACAGCAGCAACAACAATCACACAAACCACAACATCAGCTGATTCAGACACAAATGTCAGATAAACAACAAGTCATCTACAAACAAGACGATAGCCATCAACCCATCATGATTCAGCAAGGACAGCAGCAGTCCATTCAGTATTTTCAACAAAGCAACCAATTTCAATACCAACCTTTAAAACGATCGTATGAAATGGTTAGATATTTAAACTCAAGTAGTAACAAAAAAAAGGTCAATAATCTATACACAGTGTTTTCAGGTTGTATCAGAAGGTGGAGGAATCACTGGAGCCAAAATAATACGAACTGGACCATCACCAGTTACTGGGCAAGTACAAATACATGTGCAATACATTTAACTAATTGTTTTTTTAGGAGCGAATAACCCACTAATAGTTTTTATTTTAGGAGTTTCTTTAATCATGTTATTTTTCAGAAGAAGAGGAGATTTATTTTAACATAACATTTTTTATTAAACTAATTTTTATTGCAATTTATATAAATTTATTCAACAGTAATGATGGTAATGATGACAACCAAATACGCCAACTGACAATTAATGGTATGGTAGCTACTTCAAATTCAGGGAGACGTACTCCGCAGACTAATTTTCAGCATCAATTAGCAACAGGTGCCTCAAACATTACAGGTTAACTTACTATTGTAATGATTTATAAAACTTAAATTGAAAATGTTCTATTTTCCAGCGTAGCTGCATTTATTCTAATCATGTTATTTTTCAGATTTCATAAGGAAAACTAATAATATTAAAATTAATTTTTTACAGGACTTTTATTATTTATTTAAAATTTTAGTTTGAATAATTAATTATAACTAATAAGTAAATACTATTTTCAGGTGATTCCCGTTCCAAGGAATGTTCAAATATGAATACTAAAGGTAAATATTTTCAAATTACTTATATAATATTCAAATAGTAATCTTAAATTAATTTTTAGAAGATATAAATAAGCAAGTTGACCGAAATAAACAACAGCGATATCAATTTTATCCAGGTAAATACATTCAACTAGTATTTACGAACATTAAAACATAATAGCATACACTTATAATATTCCACTCAATATTAAGCAATTTAATTTTCATGCTATTTAATATCAACAAGAATGTTTAAAAATTATAGTGTTATATATTTGTTAACTATTTGTGTTTCAACTGAATGTACATAAATATATTTGTATTTCAACACAGGCCGTGGATATGAACCAGATCAACGATCTGGAACTCCTGTTTCGGAATCTAATCGAACACAGTCCGTGACATTCACAGTATTGCCCGATCCAATGAGAAATCAGACCTTTACTCCTGCTCAAGCTGCTGATTTACAACAACAACACCAACAGCAACAGCAGCAGCAGCAACAACAACAACAACAACAACAACAGCAACAACAGCAGCAACAACAACAGCAGCAACAACAACAACAGCAGCAACAACAACAGCAGCAGCCTCAGGCCACTATTACATACCAAACACAGCAACAAATACCATCGTATTGGATTCAGCAAGGTAGCTCCCCCCAAGAAGGTACCATCACCGGCACATCCCCTACAAAAGAAGGGACACTCCATTATGTAGATTAATTTGTGAATTGTTTAAACCCCATATCTAGGTATATGGCATGTTCAATAATTTGATCAATTTCATATTTTTATTTTATACATATAATTTTAGTTATGTTCATAATTATATTTAAGTCTATTTTTTAAAAAAAAAAATACATTTTTAAAAAAACATGCTTTTATTTTTTTCAACAATCATCGATAACAATCAAACCAATAAGTATTTACGCTTAAAAAAGATTGCGGCAAATAGGACATGTGGATTTGTTGCTTGTAACAAACCATTTATACTGAAAAACAAACCAATCAGAAATATTAAATTACAAGTTTGGAAAAGAAATATTATAATGTAATATATATCATGTGTGTGAATAATGTTATATATGTGCTAAATACTCACTAAACAAGAGCTGTGGAATTTCTTGTGACACGTACGACAGGCAGACTTGGGCAACTGATAGTTAGAGTTGTGCAGTATAGAATAACATATGTAACACTCCTCTACACCATCAAACTTCTTAGTGATATTCAGTTGCCACAAAGATATACCGTCAATGATTGAGCCGTTCTGATGTGAAAAGAACAGCGCCAACTGTTTCAACCATCCTTTCCACTGAGACATGTTGATCATGCTCTTGTCGCTGCTCACTCTGATCAATCCCAAAGGATGATTACTGGCCATCTGTATGGTGATGTCCACAGCCGTTTCTTCAATCATGTACGAAACGACGAGTATACCACGGTTTTCGTACAAGTTCACCTGAAGAAACATAATAGATAAAAATTAACATCAACCGCAACTACATTTAAAGCGGAGCCACAAATACATACCACTATATTATCAATTTTTTTCGCTTGTTTGATGTCTTGGAACTCTTGAACAATCAAACTTTGTGATACATATTTGGTTGTTAGTTTGTCGACCAAAGTTGACACTTTATGTTCACTGTCAGTCCACCATTTGCGTACAACTGCTGGCAACGTATGTAACAGATTGTAATATGTCCAGCACACCATATGCCAGAGTTTTTTGTTGTTCCAATAGTCCGTCGGTGAACAGCTGGGTCTCAAGTTGAACAACTCTTTGATAATTGGATTAACGTCGTTGTTGGCATATGTCTTGATGATAGAATGTGGCATCAACTTCAACAAATTCTCCATCAAAAACGAAATAGAGTTGTTATTGCTAAAAAAAGATTTGTAATTAACGTTTTGGATATCAGTTTGCCGTTATCAATTGTTCAATGTATGCACAGAATGTCAGAACATGACTTACCTCAAATGAGAAATGTACTTGTATCGTTCTTGAGACTCAAGTTTTGAACATAATTTAAATATAACATTCCACAACAACAAATAAACTCGAGTATTTTTTAAATCCTTAGAGAAAGTTTTGGGTTCAAATGTACTTCCAATTCTAAAAACACATTTTAATTAATAACTACATAGAACATGACTATAAATTGACAAAAAATAAAAATTGAATACTTGATTTCCGTTAACATTGTACAGATCAGGTCTTGAAGTTTTTGCAAAGGTAGAGTAGAAAGTTCAAATGGTACTTGTTCCGATTCAAAGTCAGTGTCCACGTCAACTTTGCGCACCTCACATAATCTGTGGGATTAGAAAATAATATAAATACAAAAATAAAATGCTAATAATACTCTTGTTTTTTTTTTTTATCAACATACTTGTCTAAGATATTGTAAGCAGTGATTTCGATTGGATAACAGTCTGAATTAATCAAGTCAGAACAAAGGCTAAACCAATATTTTTGATCTATTTCCTCAAATTCTAAATAATTCATAGAATTGCTCAGAGCTTCTAATACAAGTTCATGAATACAACTGTTACAGTTTTTCGACAACTCAACCCAAATCTTCACCAAGCAATCACGCACAACTTTTGTGTCTGATCTAAATACTATCAGGTTTTCGTTGCTCTCCGGTACATGTTTATAAATCTCTTCATGATAAAATGTCATCAGTTTAACAAATAAAGAACCGACCAAGGCAGTAGCAACCCCAATGGGCAAATATGTTTTGCAGTCAAAATCTACTACATTGGTTAGGGTCAACATTACAGATTCTAAACGACTGAATATTGTTTTGCTGTATTTTAATATGATTGATGCATCATCTGTGTAGAGAAAGATCAAGTTTAAAAACTCAATGTTACGTATGGTTTCCACCATCGTCTTTTCATCATTCAAACACCTAGAACGCACAAACACGTCATGATCATCATTCATCACTTATCTCTGGAAATGACTGTGTTGTAAAACTTACTCAGAGTCATTAGTGAGCAATTTTTCTTCAGAATCTAACACCTTCTGTATTTGAGAAACTGTATCACTGTTGGTAGTCTTTCTGAAGTGCACATTCCAAACACATCGTGTATCTGCCAATGAGAGATGATCATACTCCAAGTTGGTCATGCCGCAAAAATTCACAAAAACCTATCCAAATCAAACACAGACAATGTTAATAAATCATATTTCAGTATAGAACATTTATTTTTTTAGCATAGAAAAAATTATTTAATGTCCTTTGTACAATATTAAAGATAAGTTTATTACCAAATGTTAATACGAATGCTGACAAAATATTAAATTTGATATTATAGAATTAGACAAAATTCCTAAACAACTTTTTATCCCACCTAAAATTTACTCTTGGTAATGCAAAGTTCAAAAAAAAATTTGAGTTATTTAAAATGTTGACCAATTAAGTATTATGACTTTGAAGGAGAATTTTTCATTTTTGAAATATCATGGTGTTCAAGTTACTGAGTAAACTGTATTATTTTTAATGTGGTTAAATCCAAATTATTAGGAAAAGTATAATACATTTATAGGTATATAATGAAAAGTCAAATCATAAAACTAATTTATATTAACAATATAACAATGATGCTGAAGTTACAGATACACTGAACATAAAATAAAAAAATCTATTGAATATTTCTTTTTTTTTTTTAAATAAAAGAGCAAAAAACAGTAAATTAATATCACCTGAATAATGTGTATACAATTCACACTATCACTATGTTTTGACATAGAAGAATTATACAGATTAATCAATTCTTCATTCGGCAATGACAACATATCCAATACAAATTCCAACGATTTACACCAATATGGGCCATCATTAATTGTTCTATAATAATAAAAAAAAAATGTAAATTTAGTACATGACAAGTAATTAAAACAATTCACATACTTTTCCATAATTTTGTTTATGATGGCATAAGCCACATTTTTTGATTGGGATTGAATGAGTACACCAACACTAGTTTTAGTATCCTCAAAAATAGTACTCTTAATTTTACAACAATATTTTCTCTAAATTAAAAAATAATAATATTTTTTAGACAACAATGCACAATAATATTGGAAAACAAATTTTTTTTTATATAATTTAAACCCACGTTTGAAAAATATTTTTGTAGGTGTGCAATCACATTTACATTGCAAATTATATCAGCCATAATATTGACAAATTCTTCATCAACACTGTCCAAAGTAGTTGGTAGTTCAGATTCATTGAAAAATTTTAAAATCTGTTTTGTGAACACATACATATGAGAATATAATGCATACACAGTGTCAAAGCACCCATCGCTTGTATCTATGTAATTCCCAACATTTCCAGTGTAAAATAATGATCCGTTAATATAGGATGCCAATTCGCAACATTTAATTGCTTTTGAGTGATCAACACTATTAGCACATTTTATCAACTCATACAAAAATTTTATTGGCAAGGTATTTTGTTGGGTACATGATAAGAAATCTTCAATAAATTGATCTACTGTACTTTCTACGTGTTCTATATCTACACCCATAGTTTGTAGGTAATTTGTAACAACCAAACTACACCTCTTCATAACCTCATTGTCGTGTGCATCTATCATATTATTCAACACGAGTTTCCAGGTTAGACTGAGCTCTTCTTGGTCTCTACATTCACCATCTTGTGATTTTTCCAAATATGTACAGATTAAGCACTCCATTGTGTTGAATATGAGATCAAGGTGGTTATTGACAAATGATTGGTCATTTAAATTTTTTTCAAATATTTGTCGTAACATAATAACTAACGAAGAGGTAGGGTTAGTATGTACAGTTTCCAAAAGTACTTTTGTCCATTTCTCACAAACGGTGTTATCTAAAAATACAACAATCATATTATTTAATGTCCATATTGTGTCCAGGATTATAAAAATCACCTTTAAGTTTTAAACAATTTGTAAGGAGATTTGATTTATTTAGATCTACATCAAAGGATATGAATTTTTTAAATTCATCTTGCATGGGAATAGACTCTAACCAATCGCAAATCACCACAGGTAAAGTGTTTCCATCACTAATATACTTCATTATTTCTTTAAGCACAACATCTGATCCAAACTAAACACAAAAAAAAAAATTGTTAAAGTTTAAATATTATTTTATTACAAAATATTGAATAAATACCAAATTTAAGTCATCAATCATATTAATTTGTTCATTCTTGTTATCAATAGTTTCCAATAACCCAATAATTACTGATATTGAGTTATACGTCAAAACTTTATCATCATTAATCCACGTTTTGACATATCTTTCATATAATCTGAACGAAGATGATGTATTATCATTTGTGCCAGGTAATGTTTGGGACAATTTTTGATCGACGCCATAATTTTTAAATGCTAATATCACTTGACACACATGGTTGGCATACATATGTCCTACTTCAGGATAGGAAGTTCTATCTAAATAGAACTGTAAAACAACATTAACAAAATTTGTCAAATCATTTTGATAGTCATCATTGAATAATGGTTTTGATGGGAGGAACACTTCTCCAGTTTCTTCAAATGTAACTCTCAAATTTTTTTTTTTCTTTACTACAGGATTTCTTAAGTGATTCAATACAATTAAATGTACTTGTAGCTGACTAAGTATGTTGTCAAAAATAATTTCTTCATCAAGACCACTTCCAATCAAAAGAGTATTTAAATTATTCCATATTGTGGTTTTTAAATTGTGTAATTTATTGTTATTGGTCAAAAATTCTAGGAATACTGCTAAATGAGATATAACTGGCGGTGTCATAGTTTTTGCTAATTTACCAGTTAGACTGAACTTGACCAAAGTTAAAACCTGTTGAAAATAAATTAAATAAGTGCAAATTTGTGTAATAATAACTTAAATATAAATTTAAATAAAATGCATACTTCAGAAATCACAGTGTTACTAAACAATTCATCTTCACTATTATTTCTTAGAATGTATGTAACAAAATCAAAAAGAGTTTCAATACCACAAACAAAATTTGTACGGTCAAAGCGATTAGACATTTTTTCTAATCTAAAACATAAATTAATGTAATGATTCAATAATAAAAATTACTGTAGTTTTATACCCTTGTATAATTGAAGTAATACACTTCAAATAAAATTCAGTAGTTGTTATAGTATTCATGACTGGACTATTTTTACATAGTTCTAATAAATTTTCATATGCAGACGAAATACATCCTTTTGAACAAGATAAAAGTTTCCAAAGTTTAGGAAGGAAAATTTTTTCAGCGTTTGATTGTGACCAAAAATAATTTAACTATACAGAAAATAATATTAATAATAATGTAGTTCATACAATATAATATTCGTAAGTTTTACCTCGGGTTTTGATAAAACAATTATAATGTTTTTCCAAATGACATTTGACACGGTGATATTATCTTCATCAATATTATCGAACACAGCAAAAGCCACCTTTTTACATTCACCTTCTAAAAACTGTTGTAATTTAAATAATATAGAATGTAATAGAGTATACCAAGCTTGTCGGACCTGTAGATAAACATTGAAAAACAATTTTCAAACAAATAAAATAATCATAGAAAATATTACAAAACATACACTTGGTGTTGGATGTTTATTTAACTTCCAGTAGGTAGAATTAGAAAGCAACATTGATTTCAAATCACTTTCAATACTTTCAATATGTTCAGCGGGAAGCGAATTCAAAAATGTTGCTGTTGCATACAGACAACTGGTAGCAGTTCTAATTTGCATTTCCTTTATTTCATCTGAATCGACTCTATAAATTAATTTTAAAAACATAAATATAAAGATTTTTAATGTATACATTAGTTTATAAAAACTTACTTAGTATTTAATAATGATGGATTGGTTATGTTCTCAATTAAATAATTAAATATTTCTTTTTGACAAAATACAATTACTTCAGTTCTTTTATTTGGAGGGAAAGTATTCTAAATTATAAAGTTTAATTTAAAATCAAATTTAATTTCACAAAAATACAGACGTACAAACCTCAAAAGTGGATGATGCAACAGACGCAGTTGGTGGATGAGTGTCATACTGAGCCACAAACCAATGGGCAAAAAACCTTTTTAGAAATGGTGCTACATTTCGTTGTACACGGTTTAAGTAAGATCGCAGAGCTTTTTGGGTACCTTCACGTATACGTGGTTCATTATCTTTACATAAATTTACATATTGAGCGATCCATGGTGCAGAAACTTCTCTAACAGTATCTTCATCTTTAGAATCACACAACGTAGCAAATTCTTTTAAGGCCTACAGAACACATATTAAACGTGATCACATTTGTTTGACCTCTAATTAGTTATTGGTTATACATATATCATTACACACTTTGAGTTTAGTAGTAGAATCTTTTTTGTTCATTTTTTTCAAAACCACTTGAAAATCTGGACTGACATTGCAATCCAAAATGTCAGCAAAAGGGAATTTAATCTTATCTGGAACCACTCCATATGTATCAGTAGTACTCAACAATAATTGAGCTCTCGCACTGCTTGAAGGCTAGAACGTAAACATCAATTTTCAATACCAATTTCAATATTTCACCATTTAGACAAAACCAACTCACTTTGTAATTATTTTTGACCCTCTGAGCAACTTGCTTTTTCCCCATTATAATATAAAAATTAAGGTGATTATTTTTTTTTAATTAAAAAATTGGTATCAATACTATTACATTGACAAATTTAACATAGTATTATGCAAACATTAAATTATTGCCTGGTTCAACTCTAAACAAATGTATATTTTATTGAAAAAACTTTATAGTAGACAAATTATGTTCACAACTACTGTACATTTGTTTACAATAAACATAATATTAACATAAACACGAAACAGACATCAGTGAATCACAGTACTTTTCACCAAAAACACAACACTTATCAAATCTTGTGGAGTTGTCAGCACCATAGATAATAAACATTATTGTTATGTTTCACAGATTTCTATTTAGTGCAATTATAGAATAGATACCTATATAGAATAAACTTTTATTATCTACGTCTGTGTTATCTGATAACGATACTTACGTGGTATAAGGCTGTAGATCGAACTTGTCCACAACCATGGTTATGCTACATAGACGTGTGCTAAGTGCGCGCCAAACCACCTTTCAAAGAATTTTAATTTTAGTATTTCGAAATAAATAAGGTACCTATTCAAATATAAATATGTGATAATTTAATTTAGAAAAAACCCCGTTCGGATTTGCCTGGAGTAGTTCATTAATGCGATTTCAATTATTATTAGAGGGCCAAGTCTATCCAACCTCCCTCCTAATAAATCAATATTCAAATTCATATGAATATAATAGAACTAAGCAATTCGAAGCAATTAAAAAACATTTTTTTTTTCAAATAAACCAAACAAAGCGTAGAAACATTGCTGACCTAAATATAATAACTTTTTGTTTAATGCTAATAAATATGTAAAAAAGAAAATGTAGTAAAAAAGAGTAGATGTGTAGATATAAAATGCAGTTTGTTTGAGGCTTAGGGTAAAAAGTTTAAACTACTACGCTACTTGAATTATACATGGCCGTCGTCTGTCAGAGAAAAATCAACCCAAACTACTAGCTAAAAAGCCAAGAAACCAACGTCTTATGAGCACAAACAAATTACAATTCGAACTACTGTCATATGCACAAATAATTTATATTGCCTACAAATGCATACAAATATGATTTACTCCTCATACGACCATTCAAGGCATTCATTGTGATCTCATTGTATACATCCAATAATAATATTTTCTTATTATGCCATATAAACATATAGATTGTCAATTTTATAAATTAAAAAAAAACAAACAATATTAGTTTTAAGGTATATTTATTTATTTAAGTACCTGACTACTTATTTTTAATTTAAGTAAATTTAATTTAATTACATTTAAAGTTATTTTATTTTATATTTTTAGATGTTTAACATAATATTTATGTGTTTTATAGAATCATTAGAATATATTAACAAAAAAAAACTTATTTTAATTATTTATTTTATTTTGATTGGTTCAGATTAAAACTATTAAATAAGATTGAATTATCAACAACTAACAATAATAAAATTAATTTATAGTGTATTATAATTGTATTATATGTAATATTTTTTCATTGATCACTTATTAAATAAATTTAAATTTATAATGACTATATGATAACCTTAAAGTCAAATTTTAAATTTAAAGCTATGCCTAAGTTAGTTTTGCGTAAACTATAGGTAATGGGTATAGAATGTTTAGTACAATGGATTTTAATAATACAATATAATAAAATGTGAAATTCTGCGTTTTTGGTCATATGGCTATGCAGAAACTAGAAAAATAGTTTTTTTTTATCATTGGTCAGTGTTAGAAATTAATGCCCTTAATTTATTTTTAATTTTTAAAGAGCAAAGCAAAATACATAGGTGCATTTTGACTTTTTACATCACTCTAATCAATAAAATGAAACAATGTAATAACACAATATAATATTATACTAAATATACACTTGGCAATGCATTACAATTAATGAAGACATAACAATTCTTATGAACTAACTAAATTTGAAAACTCAGTTTCATAACTGTAATTATGTGATTACAGTAAATATTAATTACCTAACTTAAATATTTAAAATGTACACTGTACATAATTTTATTTTAGTGAAAAAACTTCTCCTAAAAAAATATACTTAATTTTATAATGAAAAACAAACTATAGGTATTAGATATAATAAGAAATAAAAATATTTAATGTGATTTATTTTTAAAAGAATTTTTATTTAACTTAATAACAACTCGGATATTTGTATTATAATTTTTGAACAACATGAATAATTCAAACACAATTATCATAAAATAATATCTATACAGTATACTCCCAAAATATATTAAATAAAGTTTGATATGGAATAAATTGTGTTGGGTATACAAAACTATATATTGCGCTCTTCTGGCTTTTTGTAAGGATAATCTAAATAATCAAAAATATCTTCTTCACTGTTTATCTCCACAGGTTCACCTGGTATACCTGGTATAATGACAGAACACATACATACAATTGTTGGTTAACATAGTGGCTTATATTTAATGGTTAATTAGTAATTAGTAATTACAAATAACATTTTACCTGTAGAACCCATTGGCCGTAAAGTATATTCATTAAGTGTAAAACCTTGGTTCAAGGCATGCTCTCTCATTTGCTTATTAAATAAATCACTCCCAGTAAAATAAAGAACAGCACAATAAAATTGATCATATGGATTTAGGCGAATATCTAATCTTCTTGCTATACGATTTACTTTGCATACACCCTAATTTAAATAAAATAAAATAAATATAATAATTTTCACACATAAACTACATTTTATTTTAGTAAAAATTAAAAATGGAAACATTATTCTATCAATGAATAACTATTCATTATTCATATATTATGTTTGAAGTACCTATTATTAAAATCAAATGTTATGCTCTTAATAAAGTGTAATTTTAATATTTGTCGTTGAAAATAGTAATCAAATAATTACCATAAACTTTGTTTCTCCCAACGATATCGTTTCAGTGATGAGGTTATTTTTTTTCAGAATATCTACAACCACTTGCAATTTGTCACTTTTTTTCTTAATATCCTGAGACATAAACGATGGATGAGAAATCAAAGTATCAATATCTCCACTGAACTTTTTACCTCGTCTAAAATTTAAAAAAAAAACTAGAATGAATAATGTTTTTATAGAAGAAATAATACAACTATTGTGGTATATATCCAGTGTTCGGAACGTTCACTAAAAAAATGAACTCGTTCACGTTCCAGTTTTTTTCAAACGAACGTGTTCACGTTCACGTTCATTCAAAAAATGAACGCATTTATTGGGCGTTCATTTAATTTTTTTTTCTCAGTAATTACTAATTAAATTTAAATTTGATATCATAGGAACTATAATGGAAAATATTATTATAATATGATTGATTAAAATATTTTAAAAATATATTTATTAAATGGTAAATAAATTAAACTTCTTAATAATCGATTAAGTTCATTAAAAATATAAACGTCGTTCACATTCACGTTCTATTTTAAAAATACGAGTGACGTTCACGTATCGTTCACTATTTATGAACGTGAACGCGTGAACGTGCGTTCATGAACGACGTTCTTTCCAAACACTGTATATACCATACATGTAGTCAAACACCATGAATTTTGTAATATTTTAATAACCAACCTATAACTGCCACAAATAGTAACTTTGTATTTAGGATCCAATTTATGTAATGTTTTCTTGATGATTTGTTCTACTTCAATAACTTCACTTCTTGGTATTTTTTCTTCAAAGTCATTTAAATATCTAAATGCAATGATAAATTATTATAATTGTGTTAACAGTAAATTATTAATAAAATTAATATACTTTAGTCCTATAATTTGATGATGATTTAATTTATCTTGATTTTTTAACAGAATGTCAATACTTGTAACACCTAAATCATATAATTCTTTTGCTTTAGCTGGTCCAATACCACTAACTCTTGTTAAATCTTTAATAGAAACTGAAGCTTCATCGCTTCTTATCTATAATTTAAAAATATAAAATAGTAATTATATCAATATTTTTAAAATTATAAAATAACTTTATCCTGATTCATCATTGCCTAACCAAAACCGCAGACGCTATGAGTATGACATTTGGTCAGTAGTTTTGTTATATTACGTAATGACACAACTATGATAGGATTTTCTAAAATTCACATTTTAACGAGGTTCTCATACAATGATTTTGAGATTCGTGGTGGAAATTGAAATTCTTTTGTACATAAATGGTTTCCTTCGGTTACCCACGCAGATGAAATGAAACCTGACGTTATACCTTATAACTTATTAGAACAGTACCCAGAAACAACTATTTTTTTTTATTAAATTAAGGTATTATAATAATATATTAGTAATGAACTAATGATCAAAAGGTAATCTCTACTTGTAATATCAAAACTGATTTAAAAAAATTGCACACAGGTGAAACCCAGTTATTTAGCTAGTTTTAATAATATTAACAACTAAATAATTTATAAATTTAAATATAAACTATACATTATCCAGTTTTTTTAATTTTCCAGTTTCTAAGAACTCATCAATTTTCTTGGATATTTTATCACCAATTCCATCTAGTTTTTGTGCTTCCTCACCAGACTTAATACGTTTAGCGTGATTAGCTAACGCACTGGCTGCTTTTCGGTAAGCGTTGGCCTTATATATATTACGTGCAACATTTTTCTCATAATCAGCCAATTCTAAACAAATACAATAATACAAATAATTTTATGTAAAACAAAATTAGGTTGATCTCTGGCTTTAGGTCTTTTTTTCTCTAGGCCCAAAGTCAGAGTTGCACAAAAAATTATTGTTGTATAACTGTGTGAGTCACTTTAGCTACTAACCAATTAAAAATTCACAAAAATCGTGATTTGGATTTGTGGAATCACTTGGAGCTTTTCTTTTGCTCATTTTATTTCAAATTTTATATTATATTATAGGTAGCTCAAATAAAATTTACGAAATCATAATTTTAAATTTTTAACAAACGAACATAAAAGACACAATAGACAATAGAGATATCTTGTAAATAATTGAGAAAAGGACGTTCACAGACCAAAGAATTTGAATCATTTCAATTAATCACCTATTTTGTGTACGGACTACAGACTTGCCGATTTTGATAAAAACCGATTACAGCGAACCTGATAAGAAAAACATTAAATGGTCCATATTTTGTGTTAAAAACTATATAGGCAACTATATACATATATAGTTAAAAACTGTATTTCTATAATATCTACTATTAAACAGTTAAAAAAACAGTTGAAATTACCTAATAGGTATGAATGTATGATAACAATTTGAAATAATCACATCAGTAAAGATTGATTGTAGGTTATTTGTTTTCACCCAGTTCAGTTCAATCTATTTAAAAATGTTCTATAATGTAACTATCATAGGCGAATCTACAGGGTGTGCCTGGTGTGCCAGGGCACACCCTGCGACTCGTATAAACCTGTGTATAGGGCCCATAATACTCATTTCAGTTACAATGGTATTGAGTCTAAACATTAAACAATTTATATTTTAATTTTAAGAGGACGTGATACCTGCATGTGTTGTCTCTGTCTTACAAGTGCGTAACATAGCAAATTTTACGCTCAGCAGAACACGTGTAGCTCCGTTAGTTTAAAAATTAGTGCGTATTGACCTCTTATAAAATCTAAAGGTAAGATTATTATCTAGTCAACCTCATAGGTTTTTTATTATATTTTAATTTTAACGCGAGTTATGAGTATTTTAAGATGTATAAAAAATTTACAATTTTAAAATACTCATAACTCGCGTTAAAATTAAAATATAATAAAAAACCTATGAGGTTGACTAGATAATAATCTTATCTTTAGATTTTATAAGAGGTCAATTTGCACTAATTTTTAAACTAACGAAGCTACACGTGTTCTGCTGAGCGTACAATTTGCTATGTTACGCACTTGTAAGACGGAGAAAACACATGCGGGTATCACGTCCTCTTAATTTTAATTTTAATACATTTTTATGGGTACAAATATTGTCAATAAATGTTATCGTGATAAGCATAGTTGATAAGAGATCAACAATATTATCAAGAAAAGAGAAAACATGTATGTTTATTTATAGCACGGCTATAGTCGTAATTTATATTCATAATCATAGTTATTTTATGTAATTTAATTTTACGAGTGATTATCATTTTTATGGTTGACAAAATGAAAAATACTTTATTTCGTATAAAGTATTATTGTATTAACATTTAACACAGAAAAATAAAGCTTAATATCATGTCGCCTAAGAATTCAAGTGGTCACTCAAAAAGAGTGTTAAAACAAAAAAAAGATGCAGAACTGAAAAAAATGAAAGGTTCATTAAACAAATTTTTGAACAAAATTGATTCAAGTAAGTACCTATATACTTCATTCTAATAAATAATATAAATATCTTGGTATTTAATTATGATAAATTGCATTAATTAATATCATTGTTCTTATTTAGTTTTATTTGATACCTACCTATTAATTATTGATAAAAAAATATAATATAGTTTACATCTACTCTATATTGACTTACTGTTCTCTATACTTTATAATTATTAAACATATTTCAAAAATATTTTACTAACTATGTAAGTCTAAAGACCATTGGTCAGAGTTCTAACAAATGCATTTTTTTTTTGTAAGTCTTAGAACATGTGAAGTAAGATACAATTTTGTTTCATCCTTCTCTAGTATTTTATAGGAATAACTTTTTTTTTTATTATTATTATTATTATTATTATTATTAGATCCTAGTGCATCCTATGATACCTCTACAATTATATAAGATCCACGATTTGATTTTGCTATAGTTATTGCATATTTATGGTTTCATTGCTTTTTGGTTTTTGAAAATAATATTAGGTATCTATTTTTGAAAATACCTATATTATTAATGTGTTTTAAATTCAATATAACTGCTGGAAGTTATCAATTTTAATATTATATTTACGCAATTACGAAGTGCCGTTAAAAATAGGACTTTTGGAACCAAAAACTGTATTACAAATAGGAACACATAAGTTACATTTTTGTTTTGACCAAGTGCTATAATTATGTATTATGACATTCTACATGCTTCTTAAGATTTACTTTAAATATGAAGATAAATTAAGTTTGTAGGATAGAAACATGGCTTGAACAAAATTATTTTTAATAGCTACAGATAATACTATATGTTATAATTAAGACGAATACCATAAGCACCACCCTACGCTATAGAACCATATCCATATGTAAAACTATCTAACTAATTAGTATTTAATTGTCGAATTATGATGATAATATATCTAATACATATAAAGATCGTACAATTCAACTTGATATGTGATCTATACATTAACACTAAAAAAGAAAAAAAAACTTATTATAAGACGGAGAACAAATGCCCACGTGGCGTAATTTTATATTAGGTATATATTAGATCATAATTATAACCAATTTCTTATGATGTAAGTACCTAGTATAATAGTATTAAAGATATTTAGGAATATCAAAATAAATCTTAATAAACCACATTATTACAGAATAGGTACCTAATACTTGCTTATCAAAGTATAACCACCGCTATTGATAACAAATGCCCATGTGGCGTAATTTCATAATATATATTAGATCATAATTCATAATTATAACCAATTTCTTATGATGTAAGCACCTAGTATAATAGTATTAAAGATATTTAGGAATACCAAACCAAATCTTAATAAATCACATTATTACAGAATACCTAATACTTGCTTATCAAAGTATAACCACCGCTATTGATATATACTAGTATTGAAGTAGGTGTATGTATTTTTAATTGTATATAATATTTTAAATGTAATATTGTTTTAATCTCAACATGATGTAAACATGTAATTAATGATCATAATATGTATAGATAGGTACACACAGGTAGGTGGTATCAATTAAACACTTGAAAAATAAGTTATCTGATTTATTAAAAAATATATTTTATATTGGGTGAGTATCATTATAAATGTATAACCTACCTACCAGTATAACTGTATATAACTATATAAGTAAAATTATATAACTTCATACAATTATTGAGGAATGTAAGCGACGTGCACTAAATAATATGGACAATTTTGTTGAGTTTGATTTTAACTTGACGTCTTGGTGGCAATGCTGAGAAACTGAAAAATTTAAATTACACAAAAATTATATATGTTATATGTACCATTTGGTCTAATATCATAACTGAATTAAGATAATAAATAATAAATAATAATGATTGTTACAACACTGTAATAGGTATAATGTTATACCATTTCCAACTTACCTTTATAAAATAGTATAACATGGTTTGCGGCAACAAACATGTCCATAAGATTTTTACACCGTCAATCACTATATATAATTCAATGACGAAGGAAAGAAATAACTTTTTACGCTAAACTCTTATTTGAAAATGTATAAGATAAATAATAGTTTTATATTCTGGCATATTTTTGTACCGACATTGTTTTTTTTTGTGAAATTATTATCAATCTTTGATTTTTAAATGGCAACATACCTAGGTATTAATATATTTTATTTCATAATTACTAATATGAATTTTTGGTGTATGTATACATATCTATACGTATAGGTATTGAACGAATATCAATGGGTTATAGGTATATTTATACTATCAAATTACTCATATTTCCCTATATTTTAATGTGTGTGTGTACATCAGGCAGGTGTAGGTACAAAGTAGGTACTTATATAAGTACTAATGTACTGTATAGTATATTATATTATACGATTAGTCAATGTCGAATAAAAGATGGAATTTCATTAGATCATCGTTTTAAAAAAAAATGATAATGGTTGGTAACAATATGTAGTACGTATATGTATATAATGTATGAGAACCTATATATATATATTATATATATTTGTTAATTGTTTTCAATTATAACATCAAGCATGTATTCATTGATAATGTACCAACTCACCAGCTAGTAGTTATAATTTAGAAATAAAATGTTTATATTTGTATCAAATTCTAATTATTTAATTGTAATCCATACGATGTGTATATTTTTGAACTATGTTTACACTTTTATAGTTTATATAATATTATATGGGTAGGTAAACTAAATGAGTAAACTACCTATTACGAAATAAAACAATATTAATTTGTATAGTTTTATTTTTAAAGCATGTTGACCCTAATTTATAAAAGTTATTTGTGTAATTTTAAAAATATTTACTATGCAGACTTAAAATATCTTTAATCTCAATTTGAGTTGTTGACATTCGTTGTTTTTAAACAATCGTTCTCCTCTGTCTCTGTGATATGTATAAATATAATTGTAAACACAGCGGTCAGCGGGTAACTTCCTAACTCGAATAAACCATTATACCTAATCATTATTTGCTTAAAAATAATCATATAAACTAAATTTATTTTTCTGTTTGGATGGATCCAAATCAACATTTAAAATCTGCTGATTCTTAATGAGCTGTAAGTATAGTTATATTTTTAATTACTTTTTAAACATAATATTAACTCCACTGTATTATTAAGATAATGTCTGCGCACCGTTTGTTTTCTCTCTCTGACCGACGCGTAACATAGCAAATTTATATTTAGCAGAACCATTTACCAACCCTATGTTGTTAATTTTCATGTTAGAGTTAATTCACCTATTATTCAACTTTAAGCTAAGAACATAACCTGTGTTCCTAAGTTGGATTTTTACAACATTTTAATTTTTATACTATTTATATGGACATTTTTAAATTGCAAAAATTCGCACTCTCATAACTTACATAAACAATTTAAATTTCATAAAATATCCAAAATAAGGACATGGATAATGTTCTTAACTTAAAGTTTGATTATAGGTGAATTCACTGTAATATTAAAAGACAAAAGTATAAAGTAGTAACACTGTGTTGATTCTGCTAAACGTAAATCTGCTATAATGCACGTGGGTCAGAGAGAGAAAACAAATATTGCACTGACATCCTTTTAATTCAATTTTATTTTGTATTTGAAATGTATTATTTAGATAGTTTGAATAGATATATTATAAATGTTTAACACATTGAAAGACACTACTGCTATAGCAGTAATTTACAATTTTGATGTAAGATGACATGACTGCTATAGCAGTAATGTGAAACTGTTCATATTATGGCATTATTTTAATTTTATGTTCCAATACAATAATATTATACCGATAAATATGGCACATGTTACAAGAATTCATGTAAAATTAAAAACACTTAAAGATGTGACGTAGCCATGGGAACTGAGGGGGGCCGCAGCTTTCTCCAAAATGTCAGGACAATTTAAAATGCCATGTGTACTGCGTTCTTCATACCTACAACATATTAAGACGTGACCATGTATTGAAATTTTGATTTCTATTAAGATTTAAGGTAACAGCAAAAATTTAGATACCTCGTGGCATCAATAAACCAAACTATAAAGATGGATCCTAGCTAAGCTTACCCTAAATAACAATTTATCCACCCCCCTCCACAAGGCAAAATCCTGGCTACGCCAATGCTCAATAGTCATACAGTACACACTACGCATTAGTTACCTGGGTGGCTGGGTATACCATTAATTTGTGATGTTAATAATAATTAACAAATATTATTATTTGATTGGTATATTTATTTAGCATACAGTATATATCATTATGTTTTAATGTTGTAATTACCTACCTACTTATAATATCTTATAAAATATTATAGACAGTATACTCATCAATTTTAACATTGTGAATGTAAAATTGTCTTGTAACGGACTGAACTCATACTTTAATACATTATATTATAATACTTACATGCAAATTCGCTATGCTTACTTATTTTAAAATTCAAATAGATGTGTGTAGGTACTTACACTACGTCACTACTACAGTACTACATAATAGATACATTTGATAGTACTTAATGCACAAATTATATAGCACGCCTAAAATACAAAATTCCAACCATCTGTTAAACATTTAATTATAGAACACAATGCATTTTTAAATACACAAGTACTTTTTTTTTACTTGATAAGTGATTTAACACTGACGAGTGACGACTGACGTCATACCTACATTTTACTGCGTAAGTGGACTAGGCGTATAATATACGCTACGGGAAAATTCTCAAACTAATAAATGTTACTAATAATGTTAGGAACTAACAAAATGGCGAATTACATTAGCATAAAAGGTGACGCAGTTCAAATTAACAGCCAACAGGCGCAGCTCAAAGCCCGAAAGAACAAAAAAATGTTACATTTTTTAATAGGTACAGTAACACGCACAAGCGCATAATAAATACTGGATCGTTCCTGATCCTATCATAATATAAAAAGCACAAGTCGAGGTGAAAAACAGCTTTAAAACATATTTATTGTATAGTTTTTTTTTCTCAACACCTATTAACGTTAATAGTTATTAAAATTAAAATAATATGATATAATAATTATATATTATATATACTACATAAATATATTCATAACATAGAGATAATATATTATGAAATTATGTATTATGGTGTATGGTCATTATCGTTGGTCGCTACGAGACTATTTGGTTATTCCTGCAAATATAACCCTATTCTATAATTATTGTTATAGCGTAAAGCGGCCGTTTTGTTGACACGGCGTAACAAATGTTTATCAAGTCCACAAATGTATTTGTTCCGTTTTATTCACACGTATATTGTCTGTATAGCCATTTAAATTATTACTGGTCACACATCCTTTTTCCTATTGACCAAATATCTGCCGTTCTATTTTGTGAACTCTAGTCTTCCGGTTTAAATTTCATATAAGCTACTGGTTCCCTGTACGCTTTAAGTTAAACATTCCATTATTAAATTCATGGTCATTATTTTATTTATTTATTTTTTTGTTGTTCTTAGATAAAATTGGCTCCAAAGGCCATTAGTTACAATTTTTTTTAACAATTTTTTACAATTCTTACAATTTTTTTTTGTTTTTTAATGTTTTAAAATGTTTTAAATTTTAATAGATACAAAAACATTTAAAGATAATGCAATATTTGCAGTTCTATTCAGTAGGGAGTCGTGTTGCGATACTTACCAATTACCATCTATAAATTTGGTTGAACCGGTCTGTTGTTCTTGAGAAGTTAATCATGTTGTTGGTGTCTTTAGTGTTGGGACCTAAATATGTGTCTATAAGCTGGTTGGGATGTTGAGTTTTTTGACGTCTTCTTCATATTTATGGCATCCAGTTATTGAGTGCTTAACGGTTAAGGTTAGGTTCCCTATACGCTTAAAGTTAAACATTTCATTATTGAATTCGTAGTCATTATTTATTTATTATATTATTACGTATAGGTAAATGCAGTATAATATTATTATAATATACTTATTATAGTCTTATTAGTTTAAAAAGAGTGTTCCACGGCAATTAAACAAAGGCATATGTTCTGAAAGGCATCAATATAGTTCTCTTATTACTTATTAAAGTACTTAGCAGAACCCCAAATGACAATACCATACGCACACGTTAGTAGTAACTTATAGGAGAGTCTTATATAAAATAAACTTAAGGGATAATCTATTAATCTGATAATCATGGTCATTGCTGCAAGTATAAATGGAGGACTGCAGGAGTGATCAGTTAGGTTTTCAGTTCAGCTTCTAATGCTTTTGGAGAATAGAGAGGAAAAGTGGTTAAGAG
This sequence comes from Myzus persicae, assembly GCF_001856785.1. Classification (NCBI taxonomy): domain Eukaryota; kingdom Metazoa; phylum Arthropoda; class Insecta; order Hemiptera; family Aphididae; genus Myzus; species Myzus persicae. Next base: position 372,207 of record NW_019101729.1, on the reverse strand, counting down.
TTTAAGACTGGTTAAACATAAAAGATAAGACAATTATTGTAAAAATGTATCATTATAATAATAAGACTATATTTTAAAACATTCAAAAGTACTTTCTTTCCGTATTAGGTGTATAGAACAATACTCAATAGAAACATTTTTATGTCCGCCTAAATCATAATTTACTATTTAGTTAATCTACGTTAGAGATTTATTTATTTGCTTGTTGTGTTCCTGGTCTATATAAAGAGTAGGGGTCCCGTTAAATATTTATGGAAATATTAGACGGTAAGTAATTTTTAGTGCAATTTCTTTGTGCTTGAGTGTTACGGTAATGTTATATTTTTCCGCACTCTCGGTAATGTTATTTACAATTATTATTGTGAAAATATTAATAAAAAGTAGAAAACAAAACATCAACGGGCAACAAGTACCTACAGTCTTTACACATTACACGTTACACATAATTTACACATAACAGCTGTTATGTAAATTGCACACGTATTGTAGATTTGTAGATATACGCTCAATGCGCATAATAAGAATAGCTGATTAGGCTCTGGTCCACACTGTGGCAGGATATAGGGAAATGCCATTCATACAAATTTTCAACACCCATCAGAAAAAGGGGCCATTACTAGGCCTCAGAAGTTGCATATTATTCTATATACTCGCTCGATTTATAGCAGACCTTATTACTATTTTAGAAAAATTATAAGGGTTTCGTATTAAGTTTGGGGTTTTCTATATACTTACTCTGTTCAGCGAGAGAATGCGCCGGTACTAAGGGTTTGTTTTCAAACTTTTTTTGCCAGAAACATCAAACGGAGACCTACCACCTGACACTATGTGTTGTATCCGTCTAACAAGCGTACCTACAACATGTTAAAACAATAAATTGTGTTGTTACCTTAGTTATCAGACTTAAAGACAATACAATTATCTGTATAATATTATGTGTACGTCGGTTCTTTACGAAAGGTATTTAAATTTTCAAACAAGTTATATGATCATCGAGAGTTATGAGCAAGTAAAATATTACGATATAAAAATGATCTTAAAAATTCAAATATCATAAAAAACCCGACGCACTAACACAAATATTGTTATTGATTACTATTAAGTTTTTATAATAGGCCAATCCACTCTGATATTATGATTACAACACAATTTGTTCGGTTTAGCGCACATTTTTCTATATTGTACGTTATCAGACAGAGTCATAAATTCGTGACGTCCCTTTTAAATGCTAAAATGTGATTTAGAAGATGGTGTAATGCCACAAAAACGTCGCTTATGATGTTTTAATTTCCACACCTGCTAATTAATAGTATTTGTGTTATATTTGAAATGTATACGTTCCTATCGGAACAAATAAATCGGTTTTTTTTTTACAAATTCCTTTGTTGAATTGATTCCCATTTAAAATTCTAAACCTTGTATTATATTCACGAAATAATGGTGTTTAATATTTAATGTTTATACGCTGTTTTACCTCTAGTCTCTACACCTTCAGATATAAGTGAAGTGACAAAAGTTCGACAATTAGATAAACAAAAAAAAAAAAATAATTGTTAAATTGCAATGATTAAAATGTAAAAACTGAAAACATAAAAAAACAAAAAAGTTAAACATTTGAAAAAAAAATCAAGTACCTATACAACTTATTAATAATATCATGCATGACAACACATGTGTGTACTAAGTCACTAAAAGTTAAATAGTATACAATACAATATATCAGATATGAAATTTCGAATTTTTCTTTTGCGAAATCTCATACAAATGTCAAATATAAATACTCTCGATAATTCTACAGTCTACGATTATAATATTATAGGTATGCCTACTATAGTACTATACTACTATCCTAATATTTATCTAATAATTCAAGGAAAGAAGATCATTCTTCGAGGCTTAAGCCCATAATAATATGAAATAGTTATTCTAATAGCCCACTCATCACTGCTGCTCTTTTTCCAGGCACTAACTAAGCCACTGCAGCAAGTGTTATAAATTTATAATATTGTGTAATGTTTGTCGTAAACTATTTTTATTAGTGACTGCTGACAATCTATAATCATATTATCATTATATTTTATACCGATGCCAATAATAGGATACGTAAATTCATCAGCCTATAGCAATAAATAATAATAATATTTATTATTAACTATTTTGATAACCAACAAGAGCTCGGAATCGAACACCGCCCGACCGCTGCGTTTTCTTTAAGTAAGGGTAGGTACTATGTAAAAAAAACACAATTTTGATGATTTAACAACTTTCAACGTATTATTAATACACATTTTAATTTATAAAAAGAATAAAGAAGTAAAGAACCAATCGTTTATCGTTTTATGTAAGAAAATTAAATAATATAAAACCGTGGTTTTCACAAAAATACTTTTTATTTATTTAAAGTAATCTATTTTTGTAAAACACTGTAGAAACTGAATGCAAACAATTTGTATATTTTTAAATAGCAATCAGCTTCCTATAGTAAGACTACGTAAATTAAAGTATCATTTTTCAAAAGTTCAAAAACCATTAACATACTTAATACGTTGACAATATTGTCAATATTAAATCATAAAATAGCAAATATTAAAAAAAAAAATGAATTGGAACAAAATATAAGATTTCATTATTACATTTAGTGCAATATAAAAATTGCATACAAAAATTATATGTTTTATCTTTTTAATCGAGAAAATTAAATAGTATAAAAATGTGTGAAAGTTTGAAAATATATCAATCAAATAATGTATAATATATTTTATACAAATAGTTGAAGCGTACGTCAATTAAATCATTTGATATTCTATATTTAGCCATTATAAAAATAAATAAATGATAAAAAAACAATAATTTTTTAGTTTTAAAAATAACACCTGTTCTACTATAAATGAAGATTATCTACAGGCAGCAATAATTACACTCAAAACAAACCTGCATATATTAATCTCTATAGCAGGCAGCAGCAACGTATTGCCCCCCTAAATACAAAATAACCACATTACAATACCAATAATCGTTCATGTCTCTCGAACGCTATTTCTTAGTCGGGGGTGACTTAAATGCAAAAAACCCAGTTTGGGGTGGTCATACCCAAAATCCAAAAGGTCAGGCCCTACATCATTTAATAAACATAAGAAAACTCAAAGTCTTATCCCCCATTAATCCAACCTACTGGCCAACATCCTCAAGAGAGTGCCCCGATATATTGGATATATTTATAGTAAATATTCCAAATAACATTTCTCATTCCATAAAAAATTTAACTCTTGAATTTCTTCTATCAGTGCAAAAGACTGTTCCTTTTGGAATGCAACTCGTCAGTGTCTAAAAAAAAATCCAAATGCTCTCCTTTAAAAAAACCGGATGATACCTGGTGCAAATCGGATGAGAAGAAAGCAGATGTCTTTCGTACACATCTTGAACACGTTGTCCAACCTCACCACGATATTAATGACCAATTATTTTCAGAACACATCTTAAAATCATTAGATACATCACTACCACTCTATCTACCACCTAAACCCTTCTCACCAGCCGAAGTCCTTCACTACATCAAATTATTTCCCCTCATAAAAGCCCCTGGATTAGACTTATTCACAGTTGAAGTCGCTCTCCAACTATCAAAAAAACCCTTATCCATCTCACTCATATTTTATATTCCATAATTAGGCTCTCGTACATTCCTGTACAGTGGAAAACTTCAGTTATTATCTTAATTCCTAAACCAAATAAACCCCCGGACATACCAACTTCGTACCGTCCAATAAGTCTCCTTCCCTTATTTGCCAAACTATCCGAATAATTAATCTTAAAGCGTATATCTCGACTAATTAATTTTAATCAAATCATTCCGAACTCGCAATTTGGAATCAGGAATAGACATTCAACAATCCATCAAATCAACCGAATTGTCTCAATATCGTATTCATTGGAAACGAAAAAATATTGCTTTGCTGTTTCATTAGATGTTGTCCAGGCATTCGACCGGGTTGGGCACCCGGGCCTTCTTTTTAAATTAAAAACAATTCTTACCGCTCCTTATTTTCCCTTCTTTCAATCATACCTCAATAACCGATTCTTTGTGACAAAAGTAGGCACTGAGATATCATCAATTGCCACTATTCTAGCTGGTGTCCCCACTAAGTGCTGTTTCATCTCCTTTCCTATACAACTTATACACAGCTGACCAACCAACTACTCCGTATACTTCAGTAGCCGAATTTGCTGATGACAAAATTATATATACTTCTCTAAATGATCTATACACTGCTACACTATATATACAAAACCATCAAAACAGCCTATCTTCCTGGTATACTAAATGTAAAATTAAAATTAACAAAATCATCGCACATTACTTTTTTATTTAAGACAGGGTTAGGGTTAGGTTTACCTACCTTCTGTTATCTTAAACAATCAAACAATACCAACAGTCTCCAATATCCGTTACCTAGGCCTAACCTTAGACAAGCGACTCGCCTGGGCAGAACATATAAAAATTAAACGTAACACTCTAAACCTCAGGAGTAAATCACTACTCTATTTGATCGGTAATCACTCCAAACTCAACCTCTATATCAAACTACTAATTTATAAACAACTTCTCATGCCTATATGGCTATATGGACTTATGGCATCCAGCTATGGGATGCGGCAAAATTGTCAAATTTAAACAGACTATAAAGATTTCAATCGATCACCTTACGCGTGATAACTAAGGCCCCCTTTTATGTATCCAAACACACACTCCACACAGACCTACACATTAAAACTGTGTCAGAAATGTCTATTATACATAAACGCTATCGTTTACGACAAGACAACCACCCCAACCCACTAATCTCAGCACTTAATACAGAAACAACACCCGGGAATCTCCAAAGAAGACTTAAGAGATGATAGTGCCGTGACTTAAAATCTTAATCGCAAAAAAAAAATAGTATTAGAAAAAAAAATCTAACAATTACTAAATCAATGTTAAGTGTAGCCGCTGGGTTGCTTCTTTTATCACGCGATTCATGGTATACTTAATTCCAACTCATATTCTTATTGTAAAAAAATAATTTACAGATTGTATATATATACTAATTATAAAATTTAAAAAAAAAGTTTTAAAAATAGTACTTTGAGCCGCCTAAAATTGTCCTTTATACCACTGCGTGCCTGCGAGTTGTGATTTTAGTTCGGGACATTACATAGGGTGGCGACGTGCGTAAATCAAAAATCAATTTCACCGGAGCCGCATATAGGTATACACTATTATATTGTTATCATGTTGCAGAGCCCCTATAAATGAGAGAAACTATTGTCTACAACTCGTGTGCATGTATGCGACCATTATGGCGTACGTCACGTTAGTATGTTATGGTGTGTTAATAATATTTTTTTCGTTATTATCGCTGCCCGACAACGCGACTCGCATTATATGAAAATAATATAAATCATAATAAAATGGCACGCTCGTGTACCTACTTATACATTGTTTATACTTATCCGCCGTCGTCCATAGTGGGCTCATATTATTATGTTTCTAGTCCGTAAGCTCCGCCGTGTATTATAATAATTATAAACTAATGATATAGTATAGGTATATTAGGTTCATAATATTATAATATGCCTACACATAATTACATACCGGGTATATTGTGTGCGAACCACGTGACGTGTCTTAGATATATATAGTTAGGACTTATATAAGTAAGACTGCAAGAGGTAACGATATGGAGGGGACCCGGTGACTACCGTTGTAGTGTTGTACGCTTACATAGTTGTATATATATTATAATATTATTATTATATTATGCACACACACACACATATATATTTTATAGGTATATCGTATATGGGTGGGTACTGCAGTCAACAAGAAATTATGTTTGTTAATCATATTAAAGTTGTACCACACGGCACACACTATATCATAGTCTGTGGTTGTACCATACATATTAAAACCGTAAGATTATGGCATTTCTATATTATACCAGGGTATATACCAATATACCATAAGGATTTAGGACTTGTATCTGGAGCCCTGTGAGATTTGACAGCCTTCGCTGAAATCTATTACAGAATACCAATGTCGTATTATTGTACATTAATAAATTGCACTCATAACTAATACTTACATTAGAGTTTTCACTGTCGATGGAGTTCTGTTGGCAATCATATTATTTACATGACGTATTTTGATAACATTTCTGCACGAGGAGGTTAAAATTTTACATACTTTTAAATCCATTTACCCAAAACCAAAACTACGTGCTCACGAATAACTCTCTTATCGAAGTATAATCGGTAGTATTGAATATAATAATATTTCTAAATAAAAATATGTAACTCAACAATTTGGTTAAATAAATTATGTAAAAAATTAACCAAAGGGAAAATACTTGTTCGTCGCTTGCATTAGAACATGGCTTACAAATTAATATTTTAAAGGTCATTTCAACACTATAGAGAAAGTTGTGCTTGAAACAACATTATTCAAGTATTTTCGTATTTCTCTTTGAAATTTAATGATTTCCTCCCCAAATTATTATTCTATATCCCTCACTAGCTTGAAATTGCAATGCTTTTTCGTACAGGTACATTGATTTAATACTTTTCATGTGAAAAAAATTAAAATTTGACCTATAAATCTGTATATTATATTATTATTATTGTTTTTATTTAATTGAGCAATTAACGTGGCCATTATATTAGAATAATATTGTTCATTCTTAATTTTGTCCATATTAAAAATATATAATTTCACCAAGGTTGAACCTGCAGGTTCTATATTGGAATTTTTTTCCATGTTTAGTTCTTCTATATCTTTCCAGTATAATTTATTTACGGCACTCATCACAAATTTAAAAAAATGAACAAAAATTTAAATATTATATAAATGTATCTTAAATCAAGCGCCCTTAAAAGTTATCACAACTTCGGCGCCCTATTGCACTTGCCTTCTTTGACATTCCCCCTTCCCCCCAACCCATAACACGCGGCCCTGAAGAAAATATAGGTTCACCTCACATAATAATGTAACATACTCTTGAGTATACCTATATTAATATCATTCATTATACGTTTATATGTTTCGACGAAAACGGTGCGATTGTTAAGAACATCGCATGATATATTAATATTATTATTTCTCATTGCATATAAACTGACTTTTCGCACGTTCAGAACTCGAATATAACATAGCTCAATTGTTGTTCGCCAATGTACAATAAATACGGCACCAGCTGGCAGTGTTGACGTGTTTTGTGGTTATATATATGTACATATAATATAATAATAATATACGATAATATGGTTTCGCAGTCGGTGCTGCAGTTTGTAGGCCATTTTAAGCATATGCGCTTATTATTATTATTTATAAAATATAAACCTATATTATGTATGTGTGTGTGTGTGTGTGTGTGTGTGTGTGTGTGTTTGGGTAAGTGCGCGAATACCGTGTGTTTAGGTTTACGCTGTTTATGGGCACTTACCTCCTCTATTATATTACATGCATCGAACAAAGAATTGACCGTTATTCCGGTGTGCCGTCCACCACGAACCACATAATAATATAATTTAGTATTAGGCGTGTTCTGCGCCTGTTGTAGGTACCTGTCCTGCATTGGCTGTATGAAGTATAATGTTATTCATTCGTATGAACCGGTGTGGGTTACCTACGCGTGAAGTATAATATTCGTGTAAATAACAATATAATCCTAGAAAATATACAATAGTATAATATACATATATACGTTTATCGTTCGAGAGAGGGCAGTGCACCACTATTTTAAATTAATAAAATGATTAGAATATCATTATAAAAATAATTGTATTAATAATGTACTTAACCTTAACCTTACCTGTCTATATATAGGTACAATATTATAATGATTTTTCTCTAACCCTGAAAATAGTGGCCACATCATTATAATGTGACCGAAAAATTTGTTGGGGGAAAAAAATGTCGTCAAGGTCAGTGGGTCGTGAGACTCGAACACCCTGCTCCCCCAACCTATCTGGATCTGTCCAATAATCCGTATAGATAATTGCTCATATAGCTGACACGAGACTTCCTGTGTACTGTAGTTTTTATTTTACTCGGACTTCAGTAGCTTCGTTGGTTCTTCAGTTCTTGAGTTTCCAAATGTTGTACTTACTGTTGTATCCTTAGACCCACCCTCAATCTACACCTATGCCTAAGACTATACAAATATTCAATATTTCAATGTATATGAACAACAAGTGCATAATATCATACCTACTTTGTGACTGAAACGCATTTTCTTTCAAATTCGATTTCCATACTTCCATTTGCTAGACAAAATACCTAAAACGTATACAAAGGTTGCAGACTTGCGCCACAAGCAGCTTTGTACAGTACACACCTATTCGTAATGGCGTAAAAATAAGATAAATATAAAAGAGACTCCCGTCTATAATTATATTAAAATCTAATCTTAAATTTAAGAAACTGTATGATTCTCCACACTTATAAGTTCTAGATAATAATACCAGATGAAAATATTAGAATTATTTTATTACCTTTCTCCAGGTGTTCGGAGGGCTCTCGAGGTCGTGTATTCGAGAATTTGATCAAATACAACAGTACACCATAATTGCATGTAAATCTGCATATAATGTAATATAATGCAGTCATTATGTAATATATTTTATATTAAATGCTTTACCTGATTCGCAGCCGTTCCTAGGTCATTCTGTGTAAGGTTTAGGTGACACACTACTCAAAATAAACGATTCGAAACAATAAGACACACTGATTATAATGTTCGTCATAAGGAGTTCAATTGTCGCTCGCAGGATTCGGTATGGAGAGGTTGTTGCTGTGACGGGTGGTGCACATGCGTTGACTAAGGGACGACATTGTTATGCTGTCCAGACAGTCGCAGTTGGCTGCTTTATCAAAAGGTTATTTTGCGCATCGGAGAAGCATATTTTTCTCTTCGATGGCAAACATGGACCTTATACTACTAGACAAGAACTGTGTATTAAAGCATGCAAGTAACAACAACTCACAGTTGTGTACTATGCTGTCTTTATCGAAAAAATACGATAATCTGAATATCTTATCCCGCTACCCCGCACTACCATGCGTAAGAGTAATCGAGTAATCAAAAAGAGCCCTCTATATGTTGTTACACTTACCATACGCTCATTTCCTTGTGCAGTAGTAATATAACTGTATAAGCTCTATGCCATGGCGGCAAAGACCATTTTCGACCATACTTTTTCGCTGGAGGCATTTAAGGCGCCCTTNAAGGTTATTTTGCGCATCGGAGAAGCATATTTTTCTCTTCGATGGCAAACATGGACCTTATACTACTAGACAAGAACTGTGTATTAAAGCATGCAAGTAACAACAACTCACAGTAGTGTACTATGCTGTCTTTATCGAAAAAATACGATAATCTGAATATCTTATCCCGCTACCCCGCACTACCATGCGTAAGAGTAATCGAGTAATCAAAAAGAGCCCTCTATATGTTGTTACACTTACCATACGCTCATTTCCTTGTGCAGTAGTAATATAACTGTATAAGCTCTATGCCATGGCGGCAAAGACCATTTTCGACCATACTTTTTCGCTGGAGGCATTTAAGGCGCCCTTTACCATTACAAGTTGGTACTTGTCGATTTCATAATTCGTGATCGTATACCTAATATAGGTCTTATCTGTGGCCACGGTTTTATTGGGGTCTAGCCGTCTAGGGATTTCCGATCTCTACACTCGACAGTCTTACCACAGTTTATTGGTCTGTAACATTTTATCTAATTATTATTATGATGATCATTATGATTTATGAGCATATCGCTACACATTATAGGAATACAGAACGGTGATGATAAATGATAATTATATGAATATGTCATTGGGTGTAACACAAAGTATTGTGTGCTAAAAATAAAATGGTGGAAAAATAAAATATAATAATGCGCGAATATTATACAATAGGTCCGTCGACCAGCAGCTGTCCTACATCGGCTATAATATATTTTATTGTGTGCTGCCATCGTATAATTTGTATACCTGAAACCTGTACGAGTGCCTACCGCAATATAACGTTTCATAATAATAATAATTGTATTTTGTGTCGGTGTACCACATATAATATGTATACACATATACCTATTTGTGTTCGCCGTCCCACTTATTAACAATATTTTCGAGTTTTCGACACGTTCTCGAAATCCGTTCGGAGCTCCGAAGCTGGTATAAATGTATAATATTTAAAAAGCAAAACACCATTGTATTATATATTTTACCATAGTATTGTACAGGTACCTGCTACGGGTGGGCCGTTCACAAGTCACGAGGGCTGACCGCTGACCGAAAATATGTAGAGTTTGAAGTCGAAGGAATGGAGACCAAATGTTGGACTTAAATTTGGATCAAGGGCCGGTCAAGCATGGAAAACTCGGTGGGCCGAATTTGTCCAATCCGGCCTTGCTGCCAGATATAGATCAACATGTTTATTAATTTATTATTGTAAAATGCAACTACTGTTCGTAGATACACTACGGTCTGTATCAGTGGCGAAAAAAACCTAAAATAACCCTCAAACAGCCTAAAATTGACTTACCAATCCGGTAAGCACGATTGGGTATACCATATTACCATACGTCCTTACTCCTTTCTAGCAAGACGATTGAGCATGGAACATTTTATGCGACGTTGCCACATTCACGTTACTAAAATGTTGTCATTTATTTATTATTTTCAAGAATATTATTACAGCAATTATTAGGATACCAAAATTAAACGAGCCACAAGTTGTGAGCCGAGCCCAGCTTTATTGAGAATGTTGTCGAAAAAGCTAGAATTGTTTATACAAAAACTTCGACCAATGGGTATTCAAATCGTAAGAATACGGGGTAACTACTGGATAAGGTATGTATTTAGAAACAGATATCAAGGTATATCAATTTAATTTATTATTATTTTCAATTTCAAACCAGCAAGTATGAATACTTTATTCTTTTTATTACCATAATTATTATCAAGTAGGTAAATTGGTAGATCTATGAAATTTGACTATTATTGGCTAAGAAATCATGTTATCGTGTTATTTTTTAACTCTTACTCAATTTTTTTGACTAATATAGTTCAAAATTGAAAATGTCAACATCGCAGGTTTTCTTTTGTATTTCTATATCCTTTGATACTCCGACAAATGTGCTTAAGCGTATCGGAAAAAAGGTGCTTAATGTTCAATCGTGTTGTAGTCCACCCACCCTCCAGGCTCCTACCAAGAATTTATAATAAACACTGCAAGTATAGTATTACTGTTTTCCTACTGTGATTTCAGTTTCACATTTGAGCACCCGCAGATCAACCCACTCTAAACATTTTAAAAAATCGAAAAGCAACCGCTTTTAAAATATCATGTGACGTTCATTTCGCCACTGGCCTATAAGCCGCTTGGTATTATATGATTAATAATCATTGATTATAGCTGGTCTTGAAACGTTTATAAGTATTAATTATTATTCGAACAAATATTTTTACAGTCGTTTCGTATTTGATCAAGGTAAATTGTAAATCGTTGAGAAACAGTGCAACACATTTTAATTATATAATTTTTAAGGAATAGGTACACTTAACATGATACTCGACCGAGGTGCACTGAAATGATGTTTTTCAGAGTTTGTCAAACAGTATAATAATTATACACAATATCGTTCGAATATAAATGTTGTATTCAAAAATGTTAAAAACAACTCTGTCGCTGAATCATAATAATGTCCATTAGAGTTTCCGAGCCGTTTATTAATAATAATATTATTATTATCATTATTATGTGCTGTAACAATAATATAAAAACCAACACCTACCTACTTTGACTTTCTCTCCAAACATGTATATAGAATACAAACAGAACAGCTGATTTTGTAATGGACGTTGTATAGGTACTTTTCCTTGAACAAAATATTATTTTTCCTCTCTCCAAACGTTCTTTAATAAAATGGAATAATTAAATAAAAATACTAAAATTAGTACATTGAAAATAATGTACAAAGTACATGTTTATTCGTTATTTTTTTTTCAATTTTTAATATCATTATTATTAAGAACAGATTTGACAATAGAAAATGTTTAAACAACAGTACAGGCCACGACTTTCTTTTACATTTCATAAGCCAATTTAAATTAACAGTTATGCAATTATTAATTTAGAACTGTTTGGGTGCAAATTATTTAAATCCGCTAGTCATATTAAAAGAATGTTAACAGGCCGATAAAAAAAAACAATTTTAAAAACCAAACAATTCGTAGGCAAAAATTATTGTTCAAATAAGAAATGATCTATTATACATAACATAGTAAATAAATAAACTAATCATAAAATGGAGACAAATTTGATGATTGGTTATTTACATTGTTTTTAAAACAAAACAATTCTTAATAAATGTATTATCATGAGCAAAAATATGATTTTCAAATGGTATCAGTTATAATGTCGAAACAATGTAATATTGAACAGTGGTTTATATAATATATAATATTAAAAAAAAAATATATAATACTATACAAATTCTAGACATTTTTAGCTTCATATATTTCAAAATGAAAATGTAAAACTAACTAGGTACAAATAGAATAAAATACACAAAGATCAGTTGATACCATACGTACTAATTACATAGACAAAAATCACAATTTTAGTTTTTGAATAAATTAATTTTTTTCCGCTAAATAAAGATTTTTTTTTTAAAAATATATTTAAGTTCCAGTTTGATGTTTCTGAGCAGGTTCAATTCTCAAAATTATAAAATAATTTTACCAGTTGTATATTATACTTTAATGATTATACACAGTTCATATAAAAATTGGTCAAAAAACATTTTATTTCTTGGATAATAAATATTATACAATGCTGGCAAAAAGGGCAATAAGGGATACAATAATTTTAAGTCTTTTAAATTTATTTTTATTTTATGTTATCAGTTATCACCATAAAAGAAGCTCACAGTTTTCAATTTAAAATACTACTAAATTATATTGTGAAGTTCTATATAAGTAATATTTCATTAATAGTATTTTTCTAAAATTACTAAAGCTATATTAGGTATGGCCTTAACTATTCAATATGTACATTACCTACTTAGCACAAGTATTATATTATTATAATGTTTAATATAATAGTTGTGTATAAATTAAATTATTATATTAATTAATACCTATATCACGAATTTAAAACAAAAATAATATAATGATGTTATAATTGATGGCACCAAATTTTTCTTCCTACATTAAGACTGCCAGTTCTTTATTTAACAGTCTAATTTTTTTAACAAAACCAAAATATTTTTCCAATCATTAATTTATCAAAAAGTGGGACACTTAATGGGTCAACATATTCCTTTGTTTAGTGTGTGAAATTAAAATAAAAATTAAACTTAATTCTCTAAGAGGAATGAAAATTTATTATACATAGGTACGTTATTAATAAAAACATACAAGATTGTTTTGTCCTTTTATAGAAAAAAAAATATATAATAAAAATAATATAGTAATAATAGATTGCAAAATTGATAGGTTTTGTGGATTGTCTTGGAAAAACAAACTTTTAGAATCAGTACACATATATCTGTTTGAGCTGGTCCCGTAGTTCTGCGGGTATTTTGTATGCGTCTTGTTGCTGTTGCTTTTTGTGCACCAGTCTTCGCCACTTGCCTCGCAAGTTTTTCCGTAGTCCCTTGCGGTGCTCTGCGGTTTCTTCGATGGGTACACTGCACACCAATGTGTCCTGAAATCCATTAAAAATCCCGTCAGTTACATCGAAACAAAACGGTTGGAAGTGACCAATGTGGGTATAAAGAAACTTTGAAAATGTAGTGTTTAAAATTTAGCACGGCAGCTGAAATAATATCCAAGGCAATATTGTGGGTTACCGTAATAATATTTATGGTATTCATTTTGTTCTTACAAAACCAGTAGTGCGCACCAAATTATAACGTTTAACCTTCTACGGTGTGTAGGCATTCCATACACACTATCCTTGTCTTGATAATGCATTTCTCCCACTTGAACCGCAGATAAGATGAACAATATTTAATGATCTCATGTTTTCAATGAGCTCATTAATTATAAAAGAAAGGTTAGGTACCTACTCGTTAAAAATAAATTAATAATTTAGAAACTATGTGTTTTAAATGAAATCAATTATTATCGTTCGGTACCTACATCAATGGCCAGACTTTATCCCAACCTTATCATTTGAATTAAAACCGTCTACCAATGTATAGAGCTATGTATGTATAAGTCCAATGTAAGCAATAACCTCGGAAATAACCGATGTGATCGGACCCTACCAATAGCAGTGATGATTGTATTACCTGATCGGAGCTGTACAGCCTGTACGGTGAGTTATACCCATTGGTGTTTTTGGCTGCAGCGTTTTTGGCCGAATACTGCCAGAGGAACGGTAGAGGTACGGGCGCATCACCAACGTCACCCGATACGGTTGTGACAACGGCGACGTCGACAGGCTGGGCATGGGGCAGCTGACAGTCCACATTGTTGTTGTTGTTGTTGTTGTTGTTGATCGCAGTGTTGGCGGTGGCGACGGCTGTGGCCGCTGCGGTGGCCGCGGCAGCTACGGCGGTTTCCTCGCGTTTCCTAAGCTTGCTGCGAACCAAACGGACGGTTAGAAATTTAGAACCGTTGCTACCCACCATTTTCAAGCTGTCCCTAAGCGTGCTTATGCAATTGAAACGCGCTTTGGTCTGTTCGAGGGTACCGGTGGCCGGCGCTTTCGGATAAGCCACCACGCCGCCAAACGTAACGGTTTTGGCGGAGCACATAGCGTCACCGCTCGGGGAGAGTAACGAAAATAACGACGACGGTAGTATGTGCCGTTATTGGTGTCACACTTGTGTAGAGAGAAAGACAAAAACGTTTTCGGTGTGTTCAAAAACGGTACGACACACAAATCGCACGCGCACAAACACACACTCAAAGATACACTTAAACAATATTATAATATACGAATTTAATTTAATCGTATGATATTATACAGAATACGCTATTTTAAAATAATAATATTACGTTAACGACTAGTTTCACTATCACAGCCTCGTGTATGTTTCGACGAATATTATATAATAATATTATATTGTACCGGACGTCCGACGGTGCGGTTCTTCACCGAGAAGAATATTTCAAGTCTTGTTTTTTCGACACGATATATTATATATCATATAACCGACCGCCGAGGAGGAGAGAACGTCGGTGGTCGAAGAGAACAACAATTAATAGAAATTAAAAATAATATTAATAAATACACACGCGCGCGCGAGCGTCGCGTCTCGGGTTAGGTGGTAGACACGACGACGAAGACGAGTGTGGTCGCGGCCACGTCGGAAAAGACGCGGGGTTGTCGAACGGAGTTATTAACTGAACGGCTGGTGAGTGGGCCTGATCATTTTCCGGGAGCGTGTCCAAAGCGGTGGCCTCTGTAAGTGGTGATGGTGGTGGTCGCCTGCCGTGGACGACAACGACGACGGTACTTTGCGACAACCGACGCACATTCGAAACGTTTATGCGTGTGCACGAAGGAAACAACAACGCTACTTCGCGGCGAACTCAGATGACGACCGTCTACGGTTTGTGTCTTGGCGTCACTGTGGCCGCACAAGTAGCAGAGAGAGAGTGTGTCGACGACGGGACAGACCGCTCACACACTGCAGTCACGCGCAAAGTGCAACGACACTGCGACCGGCTGCAAGTGAGCTGTGGCGCGAGCGACTCCGCATGAGCGACTGGTCGTGGTTGTGCCGCGCGAGCGAGACGGTAAATGCGATACGGTGCCGCACGACGGCGAGCCGACGACGCCGCGTTGTAGCCGACGACCGGTGGGAGCGCCGAGCGCCGTCACCGCCGGTGTCAACCCTCCGCCGCAGTCGTCCCCGCCACACACCGCCGCCCGGACGCCACGTTGCCACATCGCCTGCGCCCGATGGCGGTGGTGTGCCCGTGCCGGGGTTGGGAGGGGGTGGCTAGACGGGACTCGATTCACGACGCGTCGGTTAAATCTTTTCTATAGTCGGGTACGTGTAACAATGATATTATATTATTATTATTAAGTCTGCATGGGTAATGTGGGTGAGTGTGGGTCTACAGCCATGGACGATCAACCCTAAAAACGTGTTTATTTGTGCGAGTTGTGTGAGTTGTGTTCGCTACCACTGCTATAACATTTCAGTTACATACTATTATTATTATTATTATTAGACCTTAACATATTTTGGGTGTACTAGAATCATGCTAAGCTTACGATACGAATTCAAGAATTCCCTACTTATATTCAAAATGTTTAGGTATTGCGAATAATAATAATTAATAAGCAAAAATGTCTACATTCGATATTTAGATAAATTCTCCTGTCATACAGCAGCTGCAAATTTAGTTGGTAATAAGATCTTTAGTTATAATTGATTTTTTTTTTTGAATATTTAACATTGACGAGTTTGAAAACCGTTCTTTTGTCACGCTAGTGCGTAGCTATTTTTTATCGGTCGTATTATATAGAAATCAATAGACTAGTATAAGTAATTATTAAGTATAGTAGGCACCTATTTAGTTTGGGATTCCAACAAAATAGTTGAGGGTGCCCACTAGCTCCCCTCCCCAGTTGTACCTGTGTATTAGTACGTCGTGTTAATTTGCAGAATGGTATGTTATTAATATATGTTATATTTATCCTATCTTCCCTCCCCTCCTGGCCATGGGTGCCATCGAAGTGTTGTATTATTTGAGTTTATGGGGAAAGTAATATTAATATAAAGAAGTGTGCATTATTCTGTTAAAAAATACCTCGAAATTCAAAATAAAACTAATTTATTATACCTACTGTATTATGTCGAGAATCT
This sequence comes from Myzus persicae, assembly GCF_001856785.1. NCBI lineage: Eukaryota > Metazoa > Arthropoda > Insecta > Hemiptera > Aphididae > Myzus > Myzus persicae. The sequence continues at coordinate 355,326 of NW_019101729.1, read as the reverse complement.
ATTTTAAACAATGAATTTGTGAAAACGACTACTATAAACGTATCACACGCGGTATTAAAAAAAAACCTTTTTACATAATATAATATAAATATAAATTCACTGTACGGTCGCCGTCTGAGTCGTCGTATAGTCATCATTTTACCTAATGTTTTATGTTCCGTCATGTACGACTCTAAAACATATAATAATATGCGTATTATACCTTTATATAGTACAGTGAAACCTCTATTAATGGACACCTCTCAATAGTGGACCCTTCCCAATAGTGGACACTTCTAAATTCCCCGGCAAAAATGTATGCGCATAATAGGAGTTATAACCTCTTAGTAGTGGACACTCTTAATAGTGGACGTAGACACAATAAACTGGTACCAAATTAAAAATTACCTCTCATAAATGGACACAATAAATGTACATATCGAAAACGTTTAATAAAAACACTATATTTATCTGTTATATATTCGTTTATATTTAAAACCAAGGAAACAGAAAATCTAAGTGTTCGTGTTTTAGCAGAACGATTTTGCATAAGCAAGTCACAGGTAAATTTAAATATTTAATTATGTACATACATATTTTGTTTTAATTTATCTAAAAATAATTTAATGAAAAATATAGGTGAATAACATTTTACAAGATAAGTGTAATTTGAAAAAATATTACGCTATTTTTTCGAGCACTTCCTGATAAAACATTGTGTTTAAAAAACGAAATTTGTCGTGGAGGTAAAATAGCTAAAGATCGTTTAACTGTTTTACTATGTGTAAATATGATCGGGGAATTTGAAACTCCGTTAATAATTGGAAAATCACTAAAACCACGTTGTTTCAAAAGTGTAAATGTATCAACGTTAGGTGTTAATTGGAAAGCTAACCATAAGGCATGGATGAATCGAGATTTAATGACAGATTGGCTAATGTGTTTTAACAGAAAAATGGAGATGGACAATAGAAAAATTATTTTATTTCTAGAAAATTAATATTCCAATGTATATGTTCATATGTATACAGTGTACATATAGCCCATTTCCTATAGTGTCTCCCTATAGTGGACATTTAGTAATTTTTTGAAAATGTCCACTAAGTAAAGGTTTTCTCAATAGTGGACAACTCTCTATAGTGGACAATTTTTAATTCCCCGTGGCTGTCCACTATATAGAGGTTTCACTGTACACCGAATACCTCTGATGCATATCAGCTGCTGTCTACACGAATGATACCTGTGATATTTTTTATTTTCAATCATTATTGTTTTTTAATACTATTATACGTTTTCGGCGTTGGTTTTCTCTCGCACGAAGGTCCCCAAATGAATTATGAGCACACATACCGCGTGCTTCAAATGCCTGAACAAACCTCAGCCCATCATGATATATTTTCTACCTGTGCGCCGGTTTCTGTTCGTTATCGAAACACATAATAATATCATAGAATATTCGATAATCCGGAAACGTATTTCGTGGTTCCCTTCGTCGCTGTATATTATGTGTTCTATAGCTGCTGGTAAAACGTATTTTTTAAATAATTGTAATTCGTGAACCACCATCACCCCGACCCCGCCGACTGCTCCATAGGTATATATTAAATTGTGTGTATAAATATATGTATAGGTATATACACATCAGCTAATATTATACGCATTGACATAACGAAACACAAATATTCGAAACAAAACGACGACGTATATATCACGTGTATAATAATTATAATTATAACTCCTATAGGTATATATGTGTAGTATCAAATTTTTGAAATGTTAAATATTCAAGTGGAGGTATAAACGTAGTATACGCATCGATTTCGTTGTAGGTATATTATTATATAAACGTAGGTATAGACGTTACCAGTGCTACTACCTGTATTATTATGATTATAAAAAACATTTTTAAACCCTTTTTTAATTTGTTAAGTCAACATTTCAAATCATTCGATGGAATTATTATAATGTATACGTAATATAAAAATAAAAATGTTTTAGTAATGTTAATGTTTTGAAAGGTAAATTTTCTAGGTCTCACTATGTTTTATTTTAAATCATAATATAATGCTTACAGGTTAGGTTGAAATTATTATTATCTTCAGAAAGAGATGTACAATTATTGATCAAACAAAATTCAAGTCGATTCTCATTTTTCTCAAGTTGCCGTTTTAAAATCCTAATCAACATACATTTAAAAATTTTTAAAACCAGTTTGAGAATCTATTATTTTACTAGGTCGAAGCATTTCATGTATGCATTATATATCTATACATTCAACTCGTTTTCAAGTGAATGTTTTTATTAACTTTCATAAAAGCAAATGATATTTATTTTATAAACTTTATATTAATTTATGACATTTCTTATAGGAATAGTCTCCGGTCATCATCATACCTAGTAGGTATAGTACGACGTGTAATAATTAAAAATACTTATCAAAGAATAATTCACTTTGTCGAATGAGTATATTATAACATACGATACATATTATACAACAATAATCTATATAGTTCAGATATATAGTTTTGTGCATCAATACATAAGTAATTGAACGTGTTTTAAATATTGAAATTACTTCAGACCTAATCGTTTAAGCCTTTTTAAACGTACGATAACACAATGAATGAAATAATATTTATAAATTATCAATTGTTTTCAGATTAAAGGAAATCCAGTCATACGCTATATACACATACTCATAATATAGTCATCATATACGGTGGTATATTATATACTGTTGCAATACTATATTATAGTCTAAATACGAGTACCTATACCGAATTATTTATGTGAGCTTAATAAAATAAACGGTTGCGTCAATGATGATATTGTATACCCTCTGTGTATATTATACCCACGAACAATGATAAAAAAACATAATCAAATAATATATGTGATACGCATTGCACAATGCTCATAATATTAAATTCTCAGTAGATCAAACTACCTATACCTATATGGCTATATATGTATCCTGCTATAATCGTCAAAAGTGTGTCATATAGAAATAAATAATAATACACACATAGTTATCTTATATGATATGGGTATTATTATTATTATAATCTTTGACATTGTAAAATTTGCAAATTTTAGCGCTGCAGAGATTGTTCAAAAAACGGTACATCTGTTGAAATATAATTATAAAAATAAACTATAAAATTCTGTCGTGTATATGTCATAATAATAATAATAATAATAATAATAATAGTATAATATAGGCACCTATATAGAAATTAATTGAAGCTATTAAAACAGCTGCAGGTGGCAAAAACGTTACAGATAATAATCATATGTACATATTATTATTATATATTATTAATTATTATTATCGTGTAAATGCTGGGTGGATCGTGGATAATAATATTATAGCTGTATATACACCTATATGTATAACTCATTAAGCTATTATACTTATATATCGGTTATAACGGTGAAAAAAAACGCACCATTTGTTTGCGTGTGGATAATTAAAACTTTAAATAATTATTATGCATATTATAGCAGTACCTATGCCTGTTTGACAACATACGTCATATAATAGACAATCGAGCAGCAGTATATATAGTCATAATATATAATACATTATAATATACATAATATTGTATTATCATAAACTTGCAGAGTTGTAGCGGTAAACTTTAGAGGATACACACATAATTGTAGTCACCTCGGTACATATTGTAATGGTGACTGTATAACAGGTACAAGTGCAACATATTGGAATTGTGCTCATCGACGAAAACAAATTGCGTTTAGCTGGGTCGCATAATATTATGTTTATGTAAAATATAATACTATTATTATTATTGTAATGTGACTACGAAGTCTGCTGCAGTGCGACACATATACCTATATATATTATATATACACAGGTTGCGTGATTTACCTGCGGCTGGTTGTGTGTTTGTTATTGATCGCCGATCGAGGTAATCGATTCCTGCCGAAGTACCTACCAATAATGTTTACTATATATAATTTTATTATGACGCGTAATATTTGTTGTTTTTCTTTTTCTTTGGGAAACTAGATACTTCGCGAAGAGCTTCATATAATAATATACTTCAGAGTGATTCGTCGAGGGGACGCTCACCTTTCATCGTTCAATAGATAAACGTAATAGATTTAATAAATCATCCCCCGATGAATAGAATCCACCGATTGACAAACATCGTACGAGAGAATTTTGAAAATACTATTTTGTCGTCACCATATTGCGAGTGCGCAACATACATAAGTATCTAAAGGAAAACATATACGAGGTAGATACGCTCAACAGTACCTACACGTTTAGGTTCGTTAGTTATTTAAGTTAAAGATAACGACATTGTGTTTGTTTTGTTGGAAACGTATTTCCACAATATTTCAATTTCAAAGCGAGCTGTGAGACAGTTTTTAAATTGCAATATTTAATACACACTTTGTTTGATAATCAAAATATCGGAAAAACGCGAAAAATGGTGTTGCTGTTATGTTTGATAATAGGTCAATACACTGTAATATTACAAATATCGTAGCGTCGTAGCTAAACGCGTGAATACTGTTGAAGTAAATTTGCTATCTCACGCATTTGTAAAGTCTGATGTTTCCACTGAATTCTTACCGTGTCGTGTATACAGTTAAACATATTCGACTTTTATATACAGCCTTACAGGTATATTACGTTACCAACATTTTGTTACCCGTATAATAGGTATACGCTTAAGGCGGGTTTCCACTAAATACGTGAGCGCATACGTGCATATAAATCCTTTGCTGTGATTGGTTGTTTAGGTTAGTTTACCACACGATTTATCATGTTACCTTGTTGTTGAGCATAGCTGAACATTTTTCGTGTACACGGCACACGCATATAGTGGAAACCCGCCTTTAAAGGCTCATTCACAGCTACGTCGTGTATCACACCGTATTGATTAAATCATATTGTGATTGGGCATTCATTTTTTTTGGTATCATTTAATAACCAAGTTGCAACCGAGTATACCAAGAATTGACATTTCAACTTTTAAACCAATATGGTTACCATTTGTAACCATATAGTTACTACGCCCTCGCACGACACGACATACGACGTAGCTGTGAGAATCCGGTTTTATACATAGAACACAGACCTATAAAGTAATGGACTTATAATTCCCTATATACCCAGTCCTTACTTCAAAAAAGACTGGATTGCTAGAAATAGATCATATATTATATTAATGTGTGTTTGAAATTATGAAAGAGATAAAATATACAGTTTAAGAAAACCATAAAACAAAAAACCATTATATTATATCATGGAATAACAAACAAATTTTGTACGCGGTGACCATTGGAAAATGATTTGTTCTTCTATGACATTTTCTTTCATGCTGTATCTCCTTCTAACAAAGTTGGATTCAGTACCTCTCTTTTTACTTTATAACAGTCCATTTTTTTTATAAATCGAGCACAAGACACGGCACGGTGTAGTGGAAACCCGACTTGACGGCAAAATATGCTGGTGTTGGTGTGTGTGGGTGATGCTGTTAATATGCTTTAAAAAAATCAGAGTTTGAAGAGACGCTGCACGATCAAAGAAAAATTCGAGTATGACCATGGTCGCATCATATTGAATCATCCGCGTGTTGGGTAAGGTTATGTAATTATGTAATATATATTAGATATCATATATACAATATTGCAATGCCAATATTCCCACCTACACGTATATGATTTTTTTGCGGATATGAATATGGACAACGCGATATTAATCATTTCGGAGCCTCATAGCTGAGCATATATAATATATATATACATATAGGTACCTGCAGTAAACGTTCTCGCTCGAGGCGATTGTCCGCTCTGCGAAGTCGAACGAGGTAACTATACAGAGTGGAAAAAAATGGGAAAACGACCGCGCCATATCGGCATCGGGAAAGTGCGGTCACTGCTCACCGTTATTCGCTTTCGGGGCACACACGAGCTGTATTTAATTTACACACACACACATACACAAACACACTTATAGTATACACCGTGTGCATGTATAATACGTGTTCCGCAAATGGGCGACCGGTTCGGTCATCTGCGAATTCTCATCGATAGTTGAATATTATGTCGGAGCGCGAAATTCGGTCCGGACAGTATACGCGATGGCGTCCTAAAAACACGAAATTCGCCAAGTAAAAAAGAAAACCGGTGGCAAAACTATGTATGTCCGAGGCATTTCCACAATACTATAGTATAATATAGAAGATTTAGTATCGCGGCGGAATACCACTTATTTGAGATGCATTTTTGATTTGGTTTTCCTCTAGGGGTAAAATAAATTGCCCCTTAACTAGACGGATTGGGGTGGATGGGACTGCTTGTCGACATTCAATTTGGTCACAAATTTGTTCCAACAAACTTTGAAGTTCTGCTGAAAATCAACTTATACTTACCAAACAAATATAGGTACTGCAGCAGTGTTGCAACTATTACAATCCGTCTGGTATAAATCGGACAGGTTGTGGGGCTAACTATTCACATATATCTACATTATATCTACGACCGCGTCTGTGTACCTATATACCTACGTATAGTGTTCGTTTCAGCTGGTCACACACTGCGGTTTTATGTATGCGTCCGGAATATGTTCTATAACTATTTGGTTCGTACAACCGACAAAATATACCTTTATGGTGTGCGAACCACATTTGCTGTACATTTTTCATCGTTGTTCGGTGTTCGACCTATATATGTTTTATTTAATTCGAACAAAAGCAGAGCGAATATCCAACTATATGTACACCTTAGTCTTCATTTCCGTTTCATGGTTTACGTCATCCGTTATAAACTCAGTCGTCCGTAGTATGGCGTAGTCAGGGGAGGTGTTTTGTTTCTCCCCATCCCCCTTCAATCGTTTTTATACAATAACAATAATAATTGTTATAATGTCATATAAGCTTCAGATTTTTACAACATATGTTGTCATATATGGTTTTATATTTCATATTTGATATTATATTAATACGAAACTCGATGACTATATACAATGGAGTTCGTTAAGCTAGCCTCCCCCTGAAGTTATATTAAAATATAAAATCGAAACATTCCTAAATCCTATCTTCGCGCCTGCAGCCATCGCGCACACACTTTATTATATACTATATTTCATATTCCATGATGTGTATACAGCAGTTGTTCGAAAGGGACCGAACTCCGTTTACGGATAATTCATGAGACCGTATTATGGTGTGTGATCAGAGATATGAATATACGATACATTGAAATATAATATAAACCATGGTAAATAGCGATAATCGAGTTGCGCGCGAGGCCACCGGCAGCCGTCTCTCTATATTCGCAGCACATGTGTCACGGACGCGTTTTGCAAAGTATTAATCGTTAAGTTAGCCACATAATATAAGTATCCGTTTGTTTTCTTGTGAGAATAGAACTATAAATATATTATAGTCTTATTATTATTTTATATATTTATACGATTTACGATCCGCGCCGTTGTGCAATAACCCACGCTACCACCGCCTGCAGCCCCCTCGCAAACGTCGCCCAACCCTTCCGTGGAGCACAACAGGTTTTTCTGCAGTTTGTACGCGGAGGGGGTAAGACATAATAATGATAGTAACTACGCTCGTCAACGTCGTCACCTTCGTCGTTATTACGTAAGGGTGAGCCTCGTCGCAACAATATGCTGTATAATATTCTATACTTATGTTCTTATATACATATACAATATTAATATAATATGTAATTTACGCGTCCGCGATATTATATACAGGCGGATTGTATTATAATTATTATCAAGTCAGCGGCGGCGGCGGCGTCGGCGTCGGTTTTCGACAGCCGTCAAGTTTAATGTTATAATAGAGTAATACATAGGTATTATAGGTAATTGCCATTTGCCGCCGTCCGTCCCACGTTGTTATCATAACGTGTTTTGCGCAAAACGTAATATAATATATAAATGCAAATCCGACGGCCGTTTGCCGCCGCGTTGCACAAGGCTGAGGCGTGCAAATTTACCTGCTGCACACATACATACACACATACACACACGATTCGTATTATACTTATGTAGGAACACACCGAGACTAGAGAAGACCTTTTAGGATCACGTACTCGAATATATGTGTTTATTTTACTATGTATATATGCGCGTGTTCCCCTTTGTGAGTATAACATTATATTATTATATTATGTTGTGATGGAGGAGGCAACCGGCCAAGGACTTAGCTGTGTTTTTGTCCCCCTCCGCCGTATAGCCTTGTCGAGTGAACCGATCGAAAAGTCCTCCGGGAAATCCTCGTCGCTACGACGACGACGAAACCCCCAAAACCGCGACGATTCGCCGCAGCAGTCATCGCGGGAAAACGCGTATAGCTATACATTATTAAAGGCAATTACGCTAATTAGAACGCTCCGAAGAGATTTGTTTCGTTTGTTTTTTTACATATTTCTTGGCACCGTTTATGTGTATTGTATACTTACACGCGGGGACAACGCAAAAACATTATTTTTTTAGAAAAAACATTGGCCACGGGACTGGTGCAGCAAGCTTTGGCACCGCACAATATTATACTTTGCGCGTTCACTGCTATAATGGGTTAAGGTTGCGGAGCCGACGAAATTCACACCAAAAACCGAGAGCGGAAAACAAAATAAAAAATCGGCGATTTTTTTATTTATCATTGTTTATTTTTTAATTTTTTTATTATTTCGATCTCAACTTGAACCGCGGCGTGATGGAGGTTATAGTAACCTACGTACCTTTACTATATTCTATGCATAATATATATTATGATACTCATTATTGTGTATATATGTGTATTATATGCGTTATACCTTATACCGCGAAAAAGAAGGAGGAGGAAGTGTTCGAGTCGATGGCGAGGTCAAATTATATTATTATATACATAATCGGCTGGACACCGCGATAATGCCGACGACTGCTGTAGCGTAAGACCTCGATTTGTTTTTTTTTCTGATCGTTACGATTTCTATAACACGGTCAGACATTTTCAATTCGTTTTCCCAAACATTTACGGTGAAATCGGCCGACGTCGAGTCAACCGACTTTCGAGTTAGTCGAATTACGATATACTATATTATTATGTCGAAGGCGCACAATATTTTTAGCGGTTGATAGTTTCCCAATTGGACCTCGGTATAATGTAATATTTCAAGCCGTCAAAATATTTTAATATAAAATATAAAAGCATGTAACAAAATTACTTTAATATTATTGTTGTTGTTTCTACTGGGATTTGGGGACAATGCGCATTATTGTCTGGTTTGCAAAAGTCTCATTGAAATCGTAAATGAAAATTGAATTTCTCCTGGGAAATATTTTGGTACAAATTCTGAAATCGGTGGTACGATTAATGTGGTAAAAGTTCGATTGGTGTGAATTCTCGGGTGTAGTGAAATTGTTTCAACAAAATAAAAAATGATATTATAATGTTTCTCTGAGAAAACTGTTGGCATAAATATTCTAAAATCAATGATATAAAAAGGGTACAATAAACAGAACATTTTTTTTTGAAAATTGTGATGCCGAGGAAACCAGCTAAAATCGTGTGATATGTATGTTTATTATGTTACATTAAACCGATGGGACGATAAATATTAAGTATAATGTATGTCGCATATGACCCGAAAACAATTGTTTTTAAAAATTATTTATCGTCTCGCTAAATGTTTTGCGCGCACAATTATTTTGTCATCGTCTATATAATATAAAATGGGCTGACCCAATTCCGTAGCCTCGTCGCCCTGTTCATCAAACTGCAGTTTATTATTAGGCCTAGAATTCACGACTTGCACTGCAGTGACGACACAAATAACGACATAACAATATAATATATATATATATATATATATATATTACACTCTCGTTATACACTATTACGCGCCGCCGCCCGTATCGACACACACACACACACACGACTATATTAGTGTATTGTATAAAACATTGTAAATAGTAATTTTTTACATTTACGCACGTCAAGCCACTAAATTATGTTGCAAATAAAACAGCGTACACAATATACTACTATAGGTATATTTCATTACTATTATTATTAACACTATGACAACGACTAATTAAAAAATCACATCACAATGTGCGACGCGGCGTAATAATAGATCCCGAGGTTGAGGTACATATTATAATGTTATACGCTCGATAAATAAAAAAAAACCGATAATAAAATATGTGTTTAAAAAAAAAATAAATCGCTATTCGTTAATTGTTTAGTCTCCGCGACGATGTATAAACACCCGCGGAGGATTTTCTTTCGGAAATCTAGGAAATAGAACTGACAGTTTTCCTCGAATTTGACGTCCGCTAGCGATGTTTCGCATCAATAATACCTACGTAAATAATATTATAATAATATGTTTTGCGTAGGCATACCCTGGACCGTCGTCATACGAGTTAAACGGAAACCGTATCGGACTTGCCAAAATATTGTGTTGGATTACATATATATGCGTGAGATAAACAAACCAATAACAAACACTATTATCGTGTTGAAAACAATCAAATATTATGTACTGCACAGCTATAGAGCACCATTACCTAACGTCATAATACCGATTTGATAATAATATTATTGTAATAAAAACAGCTTATATATAGGTAGTGTCTATTTACAGTGTACTATAATTGCCTCTGACTTTAAAAAGGGCCATGAGAGTATGAGACTGCGACGACTGATGCGCAACTAAATTTTTTAAAGGCCATACGATTAAACAATAATGATTTGGTTATCGAATATATTATATTGTGTTTTGACCACGGTTTTCTAGTAGGTATTAGATAACCGTGGTACTGACTGTGCGAAACCGGCACCGGCTCCAATTCCCATGCAAGTGAGCCGTGTACAGCGTTGATGTTCATATCACAGGCTTCTTAAAAATAAGCCCCCCAAAATAGTTAGTTGGTCCCCTCCCACGAAAAAACAAAAACGCGATTATAAAATCATTAAGTATAACATTTTTTGGTAATTTTTTTTGTACTCGTCTATAACTTCTTCAATAATATCGCTATATACTCCCTATAGGGGGTACTTTTTGAAAATGTAAAAGTATCGATATCCACAGTAGTTCTTCTCTTGGTGAAAAGAACCTTCGGGTGGACGCGATTCTATCGACCCCCGTCTCCTATGCAGTGGCATCGTACGCTGCGGGTGCGCGCTTTTAGATAGGTATATTCAATATTATATTATTCGAACGCTAATACGGCGTAAAAACGTCAGATTTTCTCGACACGCGCTAGAACTTAGGCATTAGATATTATTATAAATTATAATAATATCCGCAAACCGTGACAACGAGTACGGTTTTTTTACTAAACATTTTTCGACCGACTGCGATATATATATCGTAATGGCATACGCCTATGTATTAGTCGACACGACACCGATGTGTGTACCTTTAGTAATTAGTAATAATATTATGCACTGCAGCTGCAAGCACCTACCTCTTATTATTATTGTTATCATACCAACCGCGTATACCGAATATAGTATACGATACAATATACCGACAATAACCGCGTTCTATGTTTCTTTTTTACGATTTTGTTTACGCCGCCGAGTGCAATATTATTATTATTACACTCTCACACGATTATCGTGTCGGAAACAACACATTGTGCTCTGCAGTATTAGTGTGTTATGATATTGCAGTTGTTGTTGTTATTCGTCGTCGTCGTCCTACGTATATACATTTAATACAATACTATAATATATAATAAATACGATACGCACCGCCGCGACACCTAAACTAGGTTGGTGTGGTGTCAAGCTCGAGAAATCGTTCGCGTATATATGTATAACAAGAGCGTATACGTCAACGAGACAAGAGAGTACTTCCCAGAAAAACCGTCTTGGTGTGTGTGTTGTGTGTGTGTGTGTGTGTGTGGAGGGCAGAAGTGCCTATAGCCCCGTCGGGGTTTCGACCGCCGTGCGCCGGTGACTTACAGGGGTGGGTGAGGGGACCGCGGGAACGCGTCCAAAACGGAGACTGTGGCGCAAGTCCAACTTTCCGGGTCACCGTTGACGTCAGAGGGGCTTTTATTTCCGAAGGTCCGCCACGATTATTTTTATTATTAGGTTGGTTATTATTTTACGAAACGTTCGCCGAATGTATTATAATATTATGTGCGACGACGACGGTTTGTCTGCAGCAGCTGCGAGACTGTCGTGGGTGACCTCCCCGAAAATATCGCCTCGGCGTCACCGATATTTTCGTACTCATACGTATTATATAGTACGACGATGGCAATAATAATAATAATTATTAATAATTATTATTATTATTGTTGTCAGGAGTTCGCGGCCAACGCCAGCGGATGTCGCGTGACAAATATAATATATTATAAAACGTAATATATATTATATATGATTGTGTTTCGTGTGTTTTTGTCCGTCTCCTTTGTCCGCAGAGGCGATTTCGACCGAGTTTTATCGGTTATCCAAAACCGTACATTATGTACGTAGTACGTGCTCTTATAATACATATATAATAGTTAATATTATGTTATACTGCACGTGCTGAAGTTTGCTGCACCAGGCGAGATGCTTGACTGCAGATGTGTTGGGTTGATAGTTGCTATTAGCGGTGGACGGGAGAGGATAACTGGTTATCTTTTAAAAATATAAACATTTTGAATTTTTCCCGTTATTGCAGACACGTGGGTCCATCATATTACTGCTACAATAGAACGATAACAATTGCCAGCATGTATACCTAAACGTTCGTTTCCCAATTCTCATAAATATAGTTAGGTCGAAGGTATAAATACAATTTGATTCTAAATTCAAATACAGAATCTGTTATTTATGCTGAGGTGGTCCGTGGACGAACTTTATCAGGCCCACAGACGCATGAAGTTAAATTTTTAAATTGTTTTTTTTTCGTGGTGAAATGAGGCTTCCATTTTTAAATTTCCATTTGATTTTTGATTTAATTTGAGTTAACGTATATTTAGCGCCATTCATCACATGTAGGTATCGCGGGTTTTCATTGAAATGAAAAAAAATTCGATCGTAATAAATATGAAACGTGTATTTTAAATATATACCTGTTGTGCAATTATTAAACTAAGCTACAATAATGTGAATGTTGAGTTGCAAAATCCCTCTGCGGCACTATACACTGCTGCAATCAGCGTTTATGCATATACAACTGAAATAAGATTCTGTGTGAATAAGACACATCTTTTGGCGGTACACAACACACGTTGACCGTGTTGGAAGCTATACGGGCTATTTCTATATGTATATAGTGTGAATATTTAAAGAGAAACAATGAAAACTAATCATTATATCGCGGTTAATTATCGAAAAAATTTTATGTAAGTAGTAGGATGATGTATTATGCTGTACCTATATATTTTTACAATTTTTTATGATGGATGCTATTTTTTAGATTTTCCGTCATTCTTTTACGACGTTTAATTTTTTACTTTGAGGCAGAATAGTATCATGCAAATTTCGGTGCATAAATAATGTATTTCTAACTAATTTGAACTCATTTTATTTAACATTTACATGATTACCTTCGCATTACATCTCTTGACAAAACTTAAGTAGAAAAAAGTGAAAAATCGTATTGTTTCATCATGAGCATACTGAGTGGGACACTTCAAATTACAAAAATTAAGATCGAGAGAGTGTAATATAGCTATTTCAGCCGCCTTGTATAAAGTATGAGAATAATGAGAAAAGAAATATGCAAGCGCATTTTAAGAGTAGAAGTGCGTGAGTGTTGTACCTAATAATATTATAATTTGCAGTGTTGTAGGCATGTGTGTGTTTTGTCACAAACCGAACGCATAGTAACATGTATTTTTAAACATCGAATAAAAGATATGCAATTTGCTTGTCGTCCGACGCGAGAACGATTGTAAACTGAAAATGTTCTTGATTCTTTTAGTTTTAAGATAGGTTTATGTATCTATATTTGGTTTAGTTCCGCATTAGGCAGAGCAAACGGTCGATAGTTTACATTATAAATTATGATAATATCTCAGCTCATGCTCTAGACAACTATTAACGAGATGTTTGATCTAGGTACAGTGTATACGTGCCACGTACAGCCAACAGTGAATCTTTATATATGATAAAAACAAAATATTTAATAACAAAAAATTGTGAGGATAAAATAGATCTGCAAATTATACGAAGTAAAATAATCTATTGGAGGCGATAAATGGTTCAAAACTATAATAACAAATTATTATTTATGATACATCTTAATTTATTTAACCTTGTCTTAATACATTATCAATATATTTTAGAAAGTCACAGATATCATTAAGACTTTATATCGTCATACATTATACGATCATTAATCGATATTTTTAATTTTCATCTTAAAATGCATTCATTGATATTTTTCAATTGTATTTGATTTTTAAAATTGTGTTAATAATATTGTATAATATATGATATTTTTTCTTGGCCTCATTGGATTTCACAGGTATATTTTATCCGTGTGTGTTATATTTAACCCAAGACTTTTTGTTCGATTACCGTATAGAGAGTACCAGTACATATAATACCGATAGAAGCATGCATTTTTAATAAGAGTCAAGACTAAGACTTTTTGATTACTTCCGTCTTCCGTACTTATAGGTATAACCAGAACATCAGATTTTTTGCTGTGCACGATAACAAGAACTCCACACAAAGACGTCACGTCTATATGTCTATAAGCATTAAATAATTTTCTTGTATAGTTTTTTATTATTGGCAAGAACAGGTAGATACATTCTCTATACGTTGGCCTCGAGTTACGAGGAAAAAAATTGCACCGTACAACAGACGGGTAATCTGTCAAAAAGTAAAAATTATGAAATCTTAATTTCTGTAATGTAATATTAACATAATATTAAGATATCCGTAAATACTTCTGGTGAAACAAAAAGCTCAAGTAGTATCAGCTTTGATATGCTAAATTTTAATACTAGCCAAAAGCTATCAAAATGCACCACCAACTGGCATGTCGTAATGAAAAATCTCAACATACAAAATGGAATGAATTACAATTTAAATAAAAAAAATTAATAAGACGTCACGCAATAGACACATTTTCAGGAAATTCCGAGGAAAATCGATGTAGGATGACCATGCTACGGCTACATATTGGTGTTAAACATTCTCACATACAATAATATACAATGTGCTGCAGTTTCCCTATCGATAAAAAATAATCTTTAATGTGCATTTCGTGTGCAGTTATGCACCTTACAGTAAAACTATAATTAAATGTCAGTTATAAAAACTTCAAAATAAAAATAAATGTAGTCTTCCGGACCGAAATCTTCAGCCCTCAATTCTCACCCCGATTTGATAAAAACACTAGCTATAGTTTTCATAGTAAATCAACATTTTTAAACACTTTCTGAGACTATAAATTGTATCCAATTACTCTAACATGTAACTTATATTTATTTATCATTACATTTTATCCATTTACCATTATTATGTAATTGTTTATTTAATTATTATAAGCACAACTGTAAGACTCCCAAAATCCCAATAAAATATGAAGCTATGGGTTAGAAAAAAAATCTTTTGGTAAAATAGATAACTTTTCAAAAAAATGCTGGATCGAATTACTTGATATATATTTGGTTAACGAATGAAGTAAGTTTTATTTTATCTAGATTTTTAGTTCTTGTAAATAAAATAGGCAGGTACTATATGTACTAGAAGAATACGTAATATTTTTAAATTTAAAATGAACAGTTCTATGTTTAAATTTGTAAATCTGGTATTATATTTACAATTGACACAAAAATAAAACCAAACAATTAAATAATGTTTGAACTTAATGGCATTTTACCAGACGAGACGTTTACACAGACTTGGCATGTAACTCTGAAGTTAAAATATATAATTATAATTAATATATATTATACTATTATAATTTTGTTGTCTACTCATGATGTTTTCTCTAAAGTTTGTTTTTATTTTTATTTTAATAACCCGTTTCGTGTATAGTATCCAATGACGGTTTGTTTGTTTTTTAATTGATTATAATAATTGATACCACTCGTAGATGATGACTTTTAGTACAACGTAATACGGGTATTACTCATGTAACTGAACTAGATGTGTATGTATAAATATATATACATTATACATATATATATATATATATATATTAATTACAAATTAATAAATTATCGACAAAAGTCGTAAAATATGACTTATAAGAATTATAAATGTGAATGTACTTAGTACTCGGATATACCCAGCTAGTTGTATCTGGGTGAGAAACGTGGTAAAGGCGTGTAAGTGAGTCACGTGAAGAAATTGCGCAAAAGTCACGTGAAAGAATCAAAATTGCTTTATAGATTGGTTCTCATTTTTCTGAATTTCATTTACACAAAGGAGTACGATGCGTATAACCTAACATAGCACTATGCCTCTATTATGTTGTTATTTGGGAATAATATAATGAAAATAATAACGCATTCTTTGTTATATATGATAACCTGAATTTAAGAAGATGAGTATGAAAAATTGATAAGATTGCTTGAACAAAAGACGACTGTGTGTTTAGCGTGTGAACTTTCTTAATTAATTACTACCTAATGGCTGTAGAGCGCAAGACCTATACAAGTTCAACGATGGTTGTTTAGGTGGGCAATTGAGTTGCTTTCACTGTGCACGGGCGTCTTAAAAGTGAAATCTTTCCGCGTTAATGTAATTGAAACACACAAGTCCTACGTTTGTCAGAAAATGATTAAGAGAAAAAAAATGAAATAATATTAGTCATATTATATTTCACGAATTAATAATAGACCATTCAAGTTTCAACATGCATAATAATTAATAACTTAGAGGTTACCAGTTGAATAAATTTTCAATATTCTAAGTAATAGGTACCTACATAATATTATTATACACATACAGCAGGAAACGCGAATGTTGAAATAACGGCTTATCCAGAATCGCGAGTGACGATGATTGAATTATTAAAAAAAATAAAGGTCATCTACTTTGGTGGATTATGAGTAACTTCAGAGAAATGAAATATTTATTGAAAACTTTATTATATTAGTAGGTCTTAATAATATGTAAAAATTAAAAATATTATGATCAATAAATATTATTATCATATCTGAAAATATTATAATAATTCAAAAGTGTGTCATCAACAAGAATGAAATAAATACGTTCATTATAGTGATAACAACAATATGTTGTGATAAAAACAATCGATTAATCTCTTTAGTATAACATTTTGATGAAAAAAAAACATTTAGTTAATAATTTGTACATTAACCCAACTACGTCATAAGTTTTAGATTTATTCGTTAAATGTTTTGTACTGGCCGCTGGGTTAATTTATTATTACCTCAAGTATAAAAAAAGTGAAGATGGTTTTTCAATTTGTTCAATGAATGATACCCATAATATGATTTATTGGTTTAATTATCGGCACGACCGGCATAATATTTATTTGTTTTACCTATTACGCAATAATTTGGGTCGCTTTAAGGAATGTAAAAATTCAAAGTTATTTCTTAATCCATATTACTTAATAATTGTAAAAATACCTGATTAAATGTTCCATGATTGGTAGAAGTCTGCCAAAAACTACCATACTAACATTTTTTCGGAGACCCGCGATTTGTGAAGATTGTATATTATAATGCAGCTATTATTTCCACGAGAAAAACAGCTGTCGAAATATGTTCACTGATTTGTCGAGAGCCGAAAAATGAATTGATTATTTGAAATCCGTCGAACGAAGAAATATACTAACTAACGGCGGTCGATGTGATGTAAACTGAATCATAATAGGTATACATTATCAACATCTAAATACACAATATTTTATACATGTGGTTGTAACAACGAAATTGTCAATAGTATAATAACCGAACTATAGCTATGGTTATCTTTCATTGCAAAAACATTTGTAATCACCTGGTGTTGATATATACACAGATCGCGTAACTATATTATAATATGTAATATATTATTTAAATGAAATTTATAACGAGTAACCAGAACTAAATACGCGTTTTTTCTGTATGAAATTAAACGCTCTGTTGTATTATTCTTTATTATAATTTAATATTATATATTGTTAAACAATTCATCAAACATATTAATAAAGTCCATAGTATTAACGATATAAATACATATACATGAGAATGCAAAATCGTTTTAAATCGAATTATATATATTGTATTAAAGTCAATATAAATATAACTACATATTGACAATAGCATAATAATTTCTTGCTTGTATACTTTGCGAATGTAGTTCAAAGACTACGCCTAAACGTTGAATGAATACGCATATTATAGGTATGTATATACTATATATTGTTTATGATGGGCAAACCTATACATAATATTATTATATAATCGACAAGTTCAAACATTAAAATTAGGTTTTATAGATTTTTATTTGGTCATTCGTTCCAACTTTAAACTTGGTTTTCCAAACGTATAAGCATAATATTATTATAGCATAACGCTGAAGTATTGTTGCATACGTATGGAAATGTATAAGAAAAATACATTTTTGTTACAGCATGGAAATAAAACCGCGTTTTAATGGATTTTAATGACAGGCATACTGTGTAAAGTGTACACAATTTGTATAGTAGGCACCTATATTAATGATTAGAAATTATGTTTTGGAATTTTTAAGTTTAGAATACATATTTTCAGAATTTAAGATAAACAATGAGCGTTGGTTTGTATATACGTGATTAATCAGTGCCAACGAAATTGTGTTTTTTTCCTGTAAATTGTTCAAAATGGAGAACCGATATTTTTACAATTTATTTTGTTTTTTACAAAACTTCAATTGTGAGTGCTTAACGTCGAGGTGTTTAAAAATAAATATTTTAATTTGAGTCGACTAGGAGCTTTTATAACGGGTGCGACCACTGACTAAGACGCCCAAACCGTGTGGCAAACGAATAACAAACGCTTAATGCATTAAAAAAAAAACTATAACTAAAAGACTTTTTTGGCGTAAACACTGGTTTAGGGTTTAAATTGCAGCCGAACGTCGACGAGGAAATAAAACGCTTAATAACGCAATATTTTTATTTCGCCGCTTGGGAGCAAAACACGCGATTTCATGAAGTTTGGCAAATCCTCTATATCAACACAATAGGGTTGCTACAGTATTGAAGAGAAAATGATTGTACTTAATGTTTATCAATGATTATGTATTATAATCTTTCAACGTGCTCACACCAATATTAGCTTATTATGGCCGCTATTAAGACCGATGTGTGTTACATAATAACAATTCGTTTTTTTTACTGTTCCTAAGTGCGGTACGTCCATAGGTTGGTGGTAGTGCAGCAGGTATACCATTCTCTATTCTCCGCACTTTGAGGCTCCATCGCTGTCGTTGGATATCGCGGTTGATTAAAGTTGCATAACGCGAGCCAAGATTATTGTTTTTCTCTATTATATCCAGTGCTGCTCGAATTGTGAGAGCGGGCGTGTTGGAGGACCGAGTACCTCGAATGATTTTTAGAATTTCAGGGTACCCATGCTATTTTTTTCGTTACAATGAGGTATAAAAAGTGATGAGGACGCTAATTTTGTATAAGTGAACAGAGTACCCTTCCTTTAATTTTCCCAACTCTAGCACAGAGAAAATGTCGTATTATAATTATTAGCTATATAATACGCTGTACTGCACTGCTGTGCTCTGAGTAATTGCTGGTATGTTAAATCATTATAAGCTGGGAATTGTTAATTGTTCGAAATTCTCTCGAAGTGTAGATTTAAATATTTTTTTTAGACATTTAAAATTAAAAAAAAAAACGTCCACAAAAGAATAATAATTATTATAGCTGGTTGTGATTTTGCTCAAAACGTATAAATAATATTATTTTATACCTACGACGTAGATTCTATGTACGACGTAGAACAAAATAATATAATCGATTGTTATGTTACATATTATTATAATATGTACTTGTCTGTGTAGACATTAGGGACTAAATATAATATTGTCGCGATGCGTGTTGGATGGGTTTTTCGGCGAGGGGATGAAGTGGGGAGGTTGCGCAATTACAACTTTTTTATTCATTATTTCTATGGGTGAAAAGTGAGCATTCGAAAAGAATTGAAGGATTGCTAGAACAGATACCTTTATAGGTAATCCCCTCCTCGCCCGCCCTTGACCTTTGTTGGTAAGGGGGGGGGAAATCATTGACAAGCGTAGGAAACGATCGTGACGACCGCGTGCGCGTATTTACGGATGGAATTGTCGAGTTGCAACAATATTGAATTTTATATTAACTCTACAACTCACATTGCACCGATCGGTCGGAGACGTCGATGGAGTATAATATTGTGCATAGGTATATGTGTAGGCCCGTCGCCGTATGCAGTCCGAGGACAAAACGAGGGCACACGTGGAGGGATAGAAAAAATAGAAATAAGACAATGTAACGCGTAACTCGTTTCGTGAGCAGCGGGTGGTGGAGTTGGTGTTGACGGGGTGTGCGATGGCGGGTCGCGGAGGGGGTGGGGTATACATATAGCGGGCATAGCGTGTACATAGCTTGGCGACGTGTAACACGTACGACAGTATAAGAATAGTAATAATAATAGTAATAATAATAATAATAATAATAATAATATAAATAAATAGCAATAGTAATAATATTAATCGCGCTGTTCACGCGGCGGCGGCCTGACGACGCCCGCCATGACCCGTTTGTTCTTTGGGCGCGCGTCCCTCCGAATGCAAATTAATTCGAGTCTGCCAACGTTCATTCCGTCGGCGCCAACGGTTCATCGTCCCAGAGTAAAGCAATAATGATGATTATAATAATAATAATGTCAAAAAGGCGTATCGTACTGTGTGCATTGCACGTGACACGAGGACCCTTAGAAATGCGGCGTGTCCTGCAGCCTCAATCCTAGCGACGAGTTTCGAATATTATTGCTCTCCGGACGTGTGCAGAAGGATGATATTATAATGTAGGTTGCTACACATTGGTCGTTCAATACCGTTTGCTGTATGAAATACACACGAAAATATAATATATACATTTAATGTATAAGGCCACGCGACGGGTTTCCTCCAAAACGTAGTTTGAGCATCGCAGCAGCGTATCATTTATAATACCGTACGGGTAATATGCATATTATTATATATTTTAAGCGTTCGTGTGTTTGAGTTTTTTACTATTATTATTACTATTCGATTTAATCGACGTAATGTTACAGTCGCAGATGATGTCAAAAAAATGTAAATCTATATATTATCATCATTTTCATATAGGTAGGTAGTATGTATATTATATACGTATAAGTACAAGGTACGTACATACTCACGAATATCATGGCGTAGGTAATAATATAACGATCCTATATATAGCAGTTCGGCGTTTATATCATAAAAAGTTGACGTATTAAAATAAAAAACCAGTCGATATGTATCAAAACAAATCGTACCACATTTTTTAGATTCTCTGAGCGGAGCCAGGAATGCGTTTATTATATTGGTTTTACGATGCTTTTTTTCTTAATTTTTCTCTACTATCATTTTTTTCTACACTAAGTAATAAGTATTATCACCTACATACGGGTTGAAAGGGATGCACTCGGCCACATATCTTTTTAAACAAAACGTATACTGACAAATCATGAAAACATTGTAAAATTACAACACGTTGAGCCATTTTTGACTGTTTATCGTGCTTTGAAATATTATAATATGATGTGAGGATTGACGTTTTGACAAATTATATATTTAAGTAGATATTGTCGTGACCTTCTTACCTCCCCTCCCGCATTCAAACCAGTCTAGGTTCACTACCGGTAACATTTTTTTTAGAAAAAGTCAACCATGAGTGTCATTAATTTTTATTTCATTTTATATTTTATTGAATAAAAATAATGGGGGATTTCTCAAATCAAAGCTTTCCGTAAAAATTGTATATATTTCTGATTATTTTAGTTTATTTACGTGATTAATTAATATTAACATGTGTCCTAACCTTAACACATATAATAATTGTGCCCCTTAAGTACCTATAGATCTTATACCTACTGGGAATTAAATAAGATATTTTAGATTTACAGATATTGCAAAATTATGAGTAGGTATTCAGTGTATTTAGTATGTAACCATAAAGCTTGAAAATTCAGTATAATATGTCAACCGTATATTGCGCTGTAAGTATAACTGTGTCACTGCGATAATAATAAAAAATAAATATATATTTGATATAGGGATTTAAGTCTGAATGACATTATGACAGTAAATCATTTAAATTATTTGATGACGTTATTTTTCGAGATTTATAAGAATTAAATTTGCAATATTAGATATAGTAGTAATAGGCTTGATATTTAAATAAAACGTCAGTTACTGGCATATTTATTAAAAGTTCAAAATCTGTACATCTGTGATTTTCTTAATATAACTATTTAATATTTATGAAGAATAATATGTAATTTTGTTATATTTAAATGTAAATTGCATTAATGCAATTTAACCATTGGGCTACCAGCCCGTACCATAGTAAAATAAAATAAATAAAAATAATGTGCCTGTAAATTGTGACTTGCATAAAACCAAATTACATTAAGAATAACCCACGCAATCATTTTCCCAGAGGTAAAGAAAATTAAATGTTTTAATATTTGAGACTTTAAAGAAAAACGGTGTCAATTGTTTGGAGGCAAACTGACTCGCCCATGGAATAATGTATAAGTACATGTACATCATATCGCGTGATAGAAACTCTCATTCCTGTAATCGAATTTTTGATTGACTCATACACGCACACAATATACAATATTTACACCTATTTGTGTGTGTTTAAGTTTTAATCACTTATACATTACTATACACAAAACTATTTAATTAAATAATAACGTAACGGGAATACAGCGTTATTTTAGTTACCTAGGTATACTATTAAAGAAGTATGTAAGTGTTTCGCGATCGTTTTTGACATTGACGCGATATTCACTTTTGAATGTCACTCTATGGAAATGTGTCGACTAAACAAAAAAAAACTCAACTCACACCTATATTACAATACGCCCACGCACTGTACGTTACATTTTTACTAGCTATAATATTTAAATCGTGAATTTTTTTATAAATCACGATTTAATAATTAAATGCATGGTAAATAGTGTTAATTATGTTCTTTAATTGTGAGAAGTTCCGGCAGGAGGCTTTGATAATATTAAAATTAGAATTGTCTAATAATAGCATCTTCTAGCTATATGACCTGTAGATATGGGTATAGTTAAAAAAAAATACATCTATGAAAACTATTGCAAAGGAGGAAATACGGCATTACTCATTTCGGTAATCTAAGTAGGTAATACATTTTATGAATGTTTATTTACTATCATTAGATAATCAGTTTTCAGAGATATTCGTTAAGTTATTACTTGGTATAAACGTTATTTTAAAAGTCTTTTATTGATTTATTATTTTTACTATTGTGCCAAAAAAATAAAAAATGTAATATATTCATTGAAAATGTGTTGTATCTACCTACTTCAAAGCTGTATACATTTATTAGATTATTTTCCTTAAAAAACAGACCCTTTTTTTGAATTTGAATGGCTTAAAGTTTTGGTCAAATATGGGTATACCATGCCGAGCATCGATCCACCCAGGAAGTAATGACGTCATGGTTCACCTAGGCAACCCCCGTTTGCTTGAATCGGCCGTATGCACGTGCATATACTGACGTACTTTTTGAAATGTATTTTCGAAATAAAATGTTTCCACATTTTTCGCTATTCTTGTCAAGTCATAGGACAACAGTTAGAGATAGTTTACTAGAAAAATTACAACAGTTTTTTTCAATTTAATTACAGCAATAACAACTGTTTACTGACAAAAGTAAATAATATTTTGTTTTTGATTTGAGATAATACTTATACTAAGTTAGAAAGCGAGTCATGAGCAGAAAATAAAATGGAAATATAATTGTTACTACTTACATTTAAATCTAAATCAAAGAGAACTTTGTGGAATATATATACATACTTATGTATTATATTTATTTTGTATTTAAACCATAAGAAGATCATCAAGAACTGAATATCGAATTCACTGAGCTAAGAGAAATCGTCCATCAGTGGCTAGAAATCTATCCGGAATCTAACAAGAATAAAATTTCTCCACAACATGCGAATTAGACATTAATATTATATATTATATAGTACATAATTGAAATGCATTTATCGAGCAGTAGCTAAACATAAATTACATAACATTATTTCAGTTCCTCGAAGCCGATGTTGCTGTTTAGTATTTTCCACGTTGGCACTAGTACTTGACACATGCGTAGTACAGGAATTTATTTTTTTCTATAAACTTTGAATCGAACGAGTGATTAATGATATTATATGAGACGTTTTGATTTATAATTGGATATAACTATAGTAAAACCTATGTATGCAACGTAAGGAAAACATTTATATAGATATTGAAATCAAATGTCTCTAGTTAAGGTACAACAGCAATAATATGATCTCACGCTAAAATATATCTGTTAGGTCCTAAATAAGTATAGTTACATTGTAACACCTATCGATAAGGCTTATTATGTTGCAGGTTTCGTTCGTGGTCGTGTTTGCATATCGAAAAAAAATTATAAGTTTTCTAGGTGAATGAAATACTCTAGCCAAAATGTCAATCACGGTGACATTTATAATGTAATGAAAAACATTGAATACACGAATATTAGAGAGGTAGACCTCTAGAAAACAAAATATCGTGATCATTCATAAATAATATAGAATCAGATCAGAATTCATTTCCGAAATTATATTTCCAAGGCCTATATGCGACCTGACATTGATTAGAAAATGAGGTTTGTTGTCACCTGACCAGGGCCATATTGTATCAAGTCGTTGACAGTTAATAGAAAACCCTTTGTATTATTCGAATAAAACAATCAAATGTTTTCTGGTACAATTTTATCAATAAGCAATTTATTTAAATGTTAGTGAAACGCATTTATGAAACAAATTATAAAGAATTGATTAATTTTAATTCTGGGACAATCGTGTGCAACATAGTTCACGTTTGCATCATCTGCAAGAAATTATATTATATAAGGACGCATTACAGAATATAATATATTTTTTCAAATTACCTATAGGTACATAAAATATATATTACTTGATGGCCACTTTACCTTGCAGTATAAATATATTATAATAATTCGTTAAATAAGTACCTAAATCAATATGAATACAAGTAAATTTCCTAATTTCTAACGCATATAATACCTATATATAATTACGTGTCGGAGATTAAATCGATTTAATTTCTACAAGCTATCACAAATCACTGTAAACCGATAGAAAAAAAGTTTTCTTTAGAAAATTCCGAGGAAAATTCGATTCGATAATAATATAAACGTTATTTTTTACTTCGGTAAATTATAAGAATTCTCTATAATGTGACTGGTCTGCCACGTGATGCACGACTGACGCTCATCTATATCCGACAACGTGTACCTATATTATTTATTTTAAACAAGCGTATATACGAATCGAATGATTTACATTTTTTTTCTATTTCGCCCGTTATAGGTGTTATATATATATATATTATATATTACATATTAATTGGATGAGTTTTTTACGATTATGATGCACCATCCGCGGATAACCCGGTCCGACCCTGGCATTGATGGTGTGCGCGGAAAATTATTAGTCTGACCCGATTTCTCCCGGACCTCGAGATTTGAAATATTAAAGTTAATTTTGCATTCAAATCGAACATGCTTTAATACATACATATATATATATAATATTGTAGGCTATATATAGTGTATATATTATATTATAGTAAATGGATTCGTATGCACTCATTGAGGTGCGCATTGGGTTAAACGCAGTACATTATCATCTATTGAACAAAGAACAAAGTTGTATGTGTGTGAGTGTTTGTGTCTGTAAATGTGTGCGTGCGTGCGTGTGAGTGTGTGTGTGTGTGATTTCTTAAGGTTCAAGGATCTCCAGTACGGGTCTCGTCCGGCGCCGCAACCTGAATGTTTCCTCTAAGTAGTAAGTACTATAATAAACCCTTGTTCTCTGTAAATATTCACTACATCGCCAGACCAAAGCACTTTTCGAAGAGACAGACAACACAATACTATAAGTATGTACGTAACATTTTCAACCCACCTTATAGTAACTGCTAGGATTACTATTATCACAGCGACGAGCACCATGGCGATGAGGACACCGCACACCATGTATACTCCTTCGTTCGGAACATCTAGACAAGAAAACAAAATAACACAACAATTATTATTACATTCATTTATTTATTATTGTTATCAATATACTATATAAGTCTTATCAAAAAACCACTTGAGTTCAAATGACAATCGAATAAGATCTGATTTTGTATTAATGAAAAAGCTACAAATAACATAGGTTACGGTCAGAGCATGCGTACATCGTATTTTATCAATATTATACTCATATTTAGTGTGAATTACACATATTTTATCTGAAATCCATTCGTTATTAAATGCTAATTTTATTGTTTTACAATAAGTTTTACTGAAGACGATAATTGCGATGTATTGAAAATATTGTAGTATTTTAATTTGATAAAAACATTGTTAACCGCTTCATTAGATGTTTAGTCGACAGTTGTATTTGACAACGTGTATACTTGTAGGTATATAGTGGTTTGCCTCGGGAATAAAGTATTTACGTTTGTGAAATATTTATATTATATACGTTTCTTGGGGCTAAAATAAGTTCTTTATGCATTTTTTCCTTCGTTAGTATATAATGGCGCAGACGGGATCATCGACTCTTCTCCGCAGGTCACTAACTTCCTCTCTTCTGTCTCCCTCCTCTCACGCGCTTTGTCCGCATGCACTGCCAGACGCACATTATTCAGGGCTTCTCATCCCTACGTTTTCATTCGAAATCACATTTTTACAACTGCGTTATGCAATCGGGGTTTTTTAAGGTTATAAATTATAATACTCATATGCCCCTGGAATTATTATTCACATTAAATAAATATAAAAGGTTTTTCAAATTATATTTATAAGTATAGTTATTGGTTCACTAACTGTATCAATTGTTAGGAACCTTGATTTGTGTTTTTTCATTGCTTGCCTCATCGGTGGTTTTGTGTTTTGTATATAAAAAAAAATAAAAATAATACCATGTTCAGCATTTTACCAAACCCACGTGTAACGCTATACGTGCCTACTAAATACGCCTCCAGTGTTTCTTTTACACATACAACTTGGTATTATGCATTTAAATAAAATATGTAACAATCTTATCGAGGGTATTGGGCCGGAGGGTTTGAAACTTAAAACATTTCAATATCGTTTTTACTGCAGTGTTTGTGCTGCTGCAGCTGCTGCAGTTGTGGGCATACTGAATGTACATGTTCTCATATCAATTTATAGTATTTAATGATTGATTAGATGTATTTTTTTTATATCTATTATTATTCAACGATATTTCAGTGACATTAATTATTTTGAGGTTACGAGTTCGAGGATCACCACCTACTGATCGTGATTAGGTAGAGTAGTCTGTAACTGGTATAATATAACAGTTATCTATCGAGTGGTAGGTCGTATATGCTATATGGGTACCACAGTTTCATTTCAAACTATCTAAAGTCATAATAAGCATGCTATTATAATTGATTATTTCATGTTAATATGTATAATACATAAAATGAGATTTAATGGGATTTTTAAATATTGTACTAGTAGACAATATTATAATATCAGACAGCTCGTACAGGAAGTATAAATGTGTAGTAGCCGGTAGGTACCTATACCTACTAATCTATACTATATAGTGACTATACTGACTATGATATAACAAACGTTTGCGCAACGGGAAAAAAAACGTAGGTATTTTGAATGTTCTATTATCCAGCTGAGGTTCAGTCCAAAAGTCACGATAAGAGATTTTAATGTGTCTTAAGAGCAATATTGTACTTATCTGCATATTATCAGCATGGGCGCAACGCAACTATATAATATGAGAGTATCTTTTTATTACATATAAGTACTCAAAACATTTTGATGTTAACATATTTTGAATTGAATTGTACGTTTGAATGGTTTATTATGCAAGAGAAAAACTTTTATATTTTATTAATTATGATTTTAAGAGTGCTAATTAATTTACCTAAAAACTGTAATAATAATAATAATAATAATAATAATTTTAATACTAACATTTTTTTTTTTAGATATTTATGTGTTAAATTCAATAGTATTTCAATACGTATTTTACTTGGGTACCTATACTGTAAATAATTATCTATGTATCAAAAAATGTAATTAATCATATATGTTTTAATAAATTTGATTTTATCTAAAAAATAGAAATGTTATTATGAATAAAAAAGCTGTTTATTTTTTAAATTCCAAGTGATTCGGGGAACGACTTACACACATTTCTACATATATGTACCCGATTTTAGACGAAAATAGTGTAAATTATACATCAATGTCACTATGTCAATAAATTTAGATATTAGGACATTAGGTTAAGTTAGGTTAGAAGTGTTCCATCAACATCAAAGAAATTATTTCAATTATGAGATTCAAATAAAGTGGATCGATTGGCAACCTAGTAATATCTTATACTATCGAGGTTTTACCTCACGTGTTAATTATTGAAATTAATACCAAAGTATAAAGTAATGATTGGTAATGTGGTCGTTGCATTAGATACCTTTATGCAACAATGCAATAATTTGTAACATGCTTAATGCATATAGCATATTATGTACCATTACAAATAGTAGGTATAGGTAGACCACTTTAACGATTAATTATCAATGAGTTTAAATAAATCCATCCTCGAACTGCAATAAATAACAAACACGTAGTTAAATTATTTTTAAATAATAAGCAATTAAATGCCTTTATAAAAATGGACAAACAATAAATTGTGGTTAGGTAACAACAAATTATCATTACATTTAACTTCTGCAAAATATTTAAATGTATTATGAATAAGAATATAGGTACGTACATTTAATTCAAAAATATAAATATAGGTACAATCTGTATAGAAAATTACTTAATAATCATAAGTTATGGAAAAAAGGGTATACATTGAATGTGTATAAGTCCTGAGGTATCCTCGGTATTTCCTCTTTAGGCGACAAGGTGGATTTTTAGAGAGATCATTGTAAGCGAAGTTCGAAATCAGAAGATTACAATGTCCGCATGTAGGCGATTTGTTAATCTCTTATAGTGCCGTTAGTATAGACGGAGATTTGATGGAATTTTTGGTGAACTAGTATTTTATTGCAGAAGTTACTCTCGTTGGTATCCTATTATGATTACTGCCCATGAACAAGATGGATTAATTTCACTATAGTTTCGTTCATAATGTCCATCTTGAATTTGATGAAAATCACATCATTGAGTATAGGTACTGAACTACTGTATCGTATTTGTGTAATGTATCTCATTAAAAACTTGAAACAAATTATTAAAATAATTATTTACCAATAAAACTATAAACGTATAAATGTGTTGTTATATTTTGAGATCTTAACAATTGATATAAAACTATTTTTGTTTTGTTTTTTGCGAGGGGGGGTTAAGCCAGTTATAATTTACAATTACATAATGTAATGATTAAAAAAAAAAAATAATTAGAAACTGTATAACTTCTTACCATCACAAAACATAATATCGCTATAAATAACAACAATGGATTTATAGTTTATTGTATACAGCCTACAATCAATAATTACGTCTTATTTGACCAAAGTCAAATAATGGTTCACAAAAACGTTGCAAGTAATCGAAAAACGTGAGGGTAGCTTCAAAGAAAAATAAATTTAATCTATATTGAATTGATAAATCCAATACACTGCTTTACATATAATATAAATTAATTATAAATCAAAAATTAAAACTTTTTAAACTAAAACCAATAGGTATATTATAACTATAATTGAATGTATTATCGCACTGCAATCTCTTATAAAATAAAACCAGTTAGTCTCTTATAAACTACAATTTTACGAGACTGCTAAATTATAGTTACTTATTTTTGTAAATACCTAAGGGCATCTTATAAACTATAGGTATGATTATGATAAATTGTAATACATAATAATTATCACGATTGCTTTTGGTTGACATTTTGTCACTTAATGAAGAGTTTTACAACATATGGGTCTGAGTGATGATAACCGTAATACCGGGAACTATAATTATATGTATGCAATTATCTTTTGTCATTGTTCAATTATAGATAATATAGATTGTCTGGAATATTCAATTACTCATTAATTGTTTTTTATCGTTTTAAGTGATAATGAAATTGAGTATAATGACTAAACTTGAACAATCATTAAAAAATAAAACCTGATTATGATAATTGGATAGCCTAAAGAGCAAACATTTAAGTATTCACATATCATTATAGGTTATTTTAAAATGCATCGAATACAATTGCAATACCTACCCAATAAGATTTCAAATAAAGGGCATTAGAAATAATTTAACTACCCATCTGCAATGTACTCGTATTACGCCTAGGTAATTAAAAATTACATTTGATTTTGAAATACAATTACTATTATTTATTTTTTCGTTGGTGTGACCTGTACTTATTATAATGTATTAATGTCATATATTCAAATGTATCTGTTGTGTTTTATTTATTGGGTTATCTGATTGCAGATTGCAATAAAAAAAATATTTTGTAAATTTATATGGATGAAATTTTACTGTTATCTAAATTCCAAATATATGACATTATTTTTTTTTAAATTTAAAATACGATCTCACAGTTGTTTCATAGTTCTACTTATATTACACAGGTCAAGCAACAGTTGGATTATGATTTCGCTAAAATGTAAATGTTTTAACCAAGAAGATTAGACGAAGCAATCATTTAAAATATAATATTCAGTTGGTTAATTACCAAACATTTTCGAGCAGATATTTAAGTACATAAATCATAATATTCTGATGCGTATAACTGTATAGGTATTATATTAATTTCATGTTTATATTTATTCATACTTAATACATAAAAAATTGATGACGTTTTAGATTATTAAGCTTAGTAATTTAAACAATCTATAACTACTATAACTATTTAAATCACGGTGTTTACTCTGGTATTACGATTCGAAATGTTATTCTTTGTTGTTATTAGTGATTAATTTTTTTTTGTAAATATTGTGTTACTCTAGAGAATGACGTAAAGTGGCAAATAATATTTCACTTGTTAAGTTATAAATTATGTCATCATTAATTAAAGTATTCGGTAAAAATGTATTAATATATATTTACATTTTACACTTTTGTGCTGGTAGATATGATAACAATCTTAATATGTTCTATGTTATAGATACCTGATTAAAAACAAAATCAAATTATGATTTTATAAAATAAACATTGGCTCAATAAATGTACCTATACTGGTACTTATCCATTTTTTTTAGTACACTTTTCTAAAATCGATTGGATACTATTTTTTTCTAGCAATTTACTGATTACTGATACCAGACATGCATTGTATAACTAATAGCAGTAATAACTACCTAGTAAGTAATAACACATTTATCCAAGATGCGAAGTTATAATATATATATAAGTCTTTTCGAGTTCAACATAAAAATTATTAATTGTCAAATACAGTATAGGTGTCTTCCAAAAACTAGTTAAAAGTAGGTATGGGAGATGTGTTGATTGACGTTTGCCAATTCATTTTATATCTATACTAAAAAAATCTTAACGTCATGTTTGTGTCAAGTGTATATTTTAAGGTTAATTTATATTAAACTGTATCGATCTATGTCGAGTATAAAACTAAACAGTTTAAATATTAAATACTAAATAGTTAATATTATATGTAAATATTATTGACATAGGTATTGATTATGGGGATAATAACAAATTAAATCAAAGATAATTGTTTTTAACCTGCTACCTGCGTCATAGAAATCCCCAATTGAAAGTTTAAGTGTTCAGATTTAACGGATTTGTAGTTCCTTATAAGATACAAATAAATACGTTTGCGTTATGTTTTAATACACCTAATAATATACTTATTATTAAAAATATGTTTGTAAACACGTCAGATGCAACCAAACACAGGCATAATTTATGAACACGATAATGAAAAATTACTTTATAAATGTATAAGCACTAAACAGTGACGCAACTAGTCAACTAGGACTCCGGTATATTTTTTAATGAATGAACCCAAATTTATGTTTTTTTTAGTTTTCGACGCTTATCCTATAGTAAGCAATATATTTTAGGGACGGTAAAATATCGATTTATAGGATTCTAATATATTTCATGACACAAAATATATACATACCTACATTTTTTCAAATTAAAATAATATAGTACCTATCTAAGTTTTAAATTTAAATTTTTTATTGTTATATTATATTAACTATTTATTAGTATACCAATTATCTAAATATATAATTTACACTTTAGAGATTATGTTGTTGAAAGAATTTTTTGATTTTTATACTTCCTGCTGTGTCAACTAAACTTAAACGTGAAAAAAGGAGTAGATAGTATATATCGGATACCCACGAATTATTTAATCGATACATCCATCAGTGACTATTCACTATTTATAGAATAACACATTAATTTCGATTTCAGATAGTAGATAATACACAATATATTCGTATTTTTAATTTATATATTTCTGCATTGTGCCCTTGATAATTTTGCATTTTTACTATTAACAATTTAACACATCGAATCGCATTTCGTGACTTTTTTTCATACAGCAAAATATTGTGATTTTTATATTTGCTGTGAAACTTTTAATCAAATGAGGAAATATGCTATTATTGGTTTGGCCCGGTAGATCCCCTTATATCAGTTAATGTTGGGGACCTCGGTGATCGACTCTCTCCCTGGTATTTGCGCCGCTAATTATAAATTGTGACATTTAATTATATTTAAAACTTCATTTTAATTTTTAATTAATGGTAAAGAATTTCATCCGATAATACTTTTCTTGTCATATAATTCTTCAAATAGTGTCCTCCATATTATGTATAATATAAAATATTGTCCTCTTTAATTTTTATTGCACTTATACAATGTCATGCGTATAGTTAATTATTACTTTAACTTAATCAAATCAGAAGGCAAGTACAAACAATTGATAATTGATATAATAAACATTGACCATTTAATATTTACTTAGATTTTTATTTTCACAATTATTTAACTTTTGTCTAAATAAAGAGAAACTAATTAACAAGGTTAGGTAATAAATTGTACACACGTAGACTTAATTATATAACATTTCTATGCCAATTTGT
This sequence comes from Myzus persicae, assembly GCF_001856785.1. Taxonomy (NCBI): domain Eukaryota; kingdom Metazoa; phylum Arthropoda; class Insecta; order Hemiptera; family Aphididae; genus Myzus; species Myzus persicae. Next base: position 322,039 of record NW_019101729.1, on the reverse strand, counting down.
TTGTATCGAAAATATTTAATTTTATATAGTAAAACGATTCATGGGCATCAAAACTGACATTGATCACATAGGTATATCTGCATATCGTTATACATAAACAAAAATTTGTACCGCCTACCTAACTAAATACAATAATATATCTAATCCATTTTGACATATTAGTAATTTAACAAATATGATAATGTTTGTGACTTACCGACATGTTCGGAGGAGTATTCTGGATCTAAAAATAAAAAAAATTAAAAATTAATAAAATAGATAAATATAATAATTTTACTAATAAAAGAAATTTAACAATTTTTATCTACACAATTGTTATTATTGTTATTATTACTATCCTTAATATCTACCGACTACCACCTACACGAAACGAATATTTTGCAAAATATTATTAACAGTATAAAAATACATTATTTTATGTTTGACATATTTTTCAGACTACAATGGGTTTTCGTTATGCTTTAGTAACGAATAATGATAATCAGTGTAACGTAACTAGAATGATTACTGCGGAAGTTGATGATGGTACCGTGCGATGTTTCGCATATGTATTTAAATTTCAAATATTAGAGTACATATAAAATGTGTCTGAATTTAAAGTATAGCAGGGAAGCTGTTTTATTTTATATTTATATTACCATGTTAAAATTCCAACACAAATTGCATTTAATTGTACATTTTTCTCACAGCTTTCAGTTTTTATACATTATAGTTTAAAGTCTAAAACATATGTTTTGATTCAAGTATAGTTATTGTTCGTATCACATATTTTTATGGAAAAGACAACAATTATTCACAATTATTGTAATATTTCACATAGTCCGTGACTCCGTGTCATACAGACAATTAATCGTATTAATCTATGCTCTGTGTTTATAATTTCATTTCACTTATCAGGGATACAATTTGCCACGCGAAAAAATTGTAAATCATTTTTTATATATTTGTATTAATGATTATTTGCTTTACCTTCGAAATTTCTGAAAAAAAAAATGATAAATAAAGTACCGGCTGTATGATATGGGGGGGGGGGGGAATATGTCTCTCAAGCAGCCCTCTATATTTGCTCCAATTTATGTACCTTATCAGTATGACATTTTATGATATTATGCCATTAATATATAATATCATAACTACATAGGTACCTATATAGATACTATATATAAAATCTAGTCTTTTAACTTTTTATAGGTACACGTGTAAGTTTATTTTGAAGGCACGAGAAGAATAGGACATCATACACCATAATAATAAATGTATTTAAAACCTCAAGAGAGTCAAATATTATATATATGTAGTTTTTTTGTTTCCTTTATGTTTCCACATTTTGTAGGAATGTAATCTGCACTAGCCAGTAGGTAAGTAGGTACCGGTTAGAAATGATTCTCATCCGTCTATTTTGACATATTTTCGGTCGCAAACCAACACCTAAATAGTACATTAGTACCTCAAGCTTTGTTTTCACTCAAATCAAATGTTAGTCTCTAAGAACCATTTCTATATCCACCATCCCCCGACCACGCTTCGATACCGACCATTACCGAATAAAATAGTTTGCAGATCGATGGAAATATAGCGAATCTTTATATTATATACTCGTAGTTAGCGCATAACATCACTTGCTCTTATACTTTAATACTGTTATTTGTTTTACAAAATGTTAATTGATACCGCAAATTCCAATGCGTAACTAATAAGTAGTCAGACATGAGTTGTTAATATTAACAATATACTATATACACATTACACCTGGTTACGTAGAGGTGGTAGATATAGGTACTTCTATTAACGCGTACACTACACTTTATGTTGAAAATTATTACAATATACATTGACAATTGACATAATAGTATACCTATGTACTGTTAGGCGTTAGCCTAGTCTTAGAGTACATTAGATTTAATGTCACTGTCAATATTAAAATAATAAGCATTATTAATAACGCATTTATGATTTACAAAAAATTGATTCGTCAAGACGTCAAGTACATGACAAATTTTTTTCGAGATTCATTTTTTATTATCTAGAACCATAGAAATTAATAGACTTTAAGACTCAAGTGACAAGTTGTAGGTACACGTCAGAATGGCATCATAATTCATAAATATACATATTAGTTATGTCTTTGTATAATACAGATTATTTTTGAATGACATATTTCGGGACGGAATAAAAAAACTGATATACAACTTGATTTGACCAAATAATAGTTTAAGATACAGCGAAACTCGAGCCTAGGCAAGCTGACGATAATTTTCCATTGAGTTAAGTTAAGTTGATAGAAAATATTTTAAAAAATTTAAAGTTAACAGTTATCCTAATTTTCTCAATTCAGTTAAGTTAAAAGTCATATGGAAACTTATAATTAACTTGAATTATATGTCTATAATTTTTTTTAGTATTACTAGTAGTACAGTTTAAAATAATAATAGGTAAATATTTGTGTAATATGTATCATCAATAACCATTGCATTATATGTATTTAATTAATTATAAATTAACGTAATTTGGATTTGATTAAAAGTAACTCGTTATTTATTACATTTATATTAATAAAAATCAGTTAAATTAAAAATTAAGTACACGATGATTAAATTTAAAAGAGTTAAGTTGAAATATTGAAATTAACCTAACTATAAACTTATCTTCAACTGTTTAACTCGTTTATGCACAGGGCTTGATGAAACCTCTGCTCGTGGACACATTTTAATTTCCGTACGGTGTTCTCTAGTTATATAATATTACGACGGAGAGGTTTCACTGTAGTTGTTAATCAAACGATTATTGGGCATGGCAGGTGTAGAGCAGGACAGACGGATAGTTTAATTTCGTGTTCTACTGAAAGTGTATAATAATATGATACCTATACACCACGGGCGTATACCTAATACTGACGAACAAAAATACGTAAATAAAATAATATAATACCTACGTCTAATGCTATAATAATATGGGAGTGTATAGGTGATTTGTGCTTTACGCACACCGTTACGAGCCAATGCACAAATGCACAATCGCTATAATAATAATATATGATTATGTTATTGCATTTAATATAAATTGTATTTCATTACACACCACGAATACAATAATATGTATATCGAGTTCTACGCCATACAGGTATAATATATTATCATTTGTGTGGCTATAATATGTGAAAAACAACCTCGCTAGAGGAATAAAATAATAATAATCGGCACAGTGTACAGTGGTGATAATGAATACAACGCATATGAAATAAATACACCGCAACGGATATTATATATATATACGTCATAGAGGTATATAATATTGTGTACAGGCGAATTCGCCAACTGTGTGTGTGTGTGTGTGTGTGTGTGTGTGTGTGGGAATATACCGAAATATAAGTTTACATATCTCATCGGAGATATTGTATATTCGTGAAAAATACCCACACCGGAGGTCTTACGTTTCGGTTAAATATTTTCGCCGTCGCGCCCGAGTACGTGTACACATATATATATTACGATATTTTTTCGACGTTCCGATATTGAAAATAATAGTGGCGGCCGGAGAACCGCGCGGCGTCGCGTACGCTGTACAAATGACGCGTACGCGTATATTATTACAACAATAATAAATATTATAAAACAATAATAACGATATAATACAATATGTCCGACGAAAACATATCGCATGGGCATGCCGTTTTAGTGCGCGTGAATGTCACGGGTACCTGGCACAATATGTATATGATGTATACCTGCATACGGGTATACTCGCATATACCTGGGTGTACCTATATTATAATATTGATGCCAAGGGCGCGAAATAATCGGTAACCCGATTATGAATCGAAATCTCGAATATAGAGATCGAAGAGAGCCTGGCGTTGTGACACACACCGTCGCCGGCGCTCGCGCGATATTATAATATTATAATAATATGCGAGCGATCGATGCCGTCTGTGCCGTAGCGCACAAAAAAAGCTGCAGCAAATATGTATATTATTATTATCCGAGTGTAGCGGCGTGTACGATGATGTATGGGTATAGGTACCTATACGCGATTCGCTGGCAAATAGGGACGCCGTTTTGTATCGCGATTACGCAACGTTCAAACGAGGTATATATAGGTGCAAGCGTATATTAACATATTATTATTATTATTATTATTATTATTATTATGATATCGCGATGTGTATACGCGAACGTTATAAGGCTTTCGAGAACACTGCAAACGCGCGGGGGAGAGAGAGAATTGCGATATCGCGGTCGACGAAATTTTACATAACGTCGTCGTCCTGTACATGTGTGTACACCGAACGATCGAATGTAATACGCGTATACAGGTATAATACGTAACGCAGAAACGATATGTAAGCGCACATACCGTATGGATCCGGAGTATGAGGCGTCGAGAGGAATTCGGAAAAATCGAGTCCAGAGATGAAAATATGATGTGCGTATATTACCTATATGTATATACGATGACGTTGTTCAAACGATTTCCTTCGGTTATTACCTGCCCCCAGGAGGGGTTTGGAAAAAAAAAATGGAAAATCGCGTAACGTTCAAAAGTTATATTATTATACCTACTATGTTTTATGTCGAAATAACGAAGGAATTTCTTGGAAATAAAATAGCAATATTATACGCTTAATATACACATATATACCGTACACTGCAGTAATATAGGTAAATAGGTACTCATCCGTCGCGGTCGAGAATAATATTATATAATGACGGGGCAAACATGGTCGAGCAAAAGTACAAAACCAAGTGATACAGTAAACTTTCAGGTAGTTCGAGGACTTTTTTTGTCTGGCGCACTGCTCATATTATAGTCTTAATTCGCTTCTTGGAGATATTTATGTGGTACATCGTCCATGTACCTACATATTATGTAATTGCTATGATCTTTTTTTGGTTTAAAAGACTACCTACGCGATTTCGTGTGCTTCAGCCGAGCTTCCGAAGTCCGTTGATATAAAATCGATTCGTTTATGAATAGTAAAAAGCAATTATTTTAAAGGCACTCGAAATATGGACACGAGACTCAGGAACTATTTTCGCACAAAACTTGGAAATTATTTTTCAGGTCGGCACTGTCTATATATACTATAGTCCCTACCCATTATATTGTATTGAAAAATAATATTACGTACATGCGTCCTAATTTCTAATACGTCGACGCGAAACGTGTAACAATAACGATAATGTCGTAACGACCTAATCTTCTTTCTCGATTTCGATACTGTCGGCGTAATCTGCACGGTAATTGTCTTGGGACACACATAAACACATTTTAAAACGTAGGCGTACAGGTATCTGCAGCAGGTATCGTATTGCCCGGATTTCGTGCCGGTCGCTTGTCACGTTACTAAATACACATATTATTACAACGATCTGCGGTATCGTGCCGGATGTGTTGGAAAATAGGATAGTAGAAACTTTTGTGAGTTTTTACCATGTTTTTATTCGACTTATACGCGGGCAAACAATATCATTTCGCCAGTATCTACCTATATGACATACGACACACATGTACCGGTGAAATGTAATGAAATATTATGTAACAATAATAATGAGATATTAATTGTTGTGTACATATAGGTAATATTACTTATATATTACAGACAAGTGCACTGTGCAGGTGATCACTGCTCAACTAAACGGGCACGTTATTTTGTACTGTGATGAAGGAGTTTCAGATATCGCGTCACACAATATTATAGTGGTTGTAATAATGAATATTACGAAAAAAACACTGATTAAAAAATGATTTTTTTCGAGCTATTATATTTTTACCAGTAATGTGCATACAAGGGAGGGAAAAATGTAAGACACAGTTGTTGTGTCTTATATTTAGTATTTACATATTGTTTTTCTAAAATATTTTGTATCTTGTATTTTAATACTGTTTCTACTCAATAATATATTTAGTATTTTTAATAACAACAAGACTATTTATAGTAAATACTAAATACTTTTCAAATTATAATATTTACCTAACCATATTAATAAAGAAAGAAACTTTTTGTTCGTTTCAATACTGCAAGTTTGCAGTGCTCTTCAGCCCCGCTTGAACGAATGCTTTCAATGTCAGACTTAATCTATGTGTCAAAATTTTTGGGAAATTCGTCAATTTATTCAAATCACTTAAAATATTATTTATCTAACTTTGTTGTTAGATTACTAATAATTTAGATACCTACTACTGTACTATACGCAATACCTGTATACTATATGTATAAACATGTAATAATTATAATTATTACATGTTCTTAAATATCAACAAACGATAGAGCTTTCTTTTCTTTTTTTTTTTTAATATTATTATCTCATATTTTGTAAGTACCTACTTATTCGATGCAAATTGGTGTATTTTGCATTCAGTTTATTGAAATAAAATTTCAAAAGCATTTTAGACATCTCTTCAGTATATAATACGTAGACTTTTCAATGAAATTACCCATGCTTACGTCGGAATTCCGAACACGTGTAAATACGAACGTATATAATTTATTATCTCGTCAATGTGTGCGTGAGTATATTGCAGAATGACGAATATCGTATATTATGTATTATTATTATACTTTTGTGCTAAAGGAAAGAAAAAAAATAACTGTAATTATATTAGCGACGCGGTAGGAGGGCATGGGGCACGTGCCCCGAGTGTCCTCTCCTGCAGGCTTCTATTCGGCACTGCTGAATATAATGCAATAGGTAGGTATATAATACATATTATGCATATGATATAATGTACATTATATTATATATACATCATAATAATATGATATGCTCTATCTTATTTCTGTTTCGTCGTAATTTGCACGTTTCTCGGCTCTCGTATAAAATTTATCGAGATCATTAAACAATTGTTAATATTAATCACGCGTACGTTATAATTTATAACCGAGGTGCGAGGCGTTATAATTTTTCATCGCCTCGGCGCGGCGGTGAAGTAAAATATAGTAATTACGCACGTGTCATTAGTAGTGCATATTATTATTATAAAACATAATATAACTATTTTATGGTAACTATCTACACACATTATGTATGATACATAATATGTTATATACAGGGTATCTATGGTCGTGTCGGGTTTCCAAAAAAAAAAAAAAAATATGACTTAGTTTTCGTGTGATTAGAAGGTGATCCAATTTGAAGGATTAATTTTTGCCAAAAAAAAAATGAAATGTCAAATTAGTTATTGCAATTAAGTATTTATGGATTCAACAGTTTGAATTAGTAAAGGGTTTGTATTTTGTTTGAAATTCGAAAAGTTATACAAAACTCGCTATAAATTCGTTTGGGAAAATTAATAATTTAAAATGTAATCTCCAGGGAAACGAGTTGTCGGATACGTCAACATTTTTGATAAAGAAAATAAGAAAAAAACGACGAGTTTAAATGCACAAAAAAAATAAAATTTGATGAATGTGGGCATCCTATGTATAGAAATAATTTATTTGATAACAACTAATTAAAAAAGAATTGCATTTGAAAAGAGTTATTCAAGAGTGCGAAAATATGGAAAGGCGCCTTGAATTTTAATTCCTATATTTATAATAGGTATTGGTGTGTGTAGGAAAAACTGATTAAAACAAAATATACACACTTGTAATGCGTATCACATGATAGAATAATATAGCTTCGAGCTCACACGGTGACTAACCTAGGTTTATTATGATATTATAATTTATAAGTATACCTAGGTACTTACAAGGTACTCATTTAATTTACACTTATCGGTAAATACATACCGTACATTTACGTCGGTTGAAAACGATTTTCGTTGCGTCTCGCAGGAGATACATAATAGTATAAACGTTTATTTCCGTAATGATGTCGTCTCTTTTTTGCTCATCGGAATAATATAATGACGTAGTAAAGAGCCGTTGCATCAGTTATAAATGGTTTGTGCTATACAACGAATAGATTGCGAAGGAAATTTATAAGGATTTAGTATATTATATAATATATAACCTTAAAAAACATAGATGAATCGAAAAAGAGTTTCAAAATATATGGAACATATATCATTATTATATTTTCAACAACGCTCTGACTAACGAGCTCGTGGACGGGAAATATTGTACAGCGCTGCAATACACGTTAGTATACGTATTTTCAAAACATTTCAGCTTGGTATTTTTCAAATTTTTTTTGTATTATTATTAAAAATTAGGCGATTTCGTACTATTGTTTCGTCGGACGAAAATGTCCTTGACTCGGGTTGGCCGAACGATGTCGTGATGCATTAGTCATACACAGCGTACTACGGATTGGAAACGACAGACGGAGGATCGGTCGAATTGTGTTCCCGTGTCCCGTAATGCGTTTTTCGGGTTTGGCCGTGTGAATAAATGACGTTACGAAAGTACACCAGTCGATAAAAATTACGAATTCTGCTGAAGTGTCCGCCCGCGGAGCGTCAGACGTGTTCCATCAATACAATGGGCGATGTGCTTATGGTCTTCGCAAGAACCGATGACTGGCCCTTCACATTATATATTATACCATCGATTTTACATACCTATACAGACGTTTTATCCGTCTTACCGCCGTCGTTATAATTCCGATCGCGCGTATATCTAATGTATATATGTGGTTATAAATATATATATGCTGCATAATCCTAATCAACGGTTTCCGTTGTCTTTAAATTATATTCCGAGCACAGAGTCAAATACAGTGTCTTGGGTGGCGGACAACGATATAAAATAATTGAACAAAAGTAAATATATAATAACACTTATTATATACTATATTATGTATATTGTATATACGACGACGATGACAACGCCCGCGACGGCGGCGGCTGTTTTCAAGATGGCGGCGGAGATCGAGGAATAAACAGCCGGGCCCAAAACCTTAAGTGTCGTATCTACTATATAAATATATAATAAACATTATGTGACCCAACAGCGGATATCCGGACTAGAATTCAAGGAGTAAGGAGCGATCGACCCCCTCCAGCCTACTCATCAAATCGCATTGTGGATTTTTGATTTCAATCAAAATGTTCTAAATATTATATTGAAATTCCGAGAATGACGAGACAAAGGAGGCTGCTGTAGGATAGATATGTTTATACCATGGTTTTGATCTAAAAAAAAAAAACAACAATAATTTATAATCCACCTCCCCCGTGACAGCGTACATAATTTTAATAAGATGTATTGTTACAGTGCGCCCACGGATATCCGACAGCTACAACGTGCAGTTTGATTAGTTTTAACGGTCGCCAAACGCGTCTTGTGGTACACTCGTGCTATTCAAATACCATCTATAATACCGGGGGGTAGAAATGGGTAGGGGGTGCCATCCCACCGAGATATAGAGATGACATGGATGCGTGGGAGGGGTTGTTAAAACTATATAGCTGTTTGACAGTTGCCGAGGAAAATATTTATGTGTGAATTGGACCGTGATGTTTAAACTTAATAAATTATTATAGGACATGGGTAATGGGTATGACATACATTTCAACTGGGTCAAATGATTTTATTTTTAATAATTATTATTAAATTCAAAAGTCACCACGAATCACGACGAAGGAACGATTCCCATTAAATTCCAAAAATACTAGGTTAGGTATTAAAGAGGGATGATACCTAGTAAATCAAACACATAAAATATCATATTACGAAGAAATTTTTTCAATTTGGTACGATTTTTAAATTCAAATCAAACATAGTTTTCTTTCACTTTTGCGGGCTACAGAAATATGCGATTGACCTTTTCTGCTCCAAAGAACAACGGGAAAAGCTGCTTCAGCATAAAATTTATTTACTCGGTTATAAAAACATAACACAGAGAATATATTATTATATAGATAAACCTACTTAATAAAAATACCGTATTATTTTCTCTCAGTGAAATACGATGGACAGGCGTTGTTAATTTTATATTATTACAATGCGTGGGTAGCTAATAACATTTATAATATTAGTTTATTAATATTTAGGATACTATCATAGATTTCTATGGAATATAGGTATAGATTGTCGATAACCATATAGCCGAATATTATACCTGCGTGTTAAAATATAATGCGTATCCACCCCGGCCCCATCCGCAACTTGTTCTAACTGTCCTAAGCCACTTGGAACACTGACAATGCAATATACTTTTATATAATATAATATTATGCATGACATAAGCCAAAAGGTATACAATATAGGTATACCGATTTCGACGTTCTAAGTATGTGTACAAGCAGTATGTATACACATTAGAACCTATATCCTATACATAGTAATTGTCAGCATATATTATATACCTATGGCCCATCGTAATACCACGCCCACCCATGTACCTACTTATACTTAAATATCATACTTTTATACGTGCATATATATATAAATACGATATGGGTATATACATATATGCATAAAGAGGTGCCTACACGGTATTAAAATACACATTATACACGTATAATTATTATATGCCGAGTGTTTACTACGACACATTGTTTCCGACAACCAAAGTCCATTCATTCGAAATATAATCGCGAGAGACCGGATTTCGTCTTCTCGTCGGCTGCGTGGTGCGATTTTTTGCGTTTTTTTTTTTTTTATATAATATTATAATATATTGTGCAGAGGGGAAACCGACGCCCGTGCGAACTTGGACCGGTCGTTCGTTACGCAACTCAACGGTTTGAGTTTGCAAAAAAAAAATAAAATCGTATGCGATGCGTAATAATAGGTGGTAATAATAATAATAGTTATATATTATAATTTATAACATTATAATCGTATATCGTCGGTTTGGCAAGCGCGCGCGTGTTGTAAAATGTTTTAATGCGAATTTTTTTTCGAATAAAGTTTTGGTTTTATTCCCGACGTTAACAATGGCGACAGCAGTAAGCGCTGTAGCCATATACGATATTATTACAATAATGTACAGTTGGCGGTTTATCGTTTATTTTTCATTCCCATATAGTCGTTGGTTTTCGAACAACTACATCGGCGAAAATGGCACGTGCCATATTATTATGCATAATTATATAATAGTTATACAGCGCGGTGCTTTTCATTATTTCGGTCGATGTTGGTGCGTTTTTAAAATAAATAATTAAAAAATAGTGACTTAAAGTGCCCCCATGTTTTTATTTCGAGTTATTTATCAAACCCTATATTTTTTGCACATTTATACAATCTATTACCATTATTTCTTAAGTGCTTTTCCTTTCTTTTTTTTTTTGAACGACAGCAGAATTTTCTTGTAAACATTACGGCGTATGTCGATACTTTAGGATAAGGGCGCCAATATTATTATAACGAATATCAAACTAATAGTTTTTTTTCTTTATAAATGATTCAAGCTTAGACGCGTGCAGCTGTACCGCCTTTATCCTGTCACTTCACACATCTTCTCACTACATAAACTTGAAATGTTATTATAAATAAAAAAAAGTTGTAAGTGCAATATTCGTAATCGTACGTTGACATTGCGATATAATAAATTCTGTCTCGGATTATATACGAAGTTAAAAAATATGAATTTTAGGTAAAAAAAAAAATGGCGAGTAACTTAAAAAAATGTGCCAAGTAAAAAATTGAATTTCCCTTACAGGTACTTCTAAAACTATAGAAGAGCATTTTTGTCCAAAGAAAAACAGGAAAATTGTGACCCTCGTTGACACCGGTAGCCCATTTTCCATCAAAAAACCGTTCTCAAAAACGAAAAAATTGATTCGGGTTTACTACAAAATGAAAAAGTTCTGGGCAGACGTTTCTGCATGTAAATAGTGTTTAAGAACCACATTATTGCGTACAAATGTAACAATATTATGTGTGTATGCAACCAAAGAACTAAACAACAATAAAAAAAAATGTTATTATCAACGTGTGTATAACTGCATAAGTATTACAGATATTTATTTCATTATTTAATAATAATTGGATTAACAAAAAAACAATATTTTATCAGAGCTAAGTATAATAATTTAACCTTAACAGTTTTTAAATATTTTAAAATGTATTTAACGATAAAAGTATACAAAAGTCAAATAAATAAACAATTAAATTATAGTATTTAAAAAAAAATCACAACATAGTGAAAAGAAATTATTTACATGATAAATATGATCATTTATAAATATATTCACCGCTGTATATTATTGCACTGTCTGAAATCTTGACGATTATTTACAAATTTCAAAACACTATTACACGTAGTAATACTTGGCACATTACATATTTACATATTGGCTCAAAATTAAAATCATTGGTTCTCAAAGAATCTTTGGCGGAAACAGACCGTGATAAATTTACATTATTTCGCAGTGGAAAAGAATCGTCCTGTATACTGCCCCCACCCTTCGACCGCCTTACTTGTTGTAGAAGGAATCTTTAACACATATGAAACACGTACCTTGGTACCTAACCCATGGGCAAGTTATCAATAAAACACTTGGAGGTGTTGAAGCCGCCAATTTTTTTAGTTAGCCTCTTCATCATAGATTACGCTATGAGTAATTCCCGCCCCCAACCAATAATATCATATGTCATAATAATGGCTCGGCATAATATAGACGTACACGTGCATTTAATAATATTGAGAATTACATAATTAACCACATTATTTGGCCTAAATTATGATGGTGCTAGTTTAAAAACTGTTATTTCAAAAATACAAAGTCTTCCCAAAAATTGTGCCAATTCGACTGTGTATATCTTAGTACCTATCCCATATCTATGCATATAGGTAACACAGCGATAACGATTTTTTGTTAAATGTACACAATGATATAATACATATTATGTATATATTATAAGACATAGTTGGTATACCCAATAATCTTTATATTTACAGTAGGCGTGAAGGAAACGTCGAGACTGATGTTTAGATAATATTACATAATATCATTATACAATATTATACAAGCAAAGATGGACAAGTTAATGAAGGAAATGAAGTATATGAACTCGAATTAGCTGAGTTAAGTCAATGTTAAGAGTGTTAAGAGCGTTATATAAGTTAATAGTTAGCAAACAATATATTTTGTTCGAAAAGTTTAAAGTTAATACTATATGTGGAAAAATATTAACTCTGTTCAAAAAAAGTTATTACATTTTTTTTTAATTATCTCTTACGGGTCACGCATAGTGTTATTGTGCAACTTTTGATTTTTTTTAAATTATAACCAGACATTATTTTAAAAATGAATTCTTTACTATGACTTCTTATTGCACATACCTATTACCTACTGCAGTTGTAGTGTAATATGCAATTACACGTTTGTGTCAACAAAATATTTAAACCAAAGAATATTTATTTGTTCGTTTGTATTTCAAACAAATATACTATAACAACGAGTTAAAAAAAGAAATTCGTTTTCACTATACGCTGCAGTTTCTTCGAATATAAGATTTTAACTCAACTGATGATTTTTCAATTTAACAATGTTAAATTTAAAAAAATAAATTATCTTTTAAACTACAGCTAATTTCCATCTTTGTATGCACAGTGAAACTTTTATTGATGAACTTCCATTTTTGATACCTAGTTGACACTTCGCAACATGAATGCTTCACTGTATTTAGAGATAACGTTATTGTATGTATTGACTGTATAGGACCCAATAATTTTCCAGCTATTTTTTTCACATGTTATATAATATGATGTACAGTATGTTTTTGTGCGAGGTACAACATATTTGTACTCACCTTTTTTTTAAACTGAATTTGTTCTGACCGTTACAGTTGCCATGGCAACCAAAAAATAACTACAAATATATCGATTAATCGTCATTCGATTATATCGATTATTTTCTCAATGATTTTGCTGAGCCTATTCGCGTTACATTTGTAATGGCCAATGGCAAACAAACATACATAAATAAATGAATAGTGTTCCGTTAATCAATTTTGCTTTATTTTTCTATAAATTCCTGGTGGACATAAAGATAAACCGTATTTTTTACAAATGTTTAAACATTTTTTTAGCACTTTATTCGTAACATGGGTATTGGAACAGCGATCACCCCAAAAATTAATGATCAAATGATTCAATGTTCTCGCCATCGCCAACTATTTCGTTATAGCGTTTCGTTAATCTATCTGTGTTCGATTCAAGCAGATAATTATACAAATAAATTGTACCTATGCAATAGTTGTGCCCGCAACAATTGTCGTAATATTTTAATATTTTATATGTAGGTGCCTAATACCAGAAAGCTACCTAATTCACATCACGACCAACAACTCTATAATAATATTGTAATACCTCATACGTGGTTAACACATGTCAATTAATACCGAAATTCGTTTGGGGAGCCCATTTAATGTAATATTTTTCAATATTAAATCATAATAATATGGTAATGGTAAATGGTATTAGCAATAATAATAATAACAACAATTTAGAGTCGTTAACGACGGAATCGGCTTCGACCGAAGGTCGAATTTTCATAATAATTAGAAGTCGCACTCGACCGCGAATATTTATAACGTTTTTTTTTCGCGGCACGTGTCGTCGTCGGTAGCGCATTGTAATTAAATTTATTGTAATAGTATATTTTTTACTCGATGCTGACGCATTGGGTTTGTTTAACGGTGACCCGACATACTGACAACGCCACCTGTCGATCCGTTTACGGTTCGGATGTTAGACTGCTTTTCGTTTGCCGTCCGCCAGATAGCGGCACGCAAACCGACAGACGTTTTTTTTTTCGAACCCATTCATTATTATAACTAACCTATTATAACTCCTCATCCAAACGATTTTCCAACGTTCCTAAAACGTCGACCGTGAGTGCAATCCATCCAATTCGTCGATGAGTTTCGGGAGGGCAAGCCGTGAATTTATTTTCGAATTAATGTAAAAAATATCACAGATGGGTAGGTCAGTAGTAGGTGTATTGTTGTGGCAGACGCTTTCCTTGTTTGAAATAGTTTAAATGCCTTTCAGAAGTGGATTTAGATAATATGTGGCGGCCAATTTGTGGAAATAGATGCGCAACCACGATTTTTTAAAGCGTGGTATTTTAATTTTTTATTCAAATGTAACTTGGGGGAGGGATTGTTCACCCTTAATCACCCTAATATATTTTTTAATTTTACAGCCGAGGGGGTGTCTTAACACCTAGAACACCCCCTGGTTACTTGCCTGCGTGTAATACATTATGGAAGGAGGCCCGGAGGAAGGGAGGCTAATAATTAAACGGGACAGTACGATTTTTGATTCAAAAAGATTTAATGTTTTCAACCTGCTACTTGTTTAATTTACTTAATAAAAATATTATAGTAATCAAATCTAGAAAGTAATATCATATGGAGTTACCAGTGCAGTTGATTAACCATTGGGCCCTATAGGTCTACAGGTGCCACTTTTGGGGGAGCGCAAAACAAAAAATATCTTTCTGGATCAATTATTTTTATTAAAAGTCTATGATTTTATTCGATGAAGAACAACGTGTTATTACTTATTAGTCATCATTTTATTAATAATAAAGAAAATGCATAATATTTAGGATCATTTGTGATGTGCGTTTTTGGAGGGGGCAGAATAATTAGTGCCTAAGGTCTCCAAATCTCTTAATTCGGCGCTGGAAGTAGCTAGCGTTATAAAAATAGAAATCGTCTATAAAAATTAGTGTGTGTGTGTGACTTAAGTTAATAATAAAAATAATAATGTTAAGTAATGAATAGAATTAAATGTCTGAAACTTTTCTAAATTTAATTTTCACAGAGGACGGCACAAAAAACTTTGTATCCGAAACACTGCTAATTTATTTGAACGCATATAATATGTATTACATGTAGTACAGTTTAGAATACTACCTACGTAAAATGCGGAAATTAATCTAACCATTCATTTTTTAATGAAAATTTAATTTTAAATTTTAAAAAAGAAGTTCTATGTTACATATTATATTTTATGTAACATGTGTAAATTTAAATAAAATACTTTTTTTTCTGTTTACCGTTAAATAATTATTATAAGACTCTGTGCTGCAGCCCACTATGCCTCCTCTCACTAAATCTGGCCGCGGTGCTTTCTATCTGTTCGGAAAGATTATTAAAAACGACACCTGCTGCAGCAGCAGTTGGAACCAACGCGTTCGTCAAGATGAAAATATTATGCAGGGAAAAAAATAAACCGTGAAGTAAACAACCGTTCATTACAATGTTGGACAGGTACGTAACAAGAAGTTGGCGGACTGCTTTGACCTTTGGGTAGCCCGCGCGAGTTTTTATATATAGAAAAATTAAATTTATTATAATTGCGTCAACGTACACGTTCAAGGTATTTAGCCGTTTCGTTTCACGGGCGTAATCAGGATCTGCAGGCACCAGATGCATATTATGGTGACCTGCCATATTAAAAAAAAACGTTAAAAAGACGTTCGCGTACAGCGTGATCGAATGCGGAAAAGGTATAGGTATGAGTTTTCCAATTTTTAAATGGATTTTTGAGGTGGTAAAACGTTCCTCGTCCAGGGGGTCTGTATAGAAATGCCTTTTCTCGGGGGAGGGGCTAAGCCCGCCCTAGTCACACCCCCTCACGATTGGCGTTCGTACTACCTATAGGCATGCTTATATATATTTTTTGCAACACATAACATAATATATGTATATATATTACCGGTGTTGTTAAGGGCATTTGAGTACCTTTGTGGAGTGTATAAACATATAAATACCATCGAATACGTATTTATATGCCATTTTTCAGAAAAAAACGAAGTTTTAAATACGCAACTTGCCGGTATTGGATAAAAACGTGATATTGACTCGTTTTAATTTTTATTTGTTCGCGCGACCCTTCTAATCGCCTTGTTTTAAATGAATCATCCACATTATAATCAGCAATTCATATTAAATATAGGTGGGTAATATATTATGATATGGTTAAACAAAGAGCTCAATATTAAGTTTAGTATAAAAATACTTTAAATTACACTTACACAATGAAAGAAAATAGCATTTATCGCATGCAATTCCATTTCTGACATTCGGACACAATCATTTTCTTTGTCCAACAAGAGTTTGCACGCGTACTACGGTTGTGCATGACCAATTCCATATTCGGTTAAATTAACCATTATTCTGCGTTTTTCGATGATTGTACGTCATTTGTTATATGATTCGTTATTGTGTTTTATTAAAATTCGAGATTTTCCATTTAGAAACGTTCTGTATACATACGACTACGCCCATGATATAGCGCGGCGTCCAAATGTTAAGTGCGCGTGACACTTTTCGGTTACGGAAGTTTTAACTTATAAATGTCATGGGTGTTAAACTGGTATAATTAACATATTTTGTTCTAAGCTTCAGACGTTATGGAAAAATAAAAACATTTCTAAAAATAGCAATCTTATTTCTTGCATTTCAGTCGGAGCAGATCCAACGAAACGTCGTCGTATACTATAGCAGGACATCTTGACAATTTACACAATTTTATTTAAACAATAAAATTATTGAATTTGAGTTATATTATTATAAGTATGTACGGACAGAGACTTAAATGCGTGAAACTTAACCAGTTTTTTTTTTATTGCATTATATCCAACTATACTTTGGAGTTTATACAGGATATCTATTCCGTAAATAGAGATGACCTTGTAGTAATGCATTGCGACTGGAGCAGTCTTATGTATATTTTTTTAACTGGTGCACAAATGTTAATTGTTGTGCTATTTTAAAAAAAGGTTAAGGCAAACCAAAAATTAACAAACCCAGTTTAAAAAACAATTATAGAAGACCCATATTTATAGAATATAATAACTCTGAATAATTTAGTTATATAAAATATAGTTACTATAGATACCTTATAGTTACGCTCGTGCTGTTATTATAATAATCATTTATTCATTAGACTGTAATAGTTCAATATAAAAACAAAAATGTTATTCAATCTCAAAGATTAATTAATGGCGATTCATAATAGTATGTAGGTACGTAACATTCGAAATTATAATAACTTTTTGTTTCGATCGCCCTAAAAATCTTGGTGCCTTGGTGTGGTACGGGGCCTGGCTTTAGTCACAAATGTTCTCTGGCTGACAGCACCAACCTGTGCCACTAGTTACCGGATGAGTAGATTAGGTTCCCGGGTTCTTAATGGCAAACCCTTGCCACACATACTCGTATTCCAAACCAAATGTACTCTCCATAGAGTTAAAAACCTACTAAAAAACATCCTATTTTGGGTGAGTTATAACAGTAGTTTGTCAAAGTAGAATGTTCTACGCGTTTACGACTGTTCATTAATGAAAAATATTATTTTAAGTTCACCAACAGACGTTACACAGATATAAATATATGATTTATGAGTGATCAGATTTGCTAATACCAATATAATTATCGACAATATGCGATTTATAGATTAATCAAATTTCCTTGATTGAGTCTTATAACAGTAGGTAGGTATATGTTGTGCAGGAAAAAGTATTATTCGTGGTATTATCATATACGCGTTATAATTAATAGTTAATAATATAATATTATTGTCTAAACACATTTAATTGTTTTGTAATGAATATAATAATACATTCATACAGGCCAACTATTGTATTAATTGTTACAGTGTTGTGCTTAGAAACTTTTCTATTGGGTATCTAAACGTTTTATACATAGTACAGTCAATATACGTATATATGTGTACATAATATTATATTAAATGAAAAAAATCTAGAAAACATCCATTATGTATACAAGACAATCTTCAAGTCTAATATTCAGTACCTACATAAATTCAAAGAATCAAAATTACATCGGATGAAAGATCAAAGAGATATAATATAAAAAGAACATATTTTAATTTTGTTTTCTTTAATAACTATTACAGTGCGCGTGCTGTATAATAATTATATTGTGAAAACCGAAAAGCATACTTCTACATAAAAAACAAGTCCACCTGTGTCGTATGGTTTTTTTTACTGTAGCTAAAAAAATATATTGGTTGATGCGTTTTTGGAAGGGTCAAAGGATTGATTTGATTTGTGCAGATTTTCTGCGAGAAACGACTCTGGAGCTCTATCACACGGCTGCAAAGGGAAATTGGCTTTTAGACATGTGATTTGTGATGTGGTTATTTATCGAAGAAACACGTACATATCATAAAAGTATAATGACGCGCTGGTACAGAGATTGGCTATTTGCGAGGAGTATAGGTAGGTACTATACATTTTTGCTTTCTACTGGGAATAATCCATAATTGATTCGAACGAGAGCGAATTTTTCTACAGAAACATCGACCCGAGGTTAATATATTATTAATTATAAATATCGTGTTGTTTTACGGCGAGCTTCGGTGGTGTAATGAACTTGGAGTACCTACGTATACGTATACGTTTATTATTATATTATATTATCCGCCATTAAATGTGTACACTCGTCTATCGGTTAACATAAAAGTGCTAAACGCGTTTAAAATGTAAGTCATTACAGAGTTATGAAAACCCGTTATATCTCGGGAGGGTTGACGTACGATTATTTATTTATGTTACGCTTATAACGGGCCAAGTCTTTTATAAATTACAGATAGCAACATATTATTTACTATTTAGAAGAATAGGATATTAGGCAAACTATACGATGACAAAAACAAAAAAAATCAAATAATAATGAGGCAATAACTACTTCTGCAGAGTGCAGACACACAACATTAATAATCACACACCATTATTATTTCTTACAGAAACAAGCAGTTACTTACGTCGTATTTAAAGCTATTGTGAGTAGATAATAATAATAAAAAAAAATACTAAAATAATAGAAATTGTATGCATTTATAGTTTATTAGTTAAATTTAAAGATCGAGGGGGGGAAATAATCAGCATCGTACTTTTTCATAATAATAATGATATAGTAGCAAATAATAGGGAATGAGAAATAACTTCTTGTTTCTAGAAATATATGATGGAACATAGCTCGATAATGTTATGACTATAATATAAATTTAAAAAAAATAATTTCCGCTAAATGCCTTCTGGCAAGCGACACTAGACCTTTATTGAACTCTGGAAAATATCTTTCTCTTTATATATACATATAATATAGCATATAGGTATATTAGAAACAAATGTTATTCTTTTGAAAAACTCGTATTCTAAAGTTTAAGGTCTTTACTGTTAGTTGGCAAATTCTGAGACTAAATTATGTAACGAAATTTTAACACAGGACTGGAGGATTGTACAAAATGTATTTATAAACGAAATATATTATTAAAATTCTAAGTATTTATGTTAATAAGCCCGCTGCAAGCATCTTATTGCATCTATACAAGATGTTTATTAAATTGCAGATTACCTACATTTAATTTTAAATAAAAATCAAATTCAAAATTAATACCCGTGTCTCAAATAACACAAACTCTATTATTATTGTTGATTTCGTAAGTAAAAGCATTTTTTTTTAAATAAAATATCTTATATGAAGTTTGACATTATCAGCTAGACGCGTATTATAACTACGGGACGACGTCACGACATCCTTATTGTATGCATTGTAATAGTATAACCTTCTCATATTATAATATTGGGCGCGGGAGACCGTTGGAGCAGGTTTTCAGAAATCAAAAACATCTAACCCTAGCACAGTAAGCACAATATGTACCTATGACGCCAAACTAATGCATATAAGATATAATTATGTACAACATTTGACGTATTAATATCTACTCCTCGGTGGAGTATAATATTGATTAACTATAGTGATGTCGTCCTGCACGTGTGTATATGATTCTTTTTCAGCGGCTGTACATGTTCCTCTGGTTGTAAAGTTTACAATGTAAACAAAGAAAATTACACCAAGGTGTTATAAAATCACGCGCTTGCCGTCGTGAGAACAAAGGATAAAAATATTATATTATTGCTTTTTAATGTATATAATATTATGTACGTCGTGAAGTACATTATTAACAAACACAACCCGTGAGCCACTAATGATTTACCCATCGTCGTTATCCGTCGCGACCGTGGCGTGTGACATTACGTAATCATTGCAATGTTTTCGGTGGATCTTCTGCTTGTTTAATACAATAATATACATATATATATATTATGTGTGTATATATGTAATGGGTATACCTATTACCTATATAGGTACCTAGTGCAACCGCAGTCGTTTAACTCGTTTATGAAATTTCATTACGCAACGTCGTTATTATTGTCACACACCTATATAATATGTGGCGTACGGGTAATTAGCGTGTGTTACACAAATGACCCGAACATTACCCATTACATACACTAGTATATACCTATCTAGTCTCTACAGGAGTATATTATTATCAGTGGCTTATTTAGGCAGGAGCATCTGAGGTCTAGGTCTAAATTGGGGGGAGGGGGGGGGGGAAGGCACAGAATATACTTTGTCGCGACATAAGAAAAAAAACCGGAAAAATTATAATTTTTTTTATAATCAGACGAAGGCCGGAGAAGATCATTTTAAAATGTACAATTTTATTGTTACAATTTCTGTGTTTAAGGGGACCTCCACATCCTATAGGCTTTAGGGACACCAAGGCCCACTCACTCCATTGCATATAATAATAATATTATTTTTTTTTATTTAAAAGTTTACTGGCTCAAACTACAAAGGTTATTAGCCAACATTTTTTTTTTTTTTAAATAAAAACAGATATTATTGTTATTGCAATGTTCTTATTAGCCGTGAGAACGTTATAGGACCCATCCGACAATCATTCCCGTTCAAAGACATTATAATATTATTGTTATCATGACAACTGCGAGTGAGTGGGTGTGTGATCTAAAATAGGGTAACATCGAAATAATGCACTCGGGGCAGAAAAAGGAAAATATGTTCGAACTTCAGTAGTTCTGATATTTACATGAAACCTAATCAGTCGATGGTCGGAATAAATGTATACATGCATATTATGTAAAAATATAATTAATATATTTTTAATATCTAAAAATTATTGTTTTTTTATTTATAATACAATTACAGATAGCATTATAGCTACATTTTATTTAAAAATAATATTATAAAAATATGTTTATTTATTAACAATAACATAAAAATGAGTTTTTTTCAAAATAAATAAATATCTACAATTTTAAATGACATAGTTACTGTTTAAAAACGATAACATAAAAATATTTATTTAAGTACCTATATTTCTAAATTAGTTACGTACTAATCGTTAAATAACGTCGAGATATTACATCGATTGACAGTCGAGACTCATGCTAATTGTCAGTTAAAATTAATAGTTAAAGTTGTGTATGAAATGAACGGATCGAGTGTAATTTGAACGTTCCCTTTTTTTGAACCCGAGTGTAATTCAACCATTTAGGTGGGTGTAGGTAAAGGTTGCAGTTTAATAACCTCCCCTCCCCCTGAAATAATTGGGACGGAATTGGGACGAGCGATCACGAATACCGGGCACGTGTTATAAACAAAATATAATTGTACATAATAATATTGCAAGACGTGAAATAGCTCCGTTGAAACATAGATAGTTTAAATGCACGTGTGGATGTCGTTTATATTGCCTATCCGTAAGGAGGAATCGTACAATTCAGTTGACGCTCGCTACAATAAAAAGTATTATGCCAAACACCTTCGATTCATTATTATTAATTATTGCAGGCAAGACGCGCAACGGCTGTGTCAATATGAAATAATGGTGAATACCGCGGTAAACACTATCGATGGTCGTTTCTGGTTTTAAATTTTAAAAGCACACACATTCGGTTACAACTTTACAATACATTGAACAGGAACTCGATGGACGGCCGGGGAATCTTTATAATATAATAAGTTATTATTAATAACAATTCGGGGTCTCCGCAGAAAAACACGCATCGATAGACTTTGCCCAAGGGTCGAGACCGATAAACCAACGGCCACCGAGTAACTGCCGTAAATTTCAATTTAAATGACCTAAAGTTTTGACAAAACTTAAGTTAGTATACACTGTTTGATTTTAATTGTGGAAAAATGATCTGAATTTAGCGGAAAACATCTATAGATTGTACGGAACACTTTAAAAACATTTAATCATATATTGTATTAAATTTTGTACTGTAATTAAAAAATCGAAACAATGGATTCTATAAAATCATAACTGTAACTAAAACAAAAATTAAAACAGAAATTCAACTGAATTGAAATCTTATTTTCCAAGTCCAAAATGTTAACCTTGTCGAGACTAGTAGCTAGATTAAGTAGCCGTAAAGTTTGTTAAGTGAATTGTATACATAAATATATATATACTGTTGTCGAGTTATTGACATGTGCATGTACGAGTGTCAGAATTCGTCGGTACCAGCTCAAACTAATAACCTTTTGCGACTAAGACTCGTAGATCCCAGGAGGTGGCTCCAAGATTAGAAACTGCCTAACTGTTGCCCCTTAAATAAAAGCCGTAGCCGGTCAGTTAACGTGTTTAATTTTCTTTCGTCCCGCCACAGTCGTACATCCTAAAAACCGTTATGCACTGCCCGTGCGAAATAATGTATATTGGAGGCATAATAGGTTCGTTCGCAGATAATCCGCTCCCCGACTGCCGCACTGACGCGCTGCACAAACTCTATTCGAAATTCCATTAATTTTGTAAAACGTAGGTACACACAATAATATTATATTAGGTTTATTATACTAACGCGGTTTAATTTTTGTAATAACGGGCCACAGTATTGCAGTAGGTACACAATATTATATTATAATACCCATGTACACGCCACCGACGAGAAGCCAGTTATAATAATATATTATGCTGTTACGAACAACGCACCCGTACCATCCATTACGAAATGAAAACCCCGAGTACCGCGAGTGGTTCTGCGTGTGGGTATCAATTATTGTTATTATTATTAGCAGTCATATTTTCGCAACTCGTATAATAATAATTGCGACCGGTAATAATAATTATTATATTAGGTATATCTATCTGTTATAATAGACTTGAACGCGGTACGAACAGCACGAATCACGAACGGTGTTGTCGCGAGAGCTGAAAATCTTTGTGCAAAAACGCTATTCGAAGTTTGATTTTACTGTTTGTAGTTTTACCGATCGACTGTTTCAATTTTACTGCGATCGCGCGGATGTTCCGAAGTACTAAAATGCATGATAATACATCATATTATTATGTGCAGGGTACCTACCGATGATAATATTACAATATAATATGAATATCGAATCCAGTATATTAGCATTCAATGTGTATACAATTACCGCGATAAGTAGACGTAGTACACATACTCACACGGGCGAATAATAATTGAACGTTAGCCATACACAAATAATTATAAGGTCTACGCTGTACCCGCGGTATTGCATAACTCGCGGGTGGCCGATCATGATGATATTATATTTTACAAACGTGTTTAAAATTATAAATTATAGCTAGGCAGTGTATATAATCACTATGGGTGTCGGTGCCGGTTTTTCCAATTTCTCACAATTTTATTAAATCTGAAAATTATATTTTGTATTTTATAGTTGCTACCTTAATAATAATACGTTGCCACTAATCTACTGTCTGATACCTATGTATGGTGAGAGGGGGGGGGGGTAGATATGTCAGATTTTGATAATTTTTTTTTATCTGAAAGAGGAGAATTTTTTCAGGTCTTAACAGTTGCACATCAGTACAACACTGCGATAAAGATATAGGCAGGATGTTCAAAAATTAAGACGGATAATAATAATAATATAATATTTTAAGGATGAACTCACTTGCGCTGCTGTTAATGAACCCCTGATATATATCGTTCAAACTGTTCGCATCACTGGACATAACTGAAACATAAAAACGACAAAATTTTATACTACGATTACTTTACAGTTGTTACAATATATAATATTAAGTTGATAACGCGCCGAACGTTGGACGGACACTAATAACTAATAACTATAGGCACGTCAAAGTTCTGTGAATTGTGCGCAAAAATCTAATATATATGAATGTGTAGATTGGCGTTCGAACACTTAGCGTTTTATATCCTAATTTTCTATACCTAGCCGTGTATAGGCTCTGCGGACGTTGACGAATGTACGACAATACATAATAATATAATTTCCATTTTTATAAACCAAGCAGCACTTTATCTCCTGTGTACATATTATATTATATTATTGCACTTACAATCTACTTACGGCTGCTACGAATATCCACTCATCCCTATAATTAGTATAGTATAATAAATACCTAACGACGATTTAATATCGATATTATGTGTAGGCGCCTATTATTATAATATTATGTCACGTATGTTAATTGTTTTGTTTTTTTGGCATTGATTCCTTCAGTATATTCAATTTCGGTCAACATTATACCATTCGCTTAATGCTATTTTTGATGTGCTTTACTAATTTTTTGTTTATTAAACGCTAATTTAGCGTTTAAAATTGGACGTCCAACTGCCCACGAAGTACCTCGAACAAGCATTTTGCTAACATCGTTTTACATAATGATGATGCACATGGATAATGTATCGTTGTTAAAAGGGTCACATTTGTATAATATACAGCATTAGAGCAACTTTTCGCTCGACCTCGCTGTTCCTAAATAATATAAAATATGTATTATATGTATGTACAGTGTAAAATGGCGAAAATAATAATGTTTTACTTCATATTTTATTATTGTATATACGTGATATTGTAATGATAACTTTTATTATTGTATCCATCCACACAAATGTGATGATGATATTAATAATAATAATAATATAATAGTTAATCTTAGTATTTATAAAATAAATAATATAGTTAACACCTTATAGTGATTGTATATTTCATATTATCAACAAAAGATAAGAAAAGTAACACTTTAGACGATAATATATTATTATGCTGACAATGATTTAAATATTAAATGAACTATGGAGCCGTGGAAGTAACGACCGTCGAACTAATATGTATATTTTTTATAGTGATTAGTACCTATTTAGTAGCTAATTACTAATTATGAACACTAAATTTATTATAATAAACCCACGCTGAAAGAAAGCTTTATGAACTGTTAAATATAAAATAACATATTTAAATATTATCGACAAGAATTAATACAGCAATTATTTTAAGCTATTATTAATGGATCACATTTTTGCCGATATTTATAAAATTTATTTTTTCCATAAAGGTGATTGTGCATTGGGTAACAACCAACAATAGAGGAGTTCTATAAGAGTTAAATGTCCATTGGTTTTTTTAAGCTGTTTGTTTAGTTTAAGATTGTTAAGTCATTGACACTATATTCTATACAATATACATTTTACCAACATCACTACATTTTCTGATTTTATGAATAAAAAAAATTAAAGAGAGAAGATACAACACTATACAAGCCGTATGAAAAATTGTATACACCTACACGGCTACACACAGTCAACTCTTAAAAGTTTAAGTTTCTTAAATGTCATGCCGTACTAACCACTACCTAGGTAATATAAGTAAAATAAAATTACACTCCATTAATATAAAATGTAACATTTAATTGTTCAATGTCTTATTTAATTTCCGCACTGTATACAATGATGTTAGTTCTGCCAGTAAGTATTATCTTATTTCATATTATTTAATGACCAAAGTGCCTTCAACGGAAGAGGACCCTTGGCTCTTGCTTGCTTCATCCACCCACAATCAACCAGACATCTCTTCGCACATACACTTATATTGTATACATTATGTAATCGTGTGAGTAAAGAGTTTAAAAAAATATCAATTAAAGAAGCTGGTACTGTAAACGAAATTAAATCATTTTAACATTATAATAAAATAATAAAATTGTTGAAGATATAGGTTAGGTTATGTATTGGTGTATAACGATAAAATATGAATTATTTGTCGATAATTAATTTCCGAGTTGACTACATGTGATGGGAATCCCAGAAATTATCCATACATGTTCATTGTTTTTCAATTTAAAATTGTTTTTACATTTTTTTTTTTTAATTTGAATATACTTAGTATGTAAGAATGCCAATTTTACTATGTGTTGATTGCATGTAGGTATACCTAACCTAAGATATGTAAACAATAAATTAATTATAAAATACTATTATTCTCATATCCATTGGTCATTTGATCGATCTAATTTTTAGTATACATTTTGGGTTTACATACATTATACATAAATAGTTATACTGAAACTATGATAATATTTTATTATTCGCATATGTACGATGTCGGTGTTGTATCAATACAATATAGTATATACACACGCGTTTATAACGAATACGTTTACTTTAATTGCACCTACGACATGACCTTCAATATTCGTAATAATCATTTAAAAAAATAAAATAATAATAATTCTTATGTAATGTTTACGAGTATCATACACGTTATAAATAAATTAAAATAACTCATTTACTCGTTAAACACATATACGGCGTATCATACATGTATATGTATCATAGGTATATTATAATATATGTGATACATAAAACAATGCGCTGTCAATGCAATTTTTACATTAGCATTGATGTGATATTAATCTGAATTTTTTTCTCCATAACAAACATTAATTTATTATTATTATAGTTCTGAAATGCGCTTGGCATGAAAATACATATTTTTTTTTTTTAAAAGGTATGTTTTTTTCAACAACGAACACCATTGGTATATAATTAGTTTTTTTCGTATTGTTATATTTGCAGATTACAATAAAGCTCGTGTATCGAGGTGGATCTCCTTTTGTGTGCAGTGAATATGTTTTATTCTGCGCCGGAGAGAAAAAAATGCAAATCATTTCAATTTGTAAAAACTGACGTCATATTGATTAATTGAGTTCTCTAGGTTAAGGCTTTATTAAAATGTCCATGATTTGTGGCGAAATTAAAAATATCAAGAATAAACAATGATAGTCGCATACCCCCAACTACTTAGGCATTTCAAAAACCACAGAACATGATGTTCAACATTCATTATAAGGTTTTATTACCACAGTAATTCTGCAATTCGGAAATGTCATAAATGACTTGTTATATTTATCTATTTATGTAAATACCTATCTAATATTATATTAAAGTAGACATATTTTCATAATAATAAGGAAGACGATTTTTGATAACAATTTTTATTGTTCAGGAAGTTTTGACTATAAGCGTGTATAACACAGTTTTATACAAATACATATAATGCTTACATCGTCTTATAAAATGTTAATTCTATTCTCAAGGACTCAAAAATTAATGTCATACCTACAATTTACGTATAGTTTAATTGGTCTCGCCGTACTATAAAACTAGAGTTTTAAATGATCGTATACAATTGCAATTCATAGTTTGTTGTTTCGACTATCGAACGATTTTAATAGTTTTATAATTCCAGCAAATGTTAATTTTTACGGTATTAATTTATATAAATAAGTATACTATCTTCTGCGGCATTAAAAATGTCTGTCAAAACTAGAATACATTATAATAATCTTGTTTTGTAAAATATCGACTTTTAAAAAATGCTAATAAAATTTTTTATGATTGGTTACCATATTCTAATTTGATTGCGCGAAGGTAAAAATATATACTTAAGAAAACTATTAAAAAAATAATAAGAATAATAACTAATTAAATATAGTGTTAAAAAATGTCTCCATATTAGCTAATTAACCATATTTTACTAAATGGTTAATGTACCTACTATCAATTGTTTTAATGAACTCAGTGTTTAAGAATAAGAGAAAACCAAAAAATGGCAGCTATTGAAAATTATATGTAGACATGTCGTAGAACTTACATAGTAATTTTTCAAATATAAAAAAGTAAAAATCAATCAAGTGAACTATATAGCTAAACTAAAAGTTTCAAGCTTGTTTTTAATGAGTTTGAAAGGAATAATATAAATATCACATTATGATTACTATTTACTAAGCGTCTAAGCTAGTAAAATATTAATAAACATTAACTTTTACGCATGGGTGTAAAATTATAATTTATACTTATCTTTGAAAATTATTTGAAAGTTCAATAACTATTTATTATTACAAGATTGATTATGATTTTGTTTTAAATTGATTTATATAATCATAATAATAACTATTATTAATATTGTTAGGGGCATTTTAAAATAAAGATAAAAAATAATTAGGTAATTAATCGTTGGTTTAAATTTTGGAATCATATTTAGTATTCACTTTCTTCAATCTCGAAAACAGTATTAAATCTCAGTGGGAGATAACCGATAAGGTTATCGTATTTTCGCATTTGGTGTCTGTTGGTCGTTATACTACTTGCCTTAATCTTGGAATTGTGGGTGGATAATTCTGCAAGGACAAACAAATAAATAAAGAAGGTATTTTTGTTTTGAAACAACAAGATGAATTTTAAAGTACCCTATAGGCTATAGTATTATTCTGATAATTAGTATTTTAAATTAAATTAGAAAGAATCCAATCAATGTTTTGATTTTTGAATTTATAACAAGTGAGAGAAGCACATTACAATATAAATACAGCAAATACTGCGATAATTCAAAATTGATCTATTAAGATTGTACGAAGGATGTGATTTTAACTGTCATCAGAAAGCCAAGAAAGATAGGGACATGAGAACTGTTTAATTAATTTCAATTTGATTAATTGTCAGACAAAAGACACTCAGTTATACTGCGTCCTTGTAATAGTTTAACAACGGTTTAACGATGTACCAGTGTTTCGCAATCCAACCCTTTGTGATATAGTATTTAGAAAAGATACTGATCAGTGATCGTTATACGCTAAGGGTAAAATAAAATAAATTTCTGAAAACAATTATTTGACTTTAAAACTATAGTAATAATTATAAATGTTATACAAGTATAATTTATAAAAATCAATTAATTAAAAATATCATTATATGATTTTTAATAGATTAAAGTCTTAATTTTTTTTTATATAACATAAATCAATATAGATTGTCGATTGATAATAATTAAATATACATAAATATTTTTTAAATCCTTATTTTCTATATTTTTTAATAGGTAGGTATAACAAACATTCATAAAATATTTACTATGGTATTTTCAACCTATATAATTATACTATTATAGTTTTATATATTATGCTAAAATACAAACATAGTAATTTTCCTTGAGCTACCTAACCAATACCCAACAAAAATCATATTTTTTGTATAAACGCCTACTGCCTACAAGATTCTGAACTAAGAACTTGATACAAATAATATAAAATCAGTTGGACGTATGAGGTTGAATTAAATTCGTTTTTTACTTCATATTTTGATGACAAGGAACAAAAAAAGTCTTATGTTTGAAATAAATTAATAACTTACAAAAATTAAGTGGGTCAGTGATTTCGAATTAAGCACTACGTTCAAGGCATTTTTTACATTAAACTGAAGTCTGAAATCATGTGTTATGATCTATGAAACGATATCCATTTAATATTTAAATGGTTGAATATAATATACAGAAAAATATGTCCCTGAAATTTTAACACGAATGAATATGATAGATTTAATTAATTATAAATGTATTTGTAAGATGACACATTTCAATACTAATATATAAACAATTTATGAATTGTGTCGATGAAAAACTTAAGTAAAATATACTCACGAATGCTTATTAATATACGAGTATAAATATACAATTTTATCATTTTTCTGCGACTTCCCATTCATATTATCTCGGAAGCTTCTATGAAATTGCATTATATTATCGATTTGATTATGTATAAGCAGAGGATATCAATTGGTTTAAATCTCCAGAAATTTAGAATATATATTTTATATTATAATAATTTGTTAATTAATTATTATTGTTATTTTATATTAATACAGAATAGAAGTTATCACTTAATTATTTAAAAAAAAATGGCATTCCTGTGGAAAAAACTAGAACTTTTGCTGGTATATTTAAATTTATCGATCTATACTGACTAATGAGCGTTTATCAATCCGGACGAGAATCGGCTTCCGCATATTATTATTATAATATTATATGACGTATAGCCATATCAGTTGTCCTCTCGGCTCTCACATTTTATATAGTGAGCTTTGCCTATCTCTGTTTTAAGCTCTAATTTATTAGGTATATATTATAAAACATATCATTATTTTTTTTTCTAAAGTAATTATGCGTTTAGATATTATTTTTCTGCGTACGTTTATGTAATTACTAATCATAGTCATTAAAATATTTTTACTGTAGGTGGTAGTGGTGTATATATATTTATTTTTACTAACTAGAATTTTAGTCGTGCACAATAGGTAAAACATATTTAATTTATTTTGCCTCCCCCCATCCGACGAGAAAAAAAATACTCAAAGCTACGCCACTGTAAGAGACTATAAAGATTTGTAAAACATTCATCGCGACGATTGTTTTGTGTCATCCGTGTTATGAAATCGAGTATATATTATAATTTATTATGCATGACATATATATGATAATATACCATATGTACCTACTATGTACTCTGCAGTGTGTATATACAGACTACGGTACAAACGTATGCATATTGTAAGAACTAAGAGTATACATGATGTGCATACACTCGAGATGACTTATAATATCTCGTCGCTTTTGAAGAACAAAAAATACGACCGTAATAAAAAACAAAAAATGGGTAAATATTTTAAAGCCACGATTTTTTTTCTTTTTTGTCGCGAAAATAACGACACTAAGCGTGGTAAATCCGTCAAGTAGCTGTCACAGATAACCGCGCAGTTTTTTTTTTTTATTAATAAAACGCACACTGCAACTGCTGCAGGGCCCGGCTAAAGGTATACCTTTACGATTATTGCCGCAATCGTTGTTATCGTCGTATATATTATGTATAATAGTATGTGACGTATATTATGTGAGTATAGAACTGAGTGTGCGAAAATACACTGCAACGATGTGTACCACTGTACCTAGGTACCTATATGTGTATTATAATTATTATATACATATATACATACCACAAACATTCTCATATCATATATTATGTGAGAGTACCTATACATCTAATTATTGTCGCGTGTCAACATCGTGGCCGTGGTTTGCCCGGAGTTGTGTAATTATTTACATATTATTATTATTATATTATTCTAAGATGAAAGAGACGTATATAGAGGTATTTTCGCGAATCATCTCCACGAGACGTCAGATACGTAGCTTATAGTAGAAGTCGTATTTGTAAGTATAATATTATTAAATATACCAGGTATACTATTATATTGGGCATCAGGTTTACCGGGTGATTCATTAAATGTAAGACATTCATTATTCAAAAGTATTAATATTTTGAAAATATTTTGCACATGGTTTCCAGTCGTCACAAAATAAAACTTAAAAAAATATTATATTTATGTACCTATTTTTAAATATTTTTTATCCTCGTAATTTTTTTACTTTTTTGAATTAAAATTTGAATTACATCTTCGAAAGCAGTATACTTTTCTGAATTACTTGATATATAAAAATTGTACTTAGGAGTTAGGACGAGTATAGTATATGACTATATGAGGTACGTATTTAAAGTTGTCTAAACTGAGCAGAGCGGTGGACCAACATATTGCGTGGTAACCGCGGTCGTACCACTCCACTCCGTTCATCAAACTTTGAATACCTTTATACAACTCATAAACTACTTTTCTTCGATTTGTATGCATCGAAATACTTAGAAAAATATTCTCCGTTGGTATACGAAATTAAAACTGCATGTTGACATTAAAAAAAAGTTAAAGATAAAAAATATGTATGATTCTTA
This sequence comes from Myzus persicae, assembly GCF_001856785.1. Classification (NCBI taxonomy): domain Eukaryota; kingdom Metazoa; phylum Arthropoda; class Insecta; order Hemiptera; family Aphididae; genus Myzus; species Myzus persicae. The sequence continues at coordinate 289,436 of NW_019101729.1, read as the reverse complement.
AAATTGTTGTTTTTTTACGACTAGAAACCGAGTAAATTTCTTTCTTAAGAACATTTATACTTTTTGAAATGACGAGTGTTCGAAGTTACGACTGTACGAGAATCACCCGATGTAGTATTGTATACCTTTGTGTGTCGGGGTGTGTGTGTGCGTGTGTGTGTGTATTACGTGCTCAAAATCGGAGGACGATCTCGGAGCACGACGTTGCTCAAGAGTTGTTACAATACACGCACGTTAGGTATACACAATATGACGCGATGACGATATTATACATACTGCAGGAAAAACATCATTGACGTTTTTCGCACAAATCGCCGAGGAACCATCGTCGTCAAGGCCGCGGCGGCGTTTCACAAAGAGAGCATATAGTATTTGGAGAGGTACACGAGCCGGAGGATAAGAATAATGGGTACCCGAAAAAAAAAAAAAACAATAACAACAACAATAATATTATTATGTTATTATGTTGGCGGCGGCGGCCTGCTACGAAGACGAGATGAAAAACCGCGGATAAGACGGCGGCGGCCGCAGGACGAACAATAATACGTACACCTATATACGTATCATACATAGAGGTATTTACATGTCGAACATGCGTGTGTGTGTGTGTTACGTAAGACTTTATATAATAATATTATACGAATATTAATGTATTATACCTGTGCGGACGGCCGATGAGCTTTAACACGTCGTGTGCTCGCTATATAAACGATTATTATTATTATTATTATAGTTGTTGTTATTGTTATTTGTTATTGTCGCGGGCACATATACTTGATGACAACGACGACGACGAAGATGATTATTATTTTTTTCATTACTCCGTCGCGTACCTATATCATATTATTATTAAGATTATAATTATTTACAATATAGGAGGCACCCAGCGCTATTATAATATAATATAATATTATTATCATGTGCAGCGGCACATCGTCAAGATATTATATTGTTGTACGACGATCCGCATTCCAGGAACAGCCGACAAGGATATTATTACAATGCACCGCGCGATTTGCGATGACCGTCCGTCAGTCAGAAGCTGATGGAAATCGACGTTTTCCCAAACACATGTAGTGACGGCGATGACGCGTGTTGGCCGTCGGAGGTGGATGGGTGGGGGGGGGGACGAAGTCATTACGGACGAATTTCGTGTAATTTACACGAAATTACAATACATATTAATATTATACGTATGAGTAAAATGTCATTATGCTCTCTCACGGATTGACGGGTAGGTACCTATATACTATACTAGGTACACCTCGTCGATTTGATTTCACCCGTGTCCGCTGTTGTATAGATCGACGTATTCATTAAAATGAATAACGACAATATTCGTAAAACGTCGGACCATAATTTTAAAGTGTAGTCGATGAAATATTTCCAAATTAAACGTAATGCAAGTATAATATGTATAGGTACTCCCCAAAATCGATAATAATTAATTATTCGTTCATTAAGCGTGTGTGATATTAAACGCGGTTTACTGAAAAAAAAAAAATAAAATAATTGCAACACGATTGTATAATACTTCTATGTTCTTACATTACCAACAAGCAATTTTAGCATATCGTGGGTTTAAAGTCAGTAATTTGAAATAAAAACGGTCAATATAGTTTTACTTAATTACGACTATAAATATTAACGAAATAATAATACTAATTACTAATAACTATCAATAAATGCGTGATTCAAAGTAAAAAATTAATGATTATATTATCGAGTCTTGGATAAACGACCCTCATAAAAACAAGTTTCGAACTATATTATATTCGCAGATGATAAATTTACCACGCAATGTGGTATGAATTGCCTGAATAAGGATAATAACATTAGCTGATCGTTTAAGAATACAAATAGGAATTCTCGGAAAGTGAAGCCAACTCAACAAAATAATTATTTAAAATCTCTGAAGCTCAAGGTATTTGAGTTGTGATATAAATGATTTAAGCGGATAAGTAAACAATTATAGAAATAATAACTCAGAAAATTAAGTAATAACTATCTATAAAGGAATTTCCTTATTTTTTATTTTTTATTATTATATTAAATCAAAGAAATACAAACAGCAAATATTTGCAATAACATTTTATTTCGATTTTTCTACCTTACGTATTGCTAAGTTGAAGACAGGCAGTATTAGCAACTATAATAGACTATTTTATATTTTTATGCTTCCATCTTATGATTAATGGATTATTTAAACATATTTTGTACAACTACAAAATTCATACACAAAAATATAAAATTCAGTTTATAGTAACTTATGATAGTATTTGTTTTATATTTTAATATTTTGTTTTTTTATTAGTATGACTGAGTATTTCTTTGTTATAGTTATTTGCTATAACTCATCCAGTTCATTTTGGCGCTCGGCTGACGTCAAAGGTAATAGGTTACCTGGTATTAGGTAGTTTATTTAAAATTCAGTGTAGCCATCACTCCTAACAATATAATATTAAAATAAGAATTTTTTGTCATTAATACTTAATAATTAGTAAAAAATAAAAATCATGAAGAAGTAACTAATAAATGTAATGCTGATTTGTCATGATAAATATCTTTTAAGTTGGATATAATATATATATATATATATATATATATATATGTATATATAAAAATGTTTAAATCATGTTTAATATTAAAATTTAGCATTTTAGTTGGTATAATATTACAAATTACGATCGTTTTTTCAATACAATACTATTTTCGGACCCCTGATTTTGAGAAATTGCCGATGGCCAAGATGAACTGGTCGAGTTAGATTATAGATATGCTTTTAAGTCAAAATAATATTGTTTGCATTTGAAATTTGAATATTATACATTTAACTGGAATTATTAGAATAAATGTCTATAAGAAGTACGTTTAAAGATGTATTTCGAAACATGATATGTACATAATATTTTTTATCTCCATCCGATGGTACTCCTATACTGATTATAGATTAAATATGACGTCACTCAAGATACTTGCAGGATATTTCAGAAATTTCAATTTTTCTCTACCCAAAATATCCTGCAGCCGATAACCCATCTAAATCTACAAAATATATCACGTGATTCGGTTCATTTAGACTTACGTGACAAAAGTAATCAGTTGATAGATTTCTATAAACAGTCTTCTTCAATAATTCAGAGTTCAGATGAACACATTTATTTGGAGGCAATCTAGATTTGTTCATACTTAAACGCACAGACCAATGACCATATAGGTATAAACAGAAACGGCACATTTTCTCTAATGGGACAATACATGTACTACCATAAGACAAACATTATGATAGAAAATACAAATAAATGCTGTAAGATCATCATATGTACGTTTCACACTATTGAAAAACGACTCGCCATCACTTCAATTGCAAAGAGCAGATGTCATCCATTGTGACACAAGTCAAATATTTAAAACCCACACCTTAAGCAAAACGTAAAGTACTTAACATCTGCAGGCTTCACGTGTAAACACGTTACGTCCTATTTTCAAATCAAATTTATACAGAATCAATATTATACAAATCTCTATTACAATTATGAAGAAATACGAGTTTTGCGATTTAATTGGTTAACGTTTTTTTTATTTAACAGCTTTAATAAAAAAAAAACAATGTTGTTTACGCGCCATTGTTGCACAATGTTATTATTGTTTAAAATACTTACTAATATATACGAATATAATAACTATAGTAAGTACCTATCGCCGATTTTTATCGTTGCTTTAAAATTAAATGTTTCTATTGTTCATCTTAAATGTCGGAAACTGAACATTGCCACAAGTATAATCGGATGAGTATACCGTCGATCGTCAACCAGTATACGGTCAAAAATCGTGATTTATTAAGATTCTAATCTACAAAAAAAAGAGTTATCTCACTCTACTATCATTATTATAACCTACTATGTGGCGTATATGTATGTAATCTTTTCGAACAAGAGCAATATACATTATTTTAATTTGATAATTAATTTGAGTACCGATAACGTTAAATTAAAAAGACGAAAGATTATTAAATACCTATATAATATACGAGAACAACACTCATAAAATATTGGGATATTAAAATATGTTTCCTACTGTTGTATAATCATAGGTAGAATAATTTAAGAACGCCTCCGAGTAATGAGTACCTATTTTTTCTATTCTATATTATATCGTTAATTAGTAATAAATTAAGCATCAATATATTAGTATGCAACAATATAGTAACGACTATATAGTGACGAAAAAGTCGTAGTTCTTCCCAATATATTATTTATTAAGTTATTAACTATACTATTAATTATTATACAGTCTACACATCATAATAATATGTCAGGACATGCTTTAAATAGTGTGTTTTTTTCTAAATATTTTAATTGGAATTTTCATATAACATGTAATCAAATTATTATTATGACATTTTAGACCGAACTCGTCAAAAATAGAACTTCACAAAAAAAAAGCCATTAACGATATCCAAACACTCGAAATATTATATAAGCTTACCTTCCCTCTTGAACCTGTTGATGGGATCCATGGTTTCGGACTTTCGATTCACTACTGATATGATATAATTGTGTCCGACGCGTATATTCGCGAGTTATTGTTGCATAGCCGCGTAGGCGACTCTTGATTGAACGCGACGTTAAAAATAATCATGAATAATATTGCCCGTATACGCAGTGAGTTTTTTACCGTATGATTAAACCATCAGTGACTCCGGGAAAAAAAATAATGTATAAGATCGAAAACAATGTGCCCGTGGAACATAGTGCCAGCCTCCGGGATCGGCAGTCTCCTTTGTTTATCCTTAATATAAAAACCCGGCAAGAAACCTTCGGAAGTAATAATAAGTCGTCTCGATACATTTCCTAGCATGATATTCTTTAGTCCCAAAATATTTTCAAGATATTTTAATATTTGAAATATATTATAAAATAATTATAATGGAAACTTTTGGAAGATCTGATATTAAAAAAGTTCCATGTTTCAGTATACGTACTCTAGTGATTTTTAAGAGAAAACAATTCTTTTCACCTACCTACCTACCTACCTACCTACCTAATGTCAATCAATTTATTATTATATATAAGCATTGTGCTGTGCATAATATTGAACGTTTCTAATATTAGATATTAATTAAAAGTTAAATATGCAATCAAATAATTTATATTCTGTCATATAACTACTGTTACATTAATTCAAATTGTATTACAACCTCTTTACTATTAAATTAGTTTAATTTGAACATGATTAAATACAAAATAATATTATATAGGTAGTACGTTAATACATAAAATGCAGAGAGGCAATACCGGCTGTATAGATTATTGTAGAAGCTTAAAAAATATGTGATAGTGAGATTTCTTTGAAGCTTAAAGTTGAATAATATATACAATGAATAATAAATTGCTTGGATCAATTTTATGTTTCTTTATCTAGGCAGTATATCCATTGCCCGAACCAGAGTGAGAAGTTTTCAATGAAAAAAGCCTCCAAGTGAAACTAAATGAATACCTCAGTAGACAATACAATTATATAGAGTCCAAATATTAACGTTTACGTATGAACTAATGAATTTGTAGCAATTAAATTTCAATATGTTTGAAAAATATATTGGGCATTTTAAAATGCGGTGTATATACTCAACAAATTTTTTGAAATATAGTTATTAATTTTAAAAATATTTTCTTCAAAATTCAAGGTTATTAAAACCTACTAAGTAAATATACTTAAGTAGACGTGTATCGTTTATGCGTTTGATATTTACGCATTCAAACCCACATGTTTTTTTAAGTTGTGTATTTTACAACTTTGCATAATATGTCAGAAGTATAATAAAATATACATTAATAATATACAAGTTGTCAATAGGTATCTTGATAATCTCACAGAGTATTGATTTGCATAATTAATGAGAAGCTAGTTATTTAAAAAAAAAGAGCGTGTTCACTTATAATTAATAATTACTTACACTGGTTTGTATTATTTTTTTAAAATAATGTTTTTACGAATTGTTTTGATTTATTATTGAATTTATTTCCGTTATTTTTAACGATTATAATATTTTCTGATTTCATTAGTTATATTTCATATTGTAAGGTGACCACATAATTTACACAAAACCGGACTAACAATTTTCTAAGCGTGCAAACCTCAAATTAAATATCGATATTAAATATCTCTTATTATTTAGATGTGTGGAGAGTTATTCATAAAAGAAAAGGTTTTACTTCGAATAATTTTCTATATGCCCCATGCATCAATATTCTAAAAACATACAATTGTATAATTGCTTAAAATGTATAAATCTTGGATAAATAAAATACTTGGACAATTTTAGTTAACAAAATGTTTACCTAAAAGTAAATACACAATGACAAATGTAGAGAATGCTAATATATCGTATACATATTATATGGATATAATTCTACTCAATCAATATGTCAAAATTTACTCGTAAACAATATTAAGGGTCTATGATTTTTCATTTTTTTTTTTTAATACTTTTAACATATTGGTTATTTACTCTTATACTTGATTGCACTTAATAGTCACGGGGTAAGAGACGATGAAAAATTGTAAGAAAATAGCTAATAATAATAATAATAGCGGTGCGTTTGTGCCAACTGATGCAGTGCGATACGGATGAACAAGATGTAAATTTATTTGATTAATCATTTTCAAGGACTCGCGACACTAAAACTTAATATACAATACTAATTCTCAGAAGCAAATCAAAGAAGAATACTTCGCCATACGATCGAAAAATTCTGGTTTACCGAGGGCGATACTGCAGACGATGGCGGTCGAATGCAATTTATTACAATAATATACTATAAGGTACATCGTTGCCGGAAACCAGTACCGAATTCGAGGGGGGGAGGGCGGTATCAGTTTTCCGGGTTCGAACATCCCCTCCACACCCGGATGTGTGCTCATGCAGAAACACTTTTACCTATAATGTTATTGTCTGTTTTAAACTTATACGGAGAAAAACCCTCCCCACCGGCACCTCAAACGATGCATTGCGTGGTATGCCTATACCGTGAGCAGGAAAGAAAAGAAAACAATCGAAGTGTGACAATCGCGAATACGGCGGCTTCGGTCCTATGTGCTGTACATACATGGCGAGTAACCAGTATTGTTTTTCTTAGGAGGGTGCTTTAATTGTTTATATTTAAATACAACACTTGCGGGCTTTATATATACTCTCCATTGACCATTGTATATAGCCAATCTTCATATCAATAACATCAAACACCAAATATAACTATATGTGACAACAGACATATTTAGTAGAAATCTGAATCATATGGTATATATATTTTTTTCCATAAATACGACCGATGGGGGTTGTTTCAACGTCCAAAACAATCCCCGCCTCCATACGCCACCGAGTATACGTATATAGTACTTCGATATATTTATCAGTCGTTAACAGGTACAATTTGATCATAATTATCGGTTTTTTCACCGTCATCGTTTACTCGATCCGGATGATCATGACACGGTGTCGTGATGAAATATAACGAAGGTGGGTGGCCACATAATATAATAATAATAAAAACAATACAATAATTATAAAATAATACAATCGACCGACTGGTGGGACTGAGGGATGAACGTGTACGAATTTTTTTCTCGCCGGCTTAAAAAACACGCGGCGATCGATAAACACGGCACGTCGTAGTAACGTCGCCATCGTGTCGTGTGGACGGCCACGGGGCCGTCGGATGCGCGTGTCGTACAAAGCACCGCGACGGTATTATAATAATAATGATATTATCGTTGTACGTTTTAGCCGTAGAGAGGGAAAACCGAAAAACAGTATGCCGCGATGTGCGTTCAACCGCCGCCGCCGCTTCACCGTCGACGTTGTCGCCGGCCGCCGCTGCAATCGATTTTGTCGGCGGCGGCGGTCGTTGCACGGGCAGCGTCTGGTCCGTCGCCGTAACGGCTGCAGCGTACTCGCGACTCGCGTTCCGCCGCCGCCGCACGCGGTAGCCGAGTAGGGGGGGGCGCGCCGTCGGCTGCGCAGCACCCCGGCGCGCACGCAACAACCGCCGCCGCGGCACGACGCAGTGCACGCGCAGCCGGACGGCAGCGGACGCAAACCACCGCCATCGCCGCCGCCGCCGCCGCTGCCGCCTCCGTCGCCCGTGGTTGTCGTCGCTGTCGTCGTCGTCGTCGTCGTCGCCGTCGTCGTCGCCGCCGCCACCGCCGCCGACGCCGCCACTGCCGCGGCACTGCGGCAGTCGTGTACCCCGGTACAGGTGGCCCGCGCGTCGTTTGGCCGCACAGCGACGGTTGGGTTGCACATCGTTTTCACGGCGAAAGCGTTACTGAAAGCCAACGATCGCACCCACCGACGGCAGTAATAATCGGCGGCGGCGGTGACGACGAAGACGACGACGGACCAACGACATCCCCACGCAACAACAACCATAGCGCGGCGACAGAAACGGCGACGGCGGCGGCGGCCCGGCGACGACGATAACATGGAGGAACAGTTGATCGCCGAGATCGAGCGGCGGCCCGTGCTGTACGACAGGAGCGTGCAGGCGTGCAAAAAGATGTCTGCTCGGGACGAAGCGTGGCGCGAAGTGGCCGAAATAATGAAGCAATCCGGTACACCTCCCGCTTCCCGGCCACCCACACGAAATACCACCCTCTCTCCCACCCACACCCCCGATATAATCTTATATAATAATAATAATAATAATAATAATAATAATAATGATTTCGTTTCTCATTTGCAGAGGCCGAAGTGAAAAAACGGTGGAGAACGCTCAGGGACTCGTTCATGCGGTTCCACCGGCTGCAGCGGACGTTTGGGCCCAAGGGCAAGAAGAAAATGTGGATTTACTACAACGAGATGGCATTTCTGATACCGCACATCGAGCCCAGAGAGTAATGACGATATATCCATGTAGTCCCGTCTCGATGACACATTATTTTGCATATTGTTATTAACGCGTTCTCCGCATATGTATTGTTTCCGCAGCTACAAGATGTCCGGAGCTTTCGACGGCGCCGAGTTCAACGACGACTGCAACGCGGACATGGACAACAACAGCCGGACGGCCGCGGACGCCCAAGGCGCCGACATGGTGTCCATCGCGTCCGACATGTGCGAGGCCGAGTTGACGACACCGCCGATCGGCAGCGCCGGGTGCCAGTGCTTCAACGGCATCGGTCTACACGTGCACCAGGAACCGTCAGCCATGATGATGATGGAACCCGGCGTTGGCGGCGTCAAGCGCAAGGGGTCGGACGACTCGTCCGAGTCGGCCACCGACTCCGACGAACACTTCGCGCTGAGTTGCGTCGCGTCGCTGCGCCGTCTGCCCATACGGAAAAACGCCGAAATGCGCATGAGGATCTTGCACATGCTTTACGAGGCCGAGTACGGCGAAGAACCAGTATTGAGATGAATACTCGTCCTCTTCGTGTTTTCATCATAATATTGATATTTTTATTATTTTGTCGTCTCCCTGTGACTTCTGTACATATTATTTTCTTCTACTATTATTATATTATTATTATTATTATTATTTAGTACACTACTTTAATAATATACTCTCATGTTCACATGTTGTATTGATGTATAGATGACATAATTATAGGTCAAAAACCATTTTACTTACCTTTATATTGTGACAATATTGTAAACAATTTAAGTGATTTATTGTAATGAAATAAATAAACAAAAAATAATAATACAAACATTTTTTACACGTAAATAACCAGTTTGTTTTTATTTGTCGTGTTCATTGCCTCTGTGTAGCCATGAACATTATATTCCTATGAATTATAAACGGGTAATTCTGTAAAGTAGCCATTATACAGTCTGTGTTTAATTATAGTGAGCTATGCTTCTGGTCTACAGGTAAAAAAAAAATAATAAAAAACACTGAACAAATATTTGCATCATATATAATTTTGTGCACAGTCGAATAGACATAAAATATGTATCCTGTACAACTAATTATTATAGGTACATTAAAACACTAGGTGAGACCATAATCATTCCATTTTTATTTAGATATAGACAAGCAGTATATTATTATAGTGATCATGTAATGTATCTATTCAATGTGTAACATAGCTAGATGTATTATATATTGAACAGTGAAATATTATGAAATTAAAATGAGACGTGCGATTTTTACAAATTCGATTTCATTTCTTCAAAATCAACTTTTAGTGTTCGTGAATCAATTACGATTAGGTATATGCTTCGATCGATCAACCCGTAAGACTTCATGATATTGTATTAAGTGGAAAACGACCACATGATTACTAACTGCTTATAGGAGTATGGCCGTACTTTAAAATTTAAGCTTTTGAAATAACATTTCAACTTTCATAGCATCAAATGCAACAAAAACATTTTTAATTTTCTCCTAATATGGTGGGTCAAAATATAAAAATTAAATTATGGTTCATATAACTATTATTACCAAAAGAGTTTATGAACAGATTGACATTGTTTTTAGTTCATAGTTATAAAGTAAATAACGGGAATCGATTAAAAACTGAACACGTTTCACTGTATAGGTAGGTAATTGATAAACAAATAATTTATATTGAATGTGGGAATTCATAATACTGCATTTAGCATTTACATTTTAGTATTTTGCATAACAGATATTTACGGTCTAATAAATAATACATATTGTGATATGTTGTTATACAATATAGGTACAACCTATAAATACAGAGTATTTTATAGTAGGCTCCTGAACTGATTTTGACTGCGAGATAATGTGATGGTTCAATAATTGACCACCTATAATACAGCCATTTTCAATAAAAAATATCCAAACACGGTGGGACACTGAACGGTTAAAAGTATTTTTTTTTTTACGAATCCAATTATCGATTTGCTGTATTTGTTTTAGATACCACTAGGGATTTTAATAATTTAGGAATGAGTAGTATTTTAAAAATTTAAATATAAAACCAAAATGTGAAATGATGTGACGAGTAATTGTCGTGTTTGGGACACAAAAAAAGTTTTCTTTTAATCATTAATTCATGTTTTTATTAATATTATTTTAGATGGTTTATATTTTAAAATAATAGTTTTGAACATCACGTATCTACCCATTTTATATTACGTAATTTATTATGTTCGCAACCTGATGTTTTTCTTTTTGTATAAACGTGATTAGATTTTAATGTTTGAATGGAGTTCGCTAATTAGTACAAGTATCAGTGTAGTATACACCTACTACTGCAGCAGTAACAATAATGATAGTAATATATACAATAGTTTTAATCTATATGATGAACATTGAAACATTTTATACGTACCCACCTACTAATTATTATCAAATTAAAATGCTTATAAAAAAATGATATTGCACATTTGTGTACTGATATTATATTTGTATATCAAATGTTAATCAATAATATTAATGCACATCCAAATGCCTTTGTGATTTAAAAAACATTTATTTTTTGACACTGTGAACTTAGTATTTCTCTTATAGTTTTAAATTTCGTTTTATATTTATTTATCTATTACTTAACTGTTAAATAAATATAAAACGAAATTTAAAACTATAAATCTATTATCTATTACTTAACAGTGAACGATATTGGCGGATGGCATTCACCTACGTAAAGCCCACCTGTATACGCTTTAACATCTCTGAATGAATTGCGCAATTTTTTTAATCATTTTCGCTAATAACATATACGATGCCAAAACCGTCGTATGCATAAAAATCGAATTTAAATGGGTTCACACGCTTCAGGAAACATCTCATACACATCATCTGCAGAATTAAACCAACTGCATCCTGTTTGCTAAAAACGAATTTTGATATTATATTGTTCCATACGACGTGACGAATAACGACCGCCGACTGCCGTTGAGTGAAAAGCGCTCTGGTGAGTCACAATGCTGTGTACTAATATCAATATAATATTATTATTCGCACGTTTTACGTTTTCAAAAGGATTTTCCACTCTTCGTTTGATCGAATAGGTATTTTTAATTCAGATGCAATAACGTGTGCACTATTATAATTATGACACTCGAGTCTGTGTGTATGTATGTTACCGATTTATTCGATTATATTATACAAATTTCATGAAATTTTCACGTGTTCATCGCTGGCTATTTTTAATTTTTTCTCGCGATCAGTAAAGCTTTCAACGACTGACGTTTATATGGTTCACTCGCATATCGTTCTATATATTATACTGTAAGACAAATTATAATAAAAACATTAATTCGTTGTATACCGTCGGAATATTTTCCAATCCATCTTTTAATAAATTATTATTTAGTTGGCGCCAGTAGTTACGCAAATTAATGCGTAATGGGGGTTCTACCTGATTCGACCATTGTAAACCGTTTTTCCAAAAAAAAATAAAAAAGTGTAATTAATATTTGAATGTATTTAGCGAGGACGTTTATCGTTAGTAGGTGCAACTGTTTTTCTGTACAGCGTTTAACCACGATAATGTAACTACGTCTCATTTACTTGAAGCGTATAATTAGTGCGTGTAGTTTATGCGATTCCCAGACACTATGTCTGTTACCTACTCTATTTCACTTATCTATATCTTGATATTATGTATTATTTTTAAAATGTGTAAGATAATACATCGTTCACATTAGTATATTACACTGCAGCAGACATGACTCTTGTGTATTTATGCCCGTAGTTATGATTACTAATAATTACTAATATTTTTCATCTAGCGATTACAAATAAAATAAATATTTTCTCAGAAGTCGCGGCGCTGAAGTATAATAATTTCATACCTATATGACGTGTAATATAAGTTGGCGCTGTTTACCATTACCAATTCACATTTTCACTAAATCTGGGCATAACGTGACAGCCTTAATGCGTGCTCGTGAACTTCACTTGATAAAATATCCATTATTCACCGACTATATGGTACTTTAATAACTATATTTAGGTACTGGGTCAGTTGGAGTTTGTATCTGTGTTCGAATTTCCGCCACGACGTGACTTACATATTTTCTCGATGGCATTTTAATTCAAATGGATTTGTGATTCATCATTATTGTAGCTGAATGCTAAACCTTTAATAGTTTAAACAATATTTTTCGAAACTCAAGAAAAACTATAGGTTATCTCACTAATCTTCATCATTCATTATATTTATATGTTTTAAATGTACCTATATATTTACATTAGTAAGGAACTTTTCCTTTTTTTCATTAAAAATATTACTTTTCTACCTATAAAATTTGTTAGTTGTATAGGTACATAAACATAATAAGGTAATCTTAACAAGTAGCTTAAACATAGAAAAAATCCATTAATTTTGTTAGAAGAAAATTTGTTTAAACTTGTATTTGTGAGGAAACTATTAAATTAGATGGCAATTAATTATTGACACAACTCACTATATTATTGTGATTTTTGTAGTTGTATATTAATCCAGCTGTTCTTGACTAACACGCTACTGTTGATAGAAACGATGTAGAATTACACTTTTTTCGTATGTATACTTTTAAATAACGAAACAAACACTTTTACTTAAAATACTTAACTTAATTATTTTACTCGTAACTATGGCAAAAGAAATGCAAAATTTACAAGATACGATTTAAGATTGCAATTATGTTAACAAAATAAAAAAGGAATTTTTATTATTTTTAACATAAATTTCAATTTTACTTAAACTTTACACCATATCACCCTAATGGTAGGCATTCCGACGAACACTGACTTTAAAATTAAATCTCACTTCTTGGTAGGTATAATTTTAGTCATTATTTAAATTAGAAACTGGTTTACCTACAATTTATATGAACTATATGAACATATTATTTAAGTTTTTTACTAGTGATTATATAGCCATATAAGTGTATTATTAATTTTTTTTGAATATTCAAATATTCACAATCAGATAAATGTGATTAAAACGTATATTTTCGTATTTTAACCTTGATTAAACATAAAAAAATAATATGACATTGAATAATTATTTTAACAAAAAATGCATATTTATGATAAAAATATTAGAATGCTGGAATACAATTTTTAAAAATCCGACAGGATATAGGTAAAGGTTCCGGGTTGGGGATTCATCTCGATTAGAATACGTATGATACCAGAATGTGGAGCAGGTATTAATGTATAATTATTTTGAATTTGAAAAGAACCATAAATCCCTTATATTAAAAAAAATATTTAAATAGGAGAATAAGGCTTAAATAAAGTTCAAACAATATAACAAGCTTCATAAGTCCACATAATTATGACTAGATACGTTGAGCCGCATAGATAAATCATACCTACTAACCATACCCTGTGTATAATTTCAATCCTAATTAATAATTCCTAATACCAAAAACTAAAATTTTGATAGTATACTTTTAAGCTATAGTTTATTTTTACGATGTGTGTTATAAAATAAAATCGAATGAAGTAATGAATAAAAAACATTTTTTTTTAAAAAATTTTAATATTAACAAAACAAAAAAAAACATTTATCAAATTGAAGATGTTCACACACAAAAAAATAGTTTTGAGCTGTTGTTTAGATAATATTGCAGAGAAGTAAAATTAAACAAATAAAAAAATCTCTTAAATATAGGTACCTACCATATAAACTAGATTTATAACCCTATAACCCATAGTTACAAGAATCTCTTGGATATTTTACTAGGTACTAAAAAACAATCGATAGAATATAAAAACACAGAAAAATGCATCGTAAAACATCAAAAATTATAATAATTCTATACCAGTCATACTACTATTTGTGTAACATACTTAATTTTATTACAATATTTTTTTGATAAAAAATAAAAACAAAACTAAAAAATGGAACACACAACTAATTAAGACACTAAGTATATATAAGTACTATAGTCACAATTGGCTCCACCCATAAAGTTGAAGTATTACAATTTTTTTTAAAAATTAAAAATTTTGCATTTTGAATTGCTCTTATTTGTCGTTAGGATATACACTTTTTATAGAAAAATAACATTAAATTTAAGAGTTCAACTCAATACATTGTTGAAAATTATTACTATCATAAATTACCAAAAAATGTATGGACTATAAGAACACATGAACTTTTTAATTTATTTACTGAGCATTTAGTGATATAAGTCGAACTGGTTTTTCAGAATAAAATGTATCTAATGAACTGCACTTTACAGCTATCCTTTTAAATTAATAAATATATTTGACGATAATATGGTAAAAATACTTAATAGCTGAACTACTTTTCATACTATTTAATACATAATAATATAAACTATATCGATCGATGTGACGTCATTAGTTCCGCTGCAGCATCAGCAGTGACGTCAAACCAACATTGAGCGCTGTTGCACCGAAAAGGTCAACCGGTCAAATTCGAAATATCATAGAAACGGAAAACATAAGAAAGGAGACATTTAAGTTAAAATAATATCATATGTTGATGTCTACTTACTTTTAAGTTAGAGGTTATAAATTATGTTAAATTTTAAGTTTTAATTTTATTATTCGACACAACATTATTCTAATTTTTCGAAAATCAATCGAAAAAGTCGTATCGCCATATAAATATATTGTAATAAATGATGGAGATCCGACCTTAGTGATTTAGGGAATTAGGCCAACGAATTGGTGGAAACGTTTCTTCCTCTCCTGTAAAATGTACCATTTTGGACTTTCGATCTTAATGGTTTAGGCCGTCGTATTAGGAGGTTATTAATAACTAATTAGTTTAATTTTATACAATGTATAGTTTACAGAGGTTTATCGTATTGGTATATGTGTGTGATGTGTAAGAATCGCGCCCAATGTGTTAGTGGATTGATTTCAAATATAGTTTACAGTTTCCACAAATAATAATTGAATAAAGTTTGTTTTTACAGAACCAAAAATATATTCAGATTCATTGCTGTATTTATTTTATTATTAGTGTGTAAGTGTGTGTGTGCAATAAATAATAAAAGGTAAAAATATTAAATAATAAGAAAAAAAGCATTTTACTGAGTGCTAAAAATATACTAGATGCATGAAGGTTTTACTTTTACATGTACCGACATTTTGGCACTGGTATTACACGTGAACTTCCGAATTTACGAGGTCTACCAAAATTAAAAATTTAATAAATCTAAACTTAAATTTAAAAAAAAATGCTTTATGTTATGAAAATAATACAAAATAATGTTTTCTTCAAAAAATACACGGAACGCCATTATTTTAATTTTTTGGTTAAAAATAAGCACTTAAATCAAAAAAATTACTCTATAAATTATAAACATAAATATTAAAACATATTATCTAATAAAATAACTTGTTCGGCTCGCATAGACCTAACTAATAATAGT
This sequence comes from Myzus persicae, assembly GCF_001856785.1. Classification (NCBI taxonomy): domain Eukaryota; kingdom Metazoa; phylum Arthropoda; class Insecta; order Hemiptera; family Aphididae; genus Myzus; species Myzus persicae. The sequence goes on along the minus strand of NW_019101729.1, from coordinate 273,118 downwards.
AATTTGTAATGTACTAAATAAAAGTCATGTATCTCAAACCAAAGAAGAAATAAGTTCATAAACTAAATGTATGTATGACCACATAGGATGACTATTACAGTATAATAACTGTAAAATCTATTAAAAAAAAAGTTTTAGGTAGTTTGTTGAATATACAAAAAACATTGGCCCCAAACTTTTAAATTACTTAAATTTAAACTAACAAAAGAGCTGATACAGGAATTAGGTGCGGGCTACTAGGATTGATGGGTGTGATACATTCGAGTTGCAGTGGTACAAAATATGTGATAAATCGTCGCATTCAATAAACGATTCAGAATCGAGTAAAAAGTCTTTTTTTTCATTACTTTGCTGTCTTTTTTATAGTTAGGAAATTTACTGAGAAAAATCAAAATCATCTTTTCGAAGAAACACCAAAACGATTTTTCTAAAAAATTTTAACATTGTTATAAGACTTATACATTTTTGCATTACTAAGAAACAAAAAACTGATTTCCGATAAGTAATAAATAATAATATAGCCACTACAACCAACACCTATACTTATTATTGTATATTAATTGACTTTCAGTTGACAGTTTTGTAAATTAATCACATTTATAAAAATAATAATAATATATTGTTCAGCATAATCAATAAATCTATAAGTATTAATGGATTTATGTACTATTGTATTATATATTTTTTATTATTTTTAATACACATAAAACAAGTTTTTTCTAGTTTTAAATTGAAATAAAAATTCTTTATTTTTCAATTATTTAATACTCAGTATAAGTTTGGTAAATATTCCTTTTTTTTAAAAAAAAGATTTATTTTCAAGCAATTTATTCGCATAGCAAATGTACATTACATATAATATCATAAAATGCAAATTAAGTAGTTTAAGATAATTTTGTATAGCTTTTTAAAAACTAAAAGAACTAAAAACTACGACTGATATGTTTTTAATTTTAATTAAAATGCACTATAAAATTAAAACTATTTTCTTCATCTCTAGTAAATAAAAAATAATAAACCTTAACAATCCCAAAGTATAAGAACTATAATTTTAGATTTGAGTACGGTATAGCAATATCAATCATTACATAGCTTTTCTAGTTATACAAGTATACATTTTTATGAAACACATAAGTACATGGTACGTATACATTAACCGGGACATTAACTAAACACTTTTACGGGTTACTGGACTTGACACGGTTTTTTATTTTGTATAAATAGCACTCTGTATGTAGTATTATGTAGTTATTTTTAATTTTCAACAAATGATCTAAAATTTTTAAGTATGACAAAATCGGACGTCCTTGGTCTTAAAAACACTGCAGCGTTACTCCAATTTGGACACATTAATGTAGTTTATTCGTAGGTATACGCATATATAATATCGAGTATATTGCTCCATCGAGTTATTCAATTATCGGCTGAATGGTTCTTGAATTTTGGTTGTACGTTATATAGTTTCTCAATTCATTCGCATATATCTCGGCCGCCCGCGGGTGGCCGATAATAACCGTTTCAGAGCATATTATCACATTTGATATGATATGTAAACGTTTTCTTTTCGTTATTTGCAGTGGGTACTATAACTATATATTATAATCGTATGTAATATACCTACACACATATTATTATGATTCTTGGACCTATGCGTACTAGCATATTACAGCATTAAAACGCTTCGGAATGAAACGCAGATAATAATATTATTATTGTGTCGATATGTTTGATTTACACGTCATCAAAAATCAGACGAAGGCAAATACACTACGGTTTCGCTCCGAGGAGAAGTGCAAATGGAAACGTATTAAATACTATTATTTTTGTTCGCTGCAATTCCATTGTGATTCGTGACGGACATTAAAAAATATATATCTGTGTGAATACTAAATAATAACTTGTTACACTGGCTTGTGCGTACGCTTGTAGAATATTTGGCGAAACTGTTTTTCGTACCTCGTACGTCAATTGTGGCAACGATGGCCATTGGTCACTGCGAATGACTGTGATGCCACTGCAGACTATTCTACATACGAATATTCAGGTATACTGTATGATTAAATAATAATTAAATAGTTTATTTATATTGTTTTATTATCATACATAAGTACTGACTTGTTATATATATTTGAGTTTTTGTTGTACGTTCTTCTTATTCAATGCAAGTTTCTACGTAATGTATAATGTATAATTGAATCTTTTTTCTGCCAGTATGTGAATAAATATTGTTTGTATTTTAATTATTTAACAATAATAATAATTATGAATTATAATCAATCATTTGGAAAAATAATTTTTAACATAAGTAAATAATTGATATAGCAAAATGTATTTAAAATATTCTAAAAGTATAACAGTTTCAATTATCATTAATGATAAGTGATAACTATATATCTTAGTTTTGTTCAATTATAACTAATAAGTAGGTTAATGCATAGAACATATTACAATAAATCTATAGTATTACGTATTACGAAACATATATGAAAAATATACATGTAACTTTGCACATGCGTCATTCTTTAATTCTATAGTTAAAATTGTTTTCTCAAATATTTTATAACACATCATTAAAATTGTAAGTTAATAAACCTTAAAAAACAAGTTTTTTCTACAACACAGAAATAAAAAACGAATATTGTTCTAAGAAGCCACTTTGAAACTATGAAAATAAGAAAACACATGCTATGTCATTATTCATAATCGTCAAGCATCTTTAGGTAACTATAAAATTCACATGATTTTGAATCAAAATGTACGTATATTAAGATAAATTTACATAAAAGTTGACTGGCGTTCAGGGTCAAGCTCTTATTTTCAGCTAGATGTAGTCTATAACTCTATAAGTGTTTTATTATTATAATATTATGTAATTCTAGACAACCATTCGTTTTATTATAATATATCGGTACATTTACAACACGTGCAGTTCAGTTGATTGCATTGGATACATAACATAAACTATTATTTTAGTTTAAAATTGTCCTATATTCAACGTAGACTAAAAAATGTCATTATGCTTTGATACCGAATTGACACTAATACATCTTTCTCAGGAAACGGAACATGAATGTCCTCTGCGGTTCATTTTATCATATCGACGAGGTCGATAATATATAAGTATGCGACTGCCGACTATAACAAATTGGTATTTATTATCATTGTCACAACTCTAGAGAGGAACCGTAGTGGAGAGTTTTCATATAAAAAATTCTTCGCTGTCTCCATCTTCGTTACCACCACTTATTGACCTTGCGCAGTCAGTTGTCAGTATCTTATTTTTGTATTTCCTTATGTTAATTAGTCGCCAAAAATCTACCCGCATTAAATATCTACGAGTAAAAATTGTAACAATAGAATATGAGCATATATGAGAAATATCTTCATAAAAATTAACAACGCTTATAATAATACACATAAATGCCAAGTTCAAGGTCGCAGTTCCGGTCTATCGCTCTTTGTCCAAGTTCACTTTTTTTTCTTTATCATTCCCATCATCGGACGTTGATGACGTACGTACAATACGTACATACATAATTATACTTCATCGGATAGCATTAATACTATTGGACGAGGCACAGATCGTGCGTGACGAGCTCCCTGAGATCGCCTGGGGAATTGAATATGCATTAGATACTCGGGTTTCTAATAATATCAAGAGTTTATTTTGTAATTGATAACGGCGATGTTGTAGGCGTTACGTGCCACGATCTCCGATGATGATTAGTCATCGTTATTCAGTAATAGTCCGTTACATCAATACCTACTTAATAGAAACCAAAAATCCATAAAATACTTTAAGTACCTACCATAGACCTTGGTAAATGGTAATACATCAATAATTTTGTAGTTAAATTAAAATATGCGAAAAAAACTATTTAAATTTTCATTATGCTGCAATGCTGCATACATGACATATAGGTACACGCGTTATACCCACCGCCTTTATATATATATATATATATATGTTTTGATAACTATAAGCATGACATAATAGTGTTTTTCTTTACCAAAATGTTGTGAAATGTATAATATATAGTGAGAAAAAGATTTAACAGAAATTCACATACCAATTAAAATATAAATAAACTATTTTTTTTGTTAAGTTTTTACTTTGTGTGATTAATTCGTGTAAATATATCAAAAAAGTGTGTTTACTAACTTCGTTTCGAGTTACTGCATTCATAGTAAATGCATCATATCATTAGTACAAAATATTAACAGGCTACCACAAGGTCGCTGCATGAGAACAATTTGTCTTATGAAAATAAAAGTATCAACTTTAATGAAAATATAGCTATACGCGCATCACCTATGTTTGTTTGATTATATTAAATCAGAACTTAGCTAATTCAGAACACTGGTTTTTATCAAAAAATATTTTTTTAAATCGAATTTAAAAAAAATCAAAAGTAGATTAAATAGAGATTGAATACTGAAGAAAAATTTAAAATCCCACAAATTTTTAAGATCTGTGTTTTATTTTATATTCTTAGGGAGATTTTTATTTCTACTCACAGCTATATATAAGTAACAAGATATTAAAACGAATGTCGAATACGCAATAGCCAATGTTTACATAAAAATAGATTGACATTTTTTAATATTCGTCATAAAATTATTTAAAAGCATACTGCGATTTGATTAAGTTCTATTAAAAATGATAATATTAAATATTGTATGGAAGGGTACAATAAATTTAAACCGTTGTACGTAAACGATTTTACGAACGATTTTGTATGGTAGAAATGTTAGTTTTCTTCTCGTTAAGTTAATTATCGAAATTTTTGAGACTGAACCGGATATATGTTGCAAAAATAGTCGATTATCTATGACCCAATTAGAATAAGGTTTGCAATGGCTTCGATGTGTGTACATTTTCTTCAAAGTACCGACGAAAGACTTGGCCTTGACCGTGCCACAAACCATAATATGTACATACTCGAATAACTACTATAGGTATGTATATTATATAACATCGTGAGAAGAAAATACACTCGAATATTTATAATTTTGGAATATTGAAATAGGATTTATTACCTAAATTTACTATTTAATAGTACACTTTCCATATTTTTTTTAATCATAAACATTTAATTATTGTACATAATACAGATTAGGAGATTACCCATAATTATCTGAACCACGTACCTACTCAATTTCGATAATGGGTGTCCCATGATAATATTACAGTACCAAAAATATTGATATTTTTGTCGTACCATACACTAATTTATCGGTACAATTTTAACTTATACATATTTTTAAGTATACATTACATTTCAATTAATTGTTTTTAATAATTCAAGAGTTTTTTATTCAGAAAATACAGCAACACAGTTGTATTTTTGAAGTATAAAAAGGCACTGGAAAAAATAATTGTTCAGCGTGTACTTTGTTTATTATACATTATATATTGTAAATATTTAAAATTGTTTATAGAAAAATATAATAAGGTAATAAATTATAAATAACAGTCAAATAAGTTAAGCCAAAATTACTGTAATATTCTTAAAGAACAAAATAGGTATACGTAGAAAAAATGTTAACCTAAAGAGGTTTTTTTTTAAATTTTAAAATGCACTACTTATAATTTAATTTTGATTGCTCTATGCACATATTATATTATATCAATAATTTCGATGTGGTACAAAACTAATTTTGTAAATATAAATTTTCGTTATCATTATCATAATAATTTCTATAGGAAAAATATATCTCATACATGTATTGTGCGTCTCAGAAAACTGAGTCATTATTATCTAGAGAAGCCTATCTATAGCGAGGCAATGTATTTCAGTTATATTCATAATAATAAGTTTCTAACATATTTTTAATTAAAGACATTGTGAGCTACTTGTAATCTTATTTAAAAAAATTTTTTTTTTTATAACTTTAGTCACCTACCTAGTGGTTTTAAAAATTATTCGAAGGTTAAGTTAGTCTTAATATTTAACCCTTAAGATAAAATATTTATGAAGTTAACATTTCTTAGTAATATATTTTATACTTGTACATTGTTGATGAATTAATTTGAAAATAAGTTTCCAAGTCATAGTATACACATTTTATAATTAAAAAACTTTATTTTCGCGCACGATAAATTAGTAAAATATAACAATATCGTGTTTGTTTTATTTATTGCCGACGTGCGCATAATTATTATATACGTATATCATATAAAATTATTGTCCTGGAAAATGTATTCCTTATCAAAACTTTGATATCCATTGTTTTTACAATAATGCAAATAATATAGATGTATTCAACAAAATAGGAAATATGTACAAATCTGCATTAAAATATAAAACAATTATAGGCCTACTCGTGTATTAAACATAGATGTAAATATTGATATAAGAATAACAACTGCAGTGTAGGGTAAAAAAAAGGTGTCTATAATTTTTTCCGAGCACGTGCTATTTTAGGTATACGTCGATAATCCTTACCAACTAATAAAAAAAGCATAAAAGTCAACCGTGTCCAGAATATAAATAATAAAACTGGTTGAACTTTCAATGGTGAAGTTTAACAATACGACGCAACAAAATTACGTGCACACAATTCTATAATAACGGCAAAGGCAATATTTCTATTATACCTATATCGCTTGTCATCATCGATTTTGCTCATATACCTACTGTTAAGTATAATATTTTACTAACATAATATTATTTAAATTTCCTATATTACTTGTATGTAACCTATACCTAATTGTAAACTATATTATATATTATGCCTATTATAGTAGATATATATGTACGTCACATTGGTGCGTAATGTATTGTGTTTGTGCATTGTACTATACTTTGCAAATTGCAGTTTGTCGGGCTATATATCTCTACCTACATGTAAGACCTAAAGGCCTAAAGTGCATAACGAAACGTATAATATATCGAAACGCCGTGTACATAAGACGCAAACGGTATTCATAATATATCCTTACCGTTTGAAATGAGATCGATTTTTGACGTGCAAATGTAACGATGGTTGATATCTAATCAGCATCGTTTGGCTTATAGACGTTGGAGAACACTCGCATTCACGCACGCACGGCGAATAAAGAGAACCGCGCAGTATAATATTCGGAAACGGAGTTGACAAAAACGAAAAACCCGAAAGGAGTGAAATCGTAACCCGAATATAATAATATAAATAAATAAAATATTGTATTATTATGTTCGAATGCACTGTGCCGCGCGACTCCTGCTCAAAATATAATATCGTAACGTAAAAACAAAAAAAAAATTGTTGTTGTTGTTGTTGTTGTTGTTATACGCGCACACGGTAGGCAGGTATAGGTTAGTAAAATATATTGTGATGATAACGTGCGCGTGTTGGCGGGACGTGTGTTGTGTGTCTTTCGGGAGTATACGACGACGTCTCGTGTGTACAATGATAATATTGTAATATTGTTATGCGGGCGAAGACCACAGACAACACTCCACGACCGCGGCGGTAACGCGTGTGGCGTGTGCTCTTCTTCGCGGCGCGGTAGCGACGACGGCGTCGGTGGCGGCGGAGGCGGCCGACGATTAGGTTGTTATATTATTAGCGGGCGGCGGCGGCGGTGTGTACCGTGAACGCACACATAAATACATAATAACAATATAATGGTATTATAATATTATGTATTCAGTGTATATTATGTATTATTATAATATAGTATTATGAGAGAAAATTATTGCGCGCGGCCCGTTGATGTTGTAGATTCTTCTTCTTGTCCTATTCTTGGAATTTTTTTCTTTCGGTTATCGCGGTCGCGACTGTATCTATATCAAAAATACCGGCTTCGGATTTATCGCGCGCGACACCTGGCGGGCGGCACTCAAGCGTCGGTTACGACGATGACTATGCGGAGTAGGCGGTGGTGTCGAAGACGACGACGGCGATTAACCTTAAAGCTCCCAAACTCCTCCTCCTCCTCCTCCACTACAACTCCTCCACCTCAAACTACCATACCATAGAAAATACGACCATGATATAATTAAGGTAGCTCGGAGTTTCTTATAGACAACAGCACGTGGTCCACCGGCACAGCCAGCGCGTATATATTATTATATAACCTAACAGCGTATATTGCAGCGCATGTGCAGTGAAACCTCTGCATAGCGGACACAGCTAGGAAATTTAAAGCTTGTCCGATATTTAAAGGGATCCGTCCCAAGGAGCGTTATTCAGAAGACGTGTCCGTACTGCACTGAGCAGGTTTCACTGAATATACATCGCTAGGAGAGATCGTTGTGTAACCGCAATACGACACGACACAGTGTCCCTGTCAGACGCCCGACGATATAGTATAATTCTAATAATATTGTGATATTATTATATTAATCCTACGCGATAACGTGCTGCGGCGTGCGCGATATGCGACGTTATATAATGCTCGCACGTGATATCCGACTGTCTGAAACTCCGCCGACGGATAGATAATCGCGTCCGCGCGCGTAGGAAACGGCGCACGCCCGGCTGTCTCCTCTGACGGTCGCAATCTGCCCCCCCCCCACCCAAAAGTTTTGCACGCGATTCGGTTTTCCCTCTTCCTGGTTTAAAAAAAAAAATTTTGCACGACATGCGTTTTCCGTTCTTGTCTGTGGTCCCATACGAAGGTGCAGCACACATTATTTTAATATTATCATAACCTATTGCTCGCTGTATTACTTATATCGATATATTATTACGACTGCTGTACCGTTGTATATTTTAATAAAGGTTCGTACCTACTGTAGAACCACGCAGGTACTCCGTGGTGTTGAGTGGTAACTGGTAACTACTAAATACTAATGCTGGTATAACGGGCAGTACGTATGTTTTCCTTGTTACGTTTTGAGTAAAGTGATTGTAGAATTTGATTACTTTTCATAAAACTATACTGCAGGCTGCAGCGGTTACAAAGTACACGTCGTATTATTTGTAACTAATAGTTCCATATTATACGAATATTATTATAATATATTATTAAATTACGCAGTATTAGTAACTTCAATACTTCATATAATATTTGAGTTATATTTTAATGTTAGTTGGTATACAAATCAATAGATTGGAATACGCTTGTGATAATATCTCATACTATTTTGATTCTACACTCATCCATTTAAGTATTTGTCATTTGATATTCCTTAAAAAAAATGTCGATGTCTTCTAGGAGTGAATATTCCAAATAAATTTAGATTGTTTCAACTTTTTAGCCACCTTAATATTCACGTCATAATATACGTATAAATTGTGTAGGTATGTAAGCGCTTTAAAATATAAATACCACCATTTTAACCACATCATAATTCAATTTAACGAAACGTGTTACTTATATTATTATTTTTGGTGTACAACTAATTGCATATAATATGAAATAACAAAAAAGTAACTACCTTTCTTTTTTGTTACTGCTTTACTAGTGACTTGACCTAGATATAGGTACCCTTAAACATTTTAAAAAGTAACGTCTCTAATACACTGTGCACTTTATTCTGCCCGTCGTCGCGACGTCGGGTGTAATGGAAATCACTTGTACCTTTTATATAATATACAATTCAGTACCAATTGTACCATATAGTTGTAGGCAACCGACAAAATATGTACACAATGTGTGATTCTATAGTGTTCGCGGATCATTCGCATCGCATATATAAAATCTGCAGCATGGGATATACCTGCTCCTAAATTACAGTGTACTTTGTAAACGCATATATATATATACTTTAAGTGCGTTGTACCTATAAACCGTGTTTCCGCATGTTGCCTTTTGTTCTGCACTCGGTATATTATGTCATATATTCGTAGATATATAAACTCGCGGTATAGGTACATCGAAAATACTCTGTATATTCTATACCTAGTATTATAATTTGTAATTTTTTATTTAAAAATTCAGATTATTCCGTGCCTAACCACACGGTTGAATAATAATATAACTAAACGAATTTAAAGAATGGTATGTAACTATGGGTACTCAGATAAGAGATACGCTAAACAATAAATTATTTGTTTTGTGTTGTAATGTATGATACAATGTTGTTATTAAATCGTTGCCACATTTATATTATTATCCGTACCTACCGTCTAAATGACTAAATATATATATTTGTATAAATGAATAAATCGTATGAAGATTGTTTTCAATAGATATAGTATTAATATTATATTAATTTAATTATAACTTCTCCGAATTTATGTAGGTATCTCGATACAGCTTATAGACAACAGAGTCAATATTATTGTCAAGAATGTTTACATAGCAAGTAATATCAGATTTTATAATAATCACAGAGAAAGAGAACGCCTGAACACGTACTTAGTTTCGCAAGAAATATAAAAAAATACATTTGTATTTTGTAAACATATATTGACCCATAGAAAAATAGTTGCAGCCGTACGTATACAGCAGATAGGTACCTTCCTCCCATACTGGTTATTAAAACAAATAGTAAACAATTATGGAATTTGTACGTTTGATGTTTGAAACGTTTAATACTTGAACAAATCATATTTCTAGTTCCTGCGGCGTGTTTCCATTAGTTTTCTGTTCAGAATCTATATTATAAAACCTACACTGTTTAAATATCAAGGATTCATAACGCCTTAGAGAATAATATTTTCGATAAAAACTGAGGATCAATAATTTTAAATTAATTTTATCCTCCCACCGTATTGTCCATTTAAAATATTTTAATCAAATAAATAATAATTGCATACATTAATGTTATGTAAAGCATGGTATAGATAATCTAAAAAGCATGGTCTAGATTATCTAAAAAGCGAACGATACAGTTATAACTCAGCTCATAAATAGTCAAACTTAATACTTTCATAGTGAATCATCGTTAAGGTCGTTTATTTCTATTTATTTCAAAATAGCAAAACAACGTAGCTACTTACGTAACTTTTTTAATGATGATATTATTGTTATATTTAAACAATAGTTGTTATTTTTTAAATCTGGATGAAAAGTATTGTAAATAATTACTATTTAAATACAAATGTATAAATTTATATTGTATGGACAAATCTGTATTTATTAATAAGTTTCTTATCAAACACGTAGGTGTAATATTTTGTTTTCTTAGTAGATTTATAAGAATATATGTATTTTTATTGTTTTGAATAAATAAATAAATTGAATAATATAGGGATCTGGGACATTGTTTTAGAAACAATGAGCAATGAACCGATCAAAATATGAATTCAAACTCCAACTTCAAACTTGAAGAGTACCATGATTTAAATACGTGTAATGCAATTAAAGTTTAACAATATATTTGATGGAAATCAATCAAAAAATGTATGCTTTTGTAGTTGTGTTTATAAAATTTATAATTTATATAAGTAGGCTTTTATTAATACTTATTTTAGTTCTTCTAACAGTCATATATTGTACAATAAAATAACCCCAGAACGGTTTTTTGCTTTGGATGTATTGTTATATCTTATAATATATTATAGATAATCATTTAAATAATAATCATTTAATCGGCATAAACATATTGCAAGAAATTTACTTGTCATATAATCCCACGTTTTTATTTAACGGCAAACCCCCAATTTACATTTACTATTTGAATAGTCAACAAGTTTATAAATAAGTCTTGTCCGGCACGTGAGTTAAATATTATTTATTTGTTTTTCCTTGTAAATTATAATAGATACAATATATTATGTATTTATGTGTATACATAATTCGATAATGTATTAATGGTATTTTAAAATTGATAATATACTATTCAATTACGTTTTAATTAATAATGGTATAGGTAGGCTACCTGATATATGAAATGGAATAATTGGAATTAATTATTTACAAAATTAGATATAATGTTCAAGCAACTTTAAATGTGAAAAAAAGTCCATTGTGTTGCATTTGCTATTTTATTATTTTAGTAAGACTCTAGAGATTGTAAAACAATAGGTTGTCGTGGAGCTTACGGAAACAATTTTGTGAAACTGTATTAAAATTAAAATTATTCAAGTTCATAAATTATTATTCGATATTATTTTAATAAATAATATACATTTTTAAATATTTATAGTTTTTACATAATTATGGTGTTATTAATAATAACTTATTATAACTAAATTCTGAGCTACAAAATATAATCATATATAGTCATATTATGGTTGAAAAAATGCATTACATTTATAATCATGTATACATAAGTCGGTAATATATATAAATGTATAATACATACATAATATACATATCCCAAAGGACCCATTAGGTATTTACATGTAATTTTGTTGTTGAAATATGTACACTGTATAATGGGGAGATAACCTTCGAAATATGAGGTAAATGTATTGTTTTAGATTCAAAGAGGAACAAGGGAGCTATTGGCTTTACAATAACAAGTTATTAATATTTTCGGAATGTACTTTTAGGTAGGTAAAATATACTATTACATTTTTGGGTTATAGCGTATTCAGGGAATCGAATATTTAACACAATAACACATCGTATATGTTATAGTACTTTGGTAGGTGTGTTAAAATGTTCATGTTTTAAAAAAAAATTGTGAATGATTTCTAATGAGAGTTAAATCATTAATAAATCTAGATATATTTCTAAAACAAGCCTTCAGATTTCCACGCTGAATCGATTTTTAAGCTGTATATAAATATATAATCGTCTCGTTCGATTCAAAAATAATAATGCTCCGATATCCTGAATCGTGGAGACTGGAGACAAGTGTGCAGTGGAACTTACAATGGCCGATCTAAGCATCATTGTCCAGACAGGATATTTTTTAAATGTAAATTTACAAACTATTTAGACGATAAGCAAATTTTGACAATAACCTTGTACTTCAATAACAAAAATAATAATAATTTATTATTTTATTGTTATATTAGGTATACCGCTGTTCTTATCTATAGTGAATTACCAAACACTATTACATGAACATGACTGCAGTTGCGCCTGCTATACATTGTGACTATAAAAATTGTCATGCCCTCACATTACAAGGTACTATACGAAAACGGTTAAAAAATATTCGCAAATAATATGTTATATTATTATTAATTATATTATAGTAATAATACTAAGATACATTTCGAGGCACTTATCCCTACTAAGAACCACATAATGCCACAACTCGATATTATTTAACATATAGATTTATCTGCATATCTATTGATTATTGATGAAAAAATATTGTTTTTAATTAAAATACTTCCAATTTATTCATGAACCGTTGAACAGTTTTAAATTATGCTATGTTCATATCGTTTCGTAACGATGAAATGACGTCAAAGAATTTATATTTTTTCCTTTTATTAAATTATAACTTCCCATGTTTTCCTGTGATAATTTTCTTTACACTAAATTATAAATATAATGAGTGATGACATATCTTATACAAATATTATTTAAAATTATTTTATTTTCACGTCAAACTTAATAAAATCAATAAAATATAATTGAATGAATGAATTAAAAAAATAATTATAGTTAAATAAGATTAATGGCTATGAATAAGACTAGTGCATGGTAAGTATATGGTTATGTACCTTTATTATATTATGACGCAATACAGATAGGTATATAACATATTTTTTTGACACACATGTCAAAGCATTTTTTAAATTATTTTAATATATAGTTACCAAATTCAGTAGAGTAAACTATTTCGAAATTAAAATGAGATTGATACATACTATACAGCCATTCTTATTTTATTTTATAATCCATCCTTAATTTAAATTACCTAGAACCAACGCTTAAAATATTAATAACAACAGACTACACTCACCCAACTACAGATTATGTTTTATTTTATAATGATTGATTTTTATAGAATTTTATCGAAATCGTATTAAAGTTACAACAATTGGTACCCACGGAAAGATTTGTGATGATAACTTTTTTCAAGTAACAAACATGTAAAAATGAATAAATATAGTACGATTTGATACACAAACAATTTAAAGTTTACGACGTGAGGTCATATAGCTGAAAGTAGCTGTATTCGAACCGTTTTGTTTTCTGATAAAAAGTGCGAACGGTGCGTAAAATCAACGCTTGTCGTCGTATATGTTTCTACACACATGTTGACATATTATATTGTACACAAATACAAGCGTCAAACATTAATAACATATTTTTAAAACGGTGGCAGTGCATGTATATAATATACGAGAAATGATATCATTGTCACCAACACGATAAACGTACGTAATATATATTTCATAATAATATTATTAAATCATCTCGCATTAAGTATCTCGAGAAAAGTACGTGACGGTGCCGGCCGAAAGTCATCACACTGTGTTTTGTAACCTCCGCGCGAGCGATAACATCGCACGCGATACGCGTTCGATTCGAAAACTCTTTTCTCGACGCCACCCGCGCGCGCGAAATAATTTGGCGGATGTAATGTATAAAGGTAAACATTTTTCGCAAAGTGGGTTACCGTGTATTATCGGGTAAAAGTGCTTTTACGATACGCCCACAATGACGCCCGTCGTTAGCCTTTTACAAACCGCACGGTCGATAAGCGTCTAATGTAAAAAAAAAAAAAAAGTAAAAAGAGTAAAAAGCTTATACATTGTAAACGCGCTCACTCGCACACACATACACACATACAAGACATATTTATATATGTATATAATAGTGTATATTATATACATATATCTATGCACCTGTCAAAAGCCAAAAGGTTAAAGGCTTTAAAACGGAGAAACGACCCCCAATTCCCAAAAGCTATATGTATTATTATTCATGTGCCAAAGTCTCCAGTAGTCGTGTCCTCATTACGCCCGGTATATATATATAAGTATAATATACATATATATATATTATATTATATCGGACGCGGTGACAAACAATCTTTGGCCGCCGCACGACTTCGCCTATATGTATACATAGGTACACGGCTATGTACATTATATTATTATAATATATCATACGGACAAAAGTTTTTCCCGACGGCTGCGGCGACTCTACAATGTATATATAGTGTATACAGCTGCGGGTAGGTATAGTAGCTGCAGGTATATAATATAATATATTAGCGGACCGCCAACTACTAGATTAACGACCGACAAACTCGCAGACAGGCAGTGACAAAAAAGCATTATTTAAAGTTTAAATGATGGATATAGTTAAGCTATTTAATAAATACATAATATACAATGACTTCCTGCAAAACTTTATTTGAATTATAATTTTTATTATAGCTTAAGCAACGCCGATAAACAAAATGACCACCTAGCTGCTAGCATAGATTTATTTTTTAACACAAAAGCTATATAATATATTTCGCATTATGCGCATATAAATGTATATAATATTATTATTTTATAATAATTGTTTACCTACCTAGTTTTTCGGTACCAGATGCCGCAGAAAAATTACTTAGATTATTTCAATACACTCATGATCTGGGGTTTACATGATATAATATATTATACCTATTAAATATTATATAGTCCCTGCACAGAGATTGCAGTGGTTATAGTGGCTGCTGCGTCTATAACGATGACATTTTGGGCCCGAGCGTGAGTAAAAGCTTTGTTCTACGCCTCCCCACCCTGAAATTCGGTAGTTTCACCATAAACATGGTGGTCGGGTACAAATGTACAATGTAATGTCCACTTCAGATATATATATATATACATAATAATAAACGTGGTAATCGACGTGGTATAATAATGTTCTGTATGTGAATAATACGGAAGAGATTAAATGCACAATATAATAAATAGAAAAGCCTATTATACTTTAACACCGCATAACGCGATTGTTTTACTACGATATTCTACTAGAACTTTAACTATAAAACTTCTTTACCTGCAGGTGACTGTTTTTTTTTCAACTTTTTATCTGGACACTAATTCTTTTCTTGCATGGTGAAATCAGAATTTCGCGGAGTCTTGTTTTCACTCAGAGGCCCACCGAAGACGATGATTTTGCGTAACGAATAGAGCGATGTTTGTAATTTAAACTTGTCGAGCATAATAAGCGAGCGTATAGTCGGAATATCGTTGCACTGAACTGCATGTCTATACATTAAAATCGCACAAGAAAAAATTACGGAAAAATGGTTTGATCGAGAATCGGACGACATACGACGCTCGCGAAGGTACCTATATGGCCGCGATCACGACCAATTTCTCGTGAATGATGGATGGAAAACATCGCGGTTACCGCCGCTTGCGAATATACCACGGTATATACGGTATACCCGCGGTTCTGTCACCGGAGGTAACCGCGCGGTCTCTTTTGTCCTTAAAAGTCAGATCAAGCTGGCATATGTTATCGGCCCGAAACGGAATCATGGCTAAATAAATGTCTAAAGGAATGGCGACGGATTATATTATACGCCGCGGACGGCTACGCGAAATCGCGATTGGTGGTTGGTGCTGCAGACTGCAGAGACGAGATTTAAGTCCGGAATGTTGTCGCACTGCACTGATCTGCACTGCACTAGATATATATGTATATAATGTTGTCATTCACGTCTCCATTTCTGCGAAGTTATTTAGAATGTCTGGTAAAATAAATTATAAATATCATAATACCTATAATATGCACTTACGTATTTCCATTTTATTTTATTCGCCCTCGTCTAGAAATCGTTCACTGCAGGACGCAAAATCCTGGAAAAAACCCAACCCAACGCGATTTAAGTATTCGGCGGAAATGTCCAAAAGTGTCATGATGCGGCAATTTTCATAACTTCAAACAGTTCAAACGGTAAGTTCGAGTTGAAAAATCATTTAATAAAAAAAATTACGTTCAAATTTGATGAGAGCGAGTTACCAACAGCTTTTAACGGCGTTGGTCATTATATCGTATTACCTATATAGAAAACAAAATAGATAATTGCAACTATTTTGTTTTATATTTTATTTAAATCTATAAATTATTTGGGTTTAAGCTATAACAGCGATGTGATAAAAAATTATACGGAATTTTGGTTTGACTATTTTCAAGTCAACGTAATAATTATGTTATTACCTATGTCCCCGGGCTCTTTGACCGCTCGCCGGGGACGTTACTGTGGATTCCGGACTGACAAATTATTACACTACATTAATACCTTTTTCGCTGTCAAACAAAGTTATTATATAATAAGACGACGTGGTTCACGCGCCATCGATGTACACAATAATGACATTTTCTATAGAAAATCGATTAATTGACGAAATAATTGTACAAAAGTACCTATACGAAAGCGTACGATTCAGTATTATAGGAATATTATTATATGTAAAAAATATTATATAAAACGCTTAGTGAAAATAATTGTATAATATAAAATAATATTATTATCACATACCGTCTCGGACGTAATAATAGTAGGTAGATATGTTTTTATTTTTGTACACCTTTATGGGACGATGATGCGTTGTACGCACGATAATAATATTGCGGCGTACCCGTCGCGTCCGAGAGTTCAAGGGCGCGCTCAAACACACACATATACACACACCCAGAGACATTGTTTGCGCTCGCAGCCGACGAACGATTTTCGGATGGAGGTGATTGCGGCGCGCGGCGGTATAAATGGCGAGCCCCTCGCGCGCGCGGACACTGCCGGTGATGCCGGGGCACCCACCTGCACCGGTGCCGTCTCCGCCGCCGAGCCGCCGATGGTTCTGCGAATATCACCAAGTCATCGTCGTGCGTACAACATTGTTATGATACTATAATAATATTATTGTTATAATAACAATATTAATGTACTCGTCGTACATCATCACTGCCGCCGTCGTCATCATGCGATATAAATTGCGTGGCTGAACGTAACGCCCCGCGGGCCGCGTGCTCGCATGACTCGTTGTGACGTCAAAGCCTCCTTCCACCCGCCCCGACACGCCGTCGACGGGCCGGCCACTCATGGCGAGCGGGGGTTGGCTGTGGTGGTCGGACCGTTTGCCGGGGAATGGAAATCGGGCGCCGCCGCCGATGGAACGGACAACGAGCGCGTGCGAAATGCATTTTATGCTTTCTTGCAGAGCGCGCGAATCAAACCGGTGGCTGCCGCTGCGGTGTCCGGGGGGGTGGAGGGAGCGCTGCTTCGGGCCCATTCGCAGAAAGCGACCGGGCCCCGCGCCGACTAACTGTATATATTGCTTTTTTTTCGCCACGCGATTCCAGGTCCCCAACCCACCGCCGCCGGTTTATAAATATACAAACTCCATCGCAATTTTCTTAAGACGTAGTATATCCAAGTAACAACATGCAGTGTTGTAGACGGCCAGCTCGTTTCCTGTTTAAAAAACATCTCTCGAAAAGTTTCATTTGTACGCATTATTATAATACGTAAACTGACGGCCGCGATCAGCATTATTTTTCTTTTTTATCCATCAACCTTCTTTGTTTACAAAAATGACGTTTTTTTAATTATTATTATTCCTCTTAAAATATAAAGTCCGTCCTGAGTGTAAAAAAATGTGTGTAGAATAATTTAGTTGGTGTCGCATTTGGGATAGATAAATGTAGAATTTGACCTATTTCTCAAGTGTCGAATGTGTTGATGGACCAATATTTGTTTAGATGTGTACCTAATAATATGTTTTTGCACTGTGGTTATAATTTATTTACACAGTATGTTTTATATGAAATATAGTTCTAAACTGAGGTCTTTTTAGCATTGATTTTTTTTATCATTTAGGTATACCTATTATACTCGTAGGTACTAGGCATCTAACTTGCCTACTTTTATAAATGTTTGGAATTATGAAACTGTTACAGTGAGTGTTAGATTAGTAAGAAATTAGTGCATTGATTGTTTCATATTGTCTGCATTTGATATCAATTACACTTGAAAATAGCTAAATATGAGAGTAAAGTAATCTGATAAGTGATAAGTTATTATTTATTTATGTGAATTCTTGCCATTTGGCTTTTCGATAACAAAATATTTAAAATTAAGACGAACTTATTACTAACAGATATTATAGGAATACGTACATTTTAAATTACCACAAGAAATATTATATAGTTTGTCTAGATACGTAAAATTATGAGTTGTTATTTGCTTGAATATCAATCTTATTAATAGAGCATTTTTTTTGCAAAATTAGTCTGACTTAACGGTTGATCAAATTACATCTGAAACACCGTGTTGACTAGAATTTAAATGTTGAGTTGTTCTAACAAACGGGGTATGTTCCCTCAATCACTCCACCAATAAAAAGGAGATTTATTACATGTCGACATATGTTTTGATATTATAATATAAGTAAATGTAAATAATATAAGTACCTAGGTATAAAATATGTAATTCACAAAAAAATGTATATCAATATATTATGTATTTTGTTTAATTGTTTTTATTAATTTACCAAATATAGTATAATATACTTACGTATACCGTTTGTTAGATTGTCTATAACAATAATATTTTTTTTACGTGTATAGTTATTATGAATTGTTTTATTTAAATATACTTTATAGTTTATATCTTGAGTTCAAAAGTTTTTAATTATTATTATGATTACTAATTCTTTCGTTAAGAAAACTATTACATCCTGTGTACGGCCCTGAGTCCAAAATAATAACGCGGCAACAACAATGCAAATTATTTAATCAATTATTATAGTTATTATGTTGCTTATATTTAAAATTGTCTTTTTCATTTTTATAGATCAGTGCTTAGATGGTCATGAAATTATGAGCGTTATTATAAGAGTTTGTAATTAACTTTAATAAATTAAAATCTACAAGAAAATAATAAAAATATTTATTGTTAGAATGATCAAAGTCACCAACATGAAATTAATAATATATAAATATTCACTGTCAATTGTGAAATTTTGTTTCTAATAATAATTACAAACTTATTATTAAGCTTATACAATTCATAAATATTTCCTTTCGAATTTTAAATATTTAAAAAAATGTGTCAATATTATATTATGTGTTTCAATTACAATTATTCAATACTTTTTAAACTATAATAATTTATTATATTATATAAAATTAGACTATTTAGTTGCTTTTCGAAAGTAGATTAGTATTTTAAAACTACATATCCGATTGATAGAATTTCGTGACTTAAATTTACTTTGATTTTAAACATATTTTCAAACTAAATAAATTTAAGATTTGAAGACAAAATATTCAAAGACAATTATCTTGAAATTTGCTGAAAAATTGTCTAAGTTGTGTCTGCAATAATTATGAGTGTAATTAAAAAGAAATTTAAATATTTACTTAAACATTTTTAACAAATGCAATTTTAGTTTGCCAATTAATTAAAACCAGTCTTGGATTTCTGCTGATGTTAGGATTATAAACACATTCATGCATATTATCAATGTTCAATTATTATACTAGTTCAGTCTTACTACGTTTCTTTGTATAATATAAATTATAAATTGTTAAGTGTAAATATAGTTATATGTATATCATTATATATATATAAATAAATCATGTTTACATTTAGGGCATTTAGAGTTGGATTTATAGAAAGTCGATATTGCTGTTGCGCTTACCGGTATTAATTCTATTTAATACGTTTAATCTTCGAAATCAATAATTTTTTTTTATGCAAAAATGATGTGACAGAGCTTTCTGAATTTCAAATTAATATCTAATATTTATATGCTTGTATTTTATTCTTATTCAATTAGTGATTTTACTATCCTAATAAGTTTAAGTGATCTAAATAAAACATAACTTAAATCTTTAGGTACAAACTTCCTCATTTGGATTCAAAACGCAAGATCACATATCATACAATACTTAACTTGAAAATAATTTTTCTTGACAGTTACTGTAGTATTAATTTAAATTTCATTACACATTCATTATATTTTATAAAATGAATTAGTTTTTGTATTATTATTATTATTATTAATGTATTATTTAAATATAATTATCAAACGTCATATAAAAATTATAACACATATAACTATATAAGTCATATAACCTTAACAATTTAACATGTATGTATTTTCAATAACCTAAAGTTGAAATATCTGTTCAGTTAAAATTAACTTATGACTGATGAATTATAAGACATTTAACTAATAGTGAACATTTTAATATAAAAAACATCTGAAACTCTAAACAATAATAACTTTGGTAGGTACAGTTTTCAAGCCCAAATGGTGTAAAATGTAAATGCTCCTACAAATACATGTTGGTACAATTAGCCTGTAATAAATGCCAGTATAATTAACAATTAAAATCATTAACAGTCCGAACATAATTTGTCCACATTGCGTGTATCTACTTTTAGCCTTGAGCCGTCTTTTTCACCAACAAATAAACCATTGTTTCCTATTTTTTTCAATTTTTTGCTAAAAAACAAATAATAGGTAAATAAAAAATACATGTTTTGCGAGACTCAGGAAACGATGCAAATAATCGTTCCAGACATTGCGCATCCACTGTTATTCAAGGTAAATGTCAGATTTCGTAATTTAAATTTTATTTTTTTAAATATTATAGATTTTTCTCATCGATTCCTGCAATTTTTTAGCAGTGCAAATTAACGATTAAGTTAAGTAAGTTTAATTGATCAAAAATTGGACAAATGTACCAAAAATACTTAAGTTTGTAAAAATTGGAAAATAATCAGCAGTGTTCCAAAATATAACTAAAGCAACATAAAAAAAAATATTTATAATATTTCAAATATTGATCAAAGTATAGATTATTTTTCTATTATCTATTTCTATTATTATTATTTTATAGATTATTACGAGATTAAAATATATTTAAAATTTGGTTTAGTTACTTATGAGGAATGACATTGATCATTTTGAAAATGTTCGTATGAATATAATATATAATATATATATTATAATATAGTATACATACTATTAATTATATACAAATTTAAAAAAGAGACAACTACCTCCGTGTTATGTGTATAATGCGTATTTCAATGTAAATATTTTCAATCTGTTTATAACACATTACAGGCTATACAACATTAATAAGTCTAAAAAAAACTGCAGAAAAAATAAATGTTAATGTAGCCTTTACAATAATACAATTGTATTTACATATTTTCCTACTAATCACAAAATAATTAAAACATTATAATATTATCGACCTCGTTTTTTATTGTTATGATTTTGTGACACAAGATTTTACTAATTTCCCATCATAATATATTAGTACCTACCATATGGAATTATGAAAAAATGTACTTATTAAATTATAATGCACATAATTAATAGAACTAACAAAGGACTTAAGTGACAATCGTATGAATTCAAACTAACATCTATACAGGTATAAACGTTGTGTGAATTATAAATAATAGTAAATTTATTGTGTACACTATCCACTATCCTGTTTAATACGCCTTAACTATACAATTATAAATATTTAAATTATTATTTTATAATAATTTAACAATTTAAATATTATTGAGAAAGTAAAATGGTTATATATTATTCATTATACCAAGTGAAAATTAAAATTTTTATCATTAATATATAATAAATAATAATACATATTCAATGATATGTATTTATTTTTTCAAAAAAAAAAGAAAATTTGGCCTTGTAAGAAATTAAGAACATAATATAAAAAAGAAATACAGAAATGAGTATTCATGTGAATTCTTTTTTTAGTTATGGATATATTTGACCTTACACGCGTTTTAAAATTAAACTTAAATAATATATAATTTTTCAAATTTAACTTCCTTAACAAAAAAATGTGAATATAGGTAAGAAAAAACTCTACACTTTTCAGATAAAAGCATCAACTAAATAATTGGTCATTAGTCATCAAAATGCATGTACATTCCATAATAATTTATTAATTGCCTCTATGGCCAATTTTCATCTTACACTTTTATTAAAAACGATGTATCAATATTCAAACTCCATTGATACTTAAATATAATATAAAACAACTAATTAAATTTTATTCGAAAATATAACTTTTTAAATTTGTATAATTATGATCTCATTATAGTTTTAAAAATATATAAATACATTAATTATAACATTTTAATCAGTAATGCAGTGTCCAAAAATATGTAAAATACAAATATGTTTAACACGTGAAAAAATATTTGATTGTTACTTTGTTCATTAATAATGAATACATTAAATGTAGGTCATATAATAAATTCATTAATTATTTTATTCGAAGATATTATTTTTATTGCGGTCTAAAATGTTCAAACCAATATTATAATTATTGTTATATTTTGTTAATTAAGAAACAATTCATTTAAATAAATTTTAAGATACCTATTATAATTTCAATAACTTTCTTGATTATTTATCTATTTAAAATGTAAGCGTAGTTCTATGATTTTATAAAAAACAAATTATTAAATTGTATAGCATTTTTTTAATCAACTAATTATATTATTGTCTTCAAGTAATTGATACATTATTAAAAATTAAATTGATAAGTTCGAAAACTACTATAATTTATTTGCTGCAATCATTTGTCTATATAATATTGTATTTACTAGGTAGTATAATATAGTATTTCATCGATAAGATTAAAAGTTTAATCTGCAAAAACCTATACATTACTATGAAATTGTTTCATAAATAAATTATAAACACTATTAATAGAATACAACTAAATATCGTGAGTATATTTATTATTTTTTATTACTCATAATTTTTATCACAAGATATTATGAACAAAAATTAAATTTTTTTTTTTGTTACTGCGTGTTAAATACAATTGTACATCTACAGATTGTATTGTAATAATTTTTTATTAATGTTTTTTTTTTTGTTTATTTGTCATTTTGAATATTTGTTAAAATTGAACAAGTTTCTAACGTCCTACCATTTGATTAGATCAGAGAAGGTAGTTAACTACGCCTCACCATAATTTATTATCTTTCCTCAAAAGTATTTTATTTATCCTAGTATTTACATTAATATTTTACACTCATGAAAAAAATAAAAATTGTAAACAATTAAATATGCTGCATGTCTAATCATATTTTGTTTATCTCCTGCCAAATGTTTGGTATCCACCACTGGTTAGATTAGGTTGACATTTTAAGTATTATTTGCTAATTAGTTAAATATTTGCTTTGGTATTGAATATATGCAATTTGAAATAGTATGAATAAATAAAAATTAACGTTTGAGTATAAAAATGGATTAAATCTATCAAGATAAATTACAAATCTAATATTTCAGATACTAAAGGACTTATAAGGTGTCTGTTGATTTACAATGAAACGTTAAACTATTTTTTAGTTTTGAATGTTATTACTTTGTTAGTAGAAAAGTGTTTAAAACATTTCATAATTTTTAAATATGTTCCTAAAAGAAATTATAATTACATAACATAAATCAGGTATTTAATTTGAATAGTTATCCATGAATTATAATTTTTGTATGTATACCTATGAGGTATCTACGATTTTAGATTGTTTAAAGTAGTTTATACCATTTACTTGTGACTGTACGAGTACCTACTTCGGTAGGATTCCGTTTCTAAATCGAGTCTAGCAATTAGTGGTTTGTGGCGCTAATAAAAACGCGCTTGGAATTTGTTGTAGGTACTGTATTGAAGCGTGCTCAGTGATAGTGTAGAATATAGTAAATACATGATGGTTGGGTTTTATAAGTATAGTCACTGTGACACTGTAGTTGGGAGTTTCGATTCAAATTTCAAGTTTTCAGTTGTAAATATATGCTTTAAGACTAGATAATAAATCGAAGTAAATGAGTCCTTAACATTCTGCAGTTTCTATGTTTATACTTTCATCTGTGTTTTTGTTAATTAATTTTAAAATAACAAGTGCCTTAAAATTAAGAAGTTAGTATAATCGTTAACTATAAATTATACACAACTTTCCATGAAACTTAAAAAATTAGTAATACTCATTACACAAGTTTTCAAATAGCTACATATTATATGCAACAATAAGTATATCCTTTAATAGTATTTAAATATTTAAACTGTATGTATTATATTATAACCAAATATTAAATATATATTCTAATATATATCAGGCACTGTATATTTCACAATAAATGATAATAATAAATAATTCTAAAGTTGATAATTTTTCTAAACACAAAATAAAAAAATATTAAAATATTAAAAAATATATAAAAAATATATAAAAAATATTTTGTACACAACTAAATAAAATTATATTATTCTCAAACGTATTTTTTTTAACAAATTAGTATTTTTCAATAAAATCAATGAATATTTAAGTAGCATTAGTTGTTTAATAGTAACAAAAAAAATCGACTGGAAATTATAATATTATTGTCATATTGTATCGCTATAATTATGAATTATAACTTATAAGCGTTATTCTTGAATTATTTGTTCTTTAAGTTCATAAAACCATTGGTTTTGCACAAAACCATAAGTTGCGCAAAATTCAACAAGTGGTTCATAGATATTAAACACAAAAAGAATACTTTGTAAAATAAACGGATTATCATATTTTACGCCATTCAAAATTTTATTTAAAAAAAAACATTGTTTTTGTGTAAATATTAAATATTCATATTAACCTTGATAAACAAAATATGTGTCATAGGTATATCATATTAATGTTTATATTTTTTTCCTCTCAAGAGTTTTCAATGCAAATTGGTTTAATTTACATGACCCTAGGCAGTGCATAAATATTTGTAACCTGTACATTTATTTATTTTATTAGATCAAATCCGTTAAATTAAATAATGATCGTGTGGAATAAAAACAATTTTTAAATAGTCTATAATATTATGTATGTCATCTTCAATAGTGAGACTGTTATATTGAATGTTAATATTTATTTTATCCATGTTTTCAAATGCAATAGAAATACACTTCGTAAATACTGTCTTACAAAAATACTCTCATGTGTTACACAAAATATTGAAATAAGTATGACTGGAATTCATATTATACCAATGGCAGTATTGCAATTTAAAGTATAGTATGTAATATTGTACAACACAAGTTAATATTTACTTATGATTTTAACAAACTATATTTAAGAAAATTGTACTCTTCCAAACATGTTGAAACATATTATATGTAATATAATATAATAGGTATGTTCATAGGTAAGATGTAACAGCCAATAGATATACTAAAATAGTGTACTTCGTAAAAAAATGTTCATATTATTTGGACAAGCAGAATTAAGAGTTAAAATGAAGAGGTGACATTCACTAATTTAATACTATATATCTAATAATATGTAATAACCAATTTGAAAAACGTATTACAAAATACACATTACTTATAGAAGTTGTTATAGTAATAACTATTATTAAAATACTAGGAAAAGGTACTTAACAAAAAAATGTCATATGTGTTACAAAAATAACATTGACATAAATTTAGTTCATCGACTGTGGTTCATCGCCTATGATGATTATAATGATATTTAGATAATAATATAAAATGGAAACTTGACAAGAATAGGTAATGTGACATTGGCAAAAAATATTTACAAATATCACAACAGTACATAATATACTCGTGTCATGCCTATTGAACAAATCGAGGAGTTGATAATTCACAAACGTTATGACATAAATTTATGGATGAAACTTGAAATGAATAAAATAAACAAGTAGGTATACCTACCCTTGTTTAGAAGTAATACTATTTAATATAATGAAACTGTATTAAAAATTAAAAATAATTTTTATAAGAAATTTAATAATGATAATAATATAATATTTAATCAATTTAATTATATTTATAAACGTATAATTTATAATATATTGTATAAGTAACAATATTATTTTCGGTTAAATATTTGTGCTTGATCACAAATTGTGTGTATTATCAATTATAAGCATACTCTTAAAATACTATTATAAATCATAAATTAATTTAATTTTTCATTAAAGAATTATCATTAAATTTCAACCTTAAACAAACCTTTATAATACCAAACTCAGTTATTTTTTATTTTATAACATACCTACGTTTTGTTTTAAGAGCACCCATAAAACAATAAATTACTTTTAGTAATAAATTCACAATATATGAGTACTAAATACTTTAAAAAAATGTTTTTAATCTTTTAATATTGCATTAATCAACGCAGTACCTTTAAAATTATACCATGTGCCCAAGCAGTGTCTCACTTATAGCTTATAGATAATAAAATAATGAGCAAGGTGACATGTATTGAATATTACAATAGGTGTTTATAGGATAGTTTTTTTTTGTATATAATATAATGTGAATCGCTGTAGTAGTATGTTTTCCACAGAATTAATTGAAATTTTCACTGGGGGTGACAATCGTTTGAAAGTACAAAACCCTGGACTACATTTTTAATCATTCAGCGAGCGAATCGATAGTATTAAACAATATAAATAATAATAATAATAACAAAAAAAGAAAAAGAAAAATCGTCTGCTAAACATAGTTTCGATGACAAAACGTGACCGTATTAATGATAGTTACATAAAGCTACGTAATTGTTTAATATTATATGCGAATTGTGAATTGAGAAGAAAACATTAATAACTGTCTACCAATGGAATTGGCAGGTTTCCATTCATCGTCTTGATACTGCTAAATTACTAGACAAATTTGTTTTATTTATGAATCCACACATATTTACAATTTTTTTAATCAACAAATAAGAACAATACATAATATTACTTGTGAATGTTTCTTAACCATAAAATTCTTTCTAGTTATATAGTGACAAACAAAGTACAATATAATTAAATTTCGTTTCTTTTATTATTATTGAATATGATTCATATTATATATCATATTTTAATATATTTTATACTTAACAAGGTACCATAATGTGGGGGGGGGCAGAAACACAACGATGTATAGAAAATCCAAACGGGTTTCTTATAAATTACCTATTCTGATTTCTGACATATTAACAACAAAATATTTATTTTTAATCTAGTTCAAAACGTATTAATATTATTATTGCCAAAAGGACGAGCAATATATTTTACGACGATGCGCATCGTTTTGCACACAATATTTCGATTAACTTTTATGTTACAGATAAAAGAAGACCAGAAACGTTATGCGTGCAGCACATCTTCAAATATTAGTAGTTAATCATATCGTTTTCAAACTCACAGTGAATATCTCAATTAACAACAATAAATATAAAGGCAAAGAAAAGACATATAATCAAGCATTCGTTTTTAACAAAAATCTCTTTTAGTAAAACCTAACTGCGTTTAGAATTGCTTTTCGGTTAAAGGTAATTATCATTAGTTTTAAAAACAAAAGCATACGCCCTGGCCCACCCAACTCTGTATCACATTTTTTTTAATGATACCGTATTAAAAATTAGTTCTAACGTTAATGTAGCCTTGAACGTTTATTATTTTCAATTTTAAATTAATATTGTGGTAAATTTAAAATGTTTAAACTCTTCAATGAAACTGGTACAATTAATATATATGACGTACAAGCGTGTTATATTTAATCAGTTATACACATATGTGTAATGTGTAACAGCATTAGTATTTAGTGTTAGTATCTTATATGTTTATGGATTGAATAATAATAATAATAAATAATAATAGTAGGTAGTTTATGATCAGTCTATTAACTGCGTTATGCGAACTCTATAGTTAAAGTTGTTTCAAATTATAGAAGTGGACGATCATTAATGTGATAATGCCGGTAATGAACTGACCACAGAATGTTTTAAGCAGAAGAAGGAAGTTATGTTTTATAAGCAGCAATGCAGCATGTATATTGAAAATAAATATAAATACTCATCAATCATTTAAAATGTAGACATATTTTGGCAAAAACAAACAAGAACAATCAATTTAATTATATGTGTTATGACTATTGCATAATTGATTAGACGAACAAGGTGATAATAATATCCGGTGTAGGCCATTTCGGGAAGGTAGCCAAATCATATACATATATGATCTGTGCCATAGAGGTATAGATAAATTATTTACGTTGTATGTTATACGTACTTAAAATAATATTTACTTAGCGTGGTAGATATAGAAATGTACAAAATACAATATTTAATAGGTTGTAAGAAGAATTATATTGCAGATAATAGGTAGGTTAATATGTATGCACATCAATGAGATGGAAATAACACTATCGTGGTTTCCGCATCAAGTGTGATACCACATAAAAAAAAAATTTATATGAAAATAATAAAATAAATTATTGTCATGTTTACAAGGTTTTAAAATAATAGTACAATTTCTATACAATAATAATATAATAGTATAATAATTAATCTAACATAACATATCTATAATTTCTAAGCTTGAGGGATAAAATATAATTCTTGTTTTAGTAATAGAGCTTTTCAAATAAATTTGTTTATAAGCCACAAAAATTGTCAAGGTTTTTAAAATGTATTGATACATATATAGGTAAACAGCTATAAACCAGCATCCACCTATACCCTATGGTTTTTTGACTTTTTTATGATATAGTTGGGACTTATTGAATAATGGATTTCCTTGTTTTGTAATTTTGTATACATCACTCGAAAACGACCCAACACTTGGGGGTGCGTTTTATGTGTATCCGCAAACACTAAAATGTTATAATATGCTCAACGACGTCTACACACATAACATTATAATATGTACATTGTATAACAATCAATGTCTGTACACAATGTTAGCATGCAGTTTGAATTAATAATTTCATAATCTGACATTTTCGAGCACAGCGTGCGTTTGAAATATTTATACTGAAGAGCTTTTTCAGGTGTTGAGAAATGTAATGGTACCTAGTAGGTACGAATTATACCTACACGGTATGTCGTTCATGGTCATCTGAACGATACTGAAACGGAGGGGCCGAAAACGTGGTGGAAGGGGAGTAAACTTTGCGAACCGAGAGGTGGCATTCAAGGACGGGGAGTTGTGGGGACCAACAGTGAAAGTGCCTTTCGGAGACGCGCTGGCGCCCGCGGGCGCTTCCATACCAGATCACTGCTGCTGAGGCCATTTACCCACGGCGCCTCAGGTACTATCCTACACTCTTGTAAGCCTCACCACAACTCTATTTTTTTTTCACGTGTGCCCTACGTCGGTTTGACCCGTAACGCACCTTATAATATGTAATTGTTTCCATTAGATATCCTATGTAATAAAATATGTACTGCTTCGACCTGTCCCAGGAACAAATTTGGTCTCTAAATTATGAATAAAGTGCGCAACGTTTTAAACAAATAATTAGTTAAACATTTTGTTTTAGAATTTTTTGCACCATTTAGAGCTTCTCGGAAACTGAGAAAATGTTCAACACTTTACAACACCAATTTATTTTAGCGAGTATATGGCAAGTATTTTATAGTGATATTATTTTGTTATGGAATGTGTAATTATTAATATCGAAGAAAAAATTATAAACTATTTATTACATGTTTATAAACGAGTTCTAATAGTTACATCTAATCAGTAAATCTAGATCTAGTAGAAAAAAAAATTAATAATTCATTCAAAATTAATGAAAACGTATAATCTCTAAAGTTTATTATCATGTCAATATTTTGCATTCAAATTTAAAATGTATAATATAACAACTTATTGCTGTGTTGTGATTTAATTAGTTTAGTTATAGTTAAAGATATTGATATTTTTTAACTATTTTTTTCTTACTGATATTATATGTGATAAAAAAAATTGTTTGGAATTACCTTCGTAATATTATTATTACTTGTTACTTAATAGTTAATGCGCATTACTATTTGTGATTGACATTCTCTAAACAACAATAATATTGTTCGAGAATTTTATTTTTGCGGACACGTTTATAGTATAATATATATGATTTATTCGTAGTAACGATTAATGCATATTACCAAGCATAATGTAAGAATTGGTTTGTGATTTCTAGTACTTATATTATTCAAATTTAATTATTTTTACTAATTTTTTGAAATTAAAAACATATTAGGTATAGCAGGTATTCGAAATTAAATTATTTCTATACACATACGTTTAATAAATTGTAATAAAAATGTCAATTTTGTTATAAAATAGTTTGTAGACAATTTCAGAAAACTCCACACTAATATGATTTATTTTATTTCACTATTGGTATAAAACGATACCTAATTTAATATATTCTTGAACAATACTGCAGTTCCCTTGTAAAGTAAATATACTATGGTTATTTACTTAATAAACCATATTTTGTATTATCCAATAGTTACTGCAACATTAAATTACATAAAATATAATGTTTTCTTTTATATTGTACAGTGTATTGTACATACTAGTACATAATAGTATACATATACGTATATTTGTCAAATAGTAAATCAAATAAAACCACAGAAACTAAGTTAATTAATGAACAAAGACACAAAGTAAATGTAAATGTCTTCGTTATTACTGCTGTTATTAATGATTACATTAAATGGCTATCTTTAAGTACCAGTAATTATTATATAATAAGGTAAAATGAATAAGAAAGGAAAATTGCTATTGAAAAAATAATTTTAAAACTAAATAGATTAAATTATTTTATTTAGTTGACTTAACTGAATGGTTGTTATAATCTTGATAGTGCTGTAATACATCAATGAATAACAGTTTATGCATCCTACGGTATTTTGAATGATAATAATGTATAAGATCGTGTAGAACAATTAAATTCTACAATTTGAATACCTTTCTATAGTGTGTGGGCATACCCAAGTTTATGCAGTAATAATATTGATGACACATATTAAATTAAAAGCTGAGAAGCCCAAAAGCAATTCAAAATATAACCATTAATTAAAATCAACTAGTTTACTTATCGTTTGGTAATTAAAAAATAATAATATAATTGCGGCTCTCATTATATATTATATATATAACTAGGTATGAGTTTTTGACGGTATAATACGTTTCAATTTTTCTCAGTTAATTAATGCTATAAATCAAAGTTCCACAATTTATGTGCCGTACAAACTATTGAAATTAACACTAATAATATTATTGTGTATTTTTATGGTTATTAGTTGATTAATTAAAATGTTTACCTGAGGAATGTTCATGGTGTTGCCGGTCATCCTGTAAATGATGCTGTATCGGGTCCACGTGAATATGGTGATGGTGCAGCGTGCACTCGGCATCAGTGCAGTTAAGCATGACGTTTTTCCCTCTCTAATAGTATGATTTATATGATGCGTAGTCTACCACTATGACGTCCGTAATCCACAGGATATTGAAGATTTCGGCCGACCGTTCTCCATATGCGAAAGTCTCGGGTGTTCGATAGTCCACGAGATCATCTATAGAATCTAGAACACATCACAACACACGTGGTTAACGGATGAATACACGCACATGACTAAAAGAATAATAATATTGTAAATCCTAATCCCTAATCTCTGGGGGAAAAAAAAGAGCGATTGTAATATGTAGGTACACAGTTTTATTTTACGTCGATAAACACTCTAACAGTCT
Organism: Myzus persicae; assembly: GCF_001856785.1. NCBI lineage: Eukaryota > Metazoa > Arthropoda > Insecta > Hemiptera > Aphididae > Myzus > Myzus persicae. The sequence goes on along the minus strand of NW_019101729.1, from coordinate 240,814 downwards.
AATGTGATAACAATAATATGATTCATTTTATAGTAGACGTTATTACTATAGTATTAAACACACAAATCTCCACATGGCATGGACATGTTTCGAACAACACTCATTTTCAATTAATAGTATGATGCACAGCTCAATCTATACACAAACACATATTCTTATCGACGTCTATATATGTCAAAAACTAAGTGTTCGAGGGATAATTAAATGTTATTGTCGATTGCGCGTTTATCGAGTAATTATAATATAATCATATTTCACACAAATTATTGTTGTATAATATATATATATATATATATATAATATATTACGGACAATATTTTGCGGATGATCAAAACGTCTGTGGGTGGGTACTTATATCAGCTGTTGACGGCAAAGTGTATGACATGTGTGTACACATAGCCGGTAATAATTGCATCCATGTATGCACCGATATATATTATTATAATACAACTGTACAAATGTGCATCGCACATAATGATCAGTTATTACGGGTCCGATTGAAAATTTAAAATCATCATTTTCGGACGCTCGAGGGGGGAAACGCAGTAAGTACTTTCTTTTTTTTTGCTTACCAAGCTCGAGTTTCCACCTACGGACGAACATTGCGAAAATAAAACGATAATTACTATGCGCGCTATAGGATCCCATGGATTGATCACAATGACTGTGCAGACCTCATTAGAGCCATAACGTTGTAACGGTTCGATATAAAATCATATGTATATTGTATGCAACACGATAGTCGATGTATATTTTAATTGACACAGAAAATACAATAATATTGTGGGGATACAGTTTCGCGCCATTCGGCTTGTCAAAAAACAATAACTGACGATATTAAAAAAATAACAATTTTTTGTTCAACTCACTGCCTTGCAATGTGTGATAACAATTATTATTATTAATAATACCTATTTTTGTCTCGATTATTTTATTTATTATAAAGTTTATGATAAATGATTTGAGGATAATTTTACGCTGTTGCCTACTAGGAGTGTAAAGCGCATTTATATTATGATGATATATATTATTATAAGACGGCGTGGCCTATTATACTGCTGTATATTGATGATGGATTATTTCGCTGGCGTTCAATTATATAAGCTCTGCAGTTGCTTAAAAACTCGCAGAATGAAATTCAGAGTTTCCGGTTGTTGAGTATAGTTATATTTTACTATGACACTATACATGTATATACGACACATATGTACAACCGCTATCGTTTTGTATGGTTATCGAACATTTAATAGACATTTCCAATTTCACTCATACACTTGCAGCCTTTACCTCTTCTGGGTTTTCATTTAGATTATTTCACGACTTAAAGGTTATGCGTCACCTTATACGTTTTTATATAAATAACAAATTGTTATAAAATATAACTATAGCATTTATTTGGTTTTATTAATTTGAATTATCAAAGTACACATTTTTAACAACTGATATTTATTTAAAATTAACAATACCTACTTATAGTTATTGTTATCAGTGTCAACCGATAAAACTTACACCAATAATAGCTGAATATTTATTTAAATTACTTGAAACTTTAATGACAAACTAGTATAATTATTCTTGCTTGTAGTAGATAATAAATATATTGTATTTCTAAATTTTCTTATACTTTTCATAAAACAAGTTTATACCTTTAAAAGTTTTACTGGTAGGTATATTAATTTGAAAAATTATTATGCACATATATGTCAGTGATTATTAATGCCAATTAATAAATTAAACTTAAAATTATAATTTAGGTACTACTTTTTTATCACATATTATATTATATATCAATAACGTGTATTTAGTTCAATTAAAAATGAAAATTAATTGAGTCTTATTGCCTTTTTAAATAATGAAACATAAAAAAAAATGATACTGTTTATGAGCACGTACCTACTAATGTGATTGAACATTAAAAATATTTAATAATAATATTTAGTTATATTTTTTATTTTATTTTCATTATTATATTAATCTAAAAACCCAAATATGTAGTATATAAACACTATTCTATAAAACGATTGTCTCATTCTCATAAAAAAATATATACACTTTTGCGAATAATTAACGTATGATTCAATTTCTAACTATATAATTGGGTAATTAAGTAAAAATAAAAAATTGTATTTAAAAAAAATATCTATTTTAATATTTATTTGCCAACGGTATAGGTATTTATAACGGATGTTATTTCACAAAATTTGGGCTGAACACCAAACACGTAAGCCGCTATAATGGAACACATAATAAACTAAATTATGCTTCCGGTGTATAATTTGCATTACACCAGTCGTATAAAATGATATTTATGTAATCTAGACCATTAGAGTTCAGATGGGTTTTCAATTTGTTTGCGAAAGTTAATTAGACGCTTGCAGACATATTGTACCAATATTCTACACCATTAAACATAACACTGTTATTGAAAAAAACATCCAGGTAGTATAATGTTACAGTAGCCTTTTATGGTTGTAATATATAAGTTGTCTATTCATTACAAGTTAAACGAATACATCCTGTTGATACGCAAATAGTATGTAGTATACAAAAATGCTCTGAATATATTTTTAGTAGTCCTCATTATAGTCTTTACTAAAATTGGATTATGATATTTTGTATTTACTTATTAAATTTATTGTATTTTTATGGTTATTTTTTCGTCAGTGAGGCAGAGTTGAATATATTTAATATTTGTTATACCTGCTACTTGTTTATTGAATGAAAAAAAGAAATCGTCCGTGTTATAGAATATTTGAATTCTAGTTAGTAAATTTAATATTTTTAATAAAAACATAAATATTAGTCTCCTGTCTAAAATAATAAAAATTACTTTCAATAAGTACGTAACTGTAATTATGTAATCAAAAACAATAAGTAAAATTAAGCTAATGACATGATTATTAAATATAATAATTAAAAAAATATCTTATCTTAATCGTTAAAAATGTATTATAAATTATAATAGGTAGGTACTTGGCCATTGGTTAACAATATAATTTTCTTATGACACATTTTATGTACCTAAATGGCTGAATGTCATTCATAAGAAAAACCTAATTAAATACAACTTATTCAGAAATCTGATGTAACATAATGGAATAAAGTTAAATACCTTGTATGTTGTTAAAGTAAAATTGATTGGAAATTATAAATTCTCTTTAACACGTTTTAAAAATCTTTAGTTAATTTAGTTTAACCATAATTTTGTTTGTGTCAGGCATTTTACTACACTCAACCATACTACCTTAATAAATTACTTCTTAAATTAAAATTCTAAGGTAACAAACGCATGTGTCTAAATGGATTTAGTAAAAATACAATGTGATATAACACTTTTCAGAAAAAAAAAATTATTACATGCATTAAATGATACATTATCCAATGATTCCAATGTAACAGATCTTTTTATATGTAGGTGGTTATATTCTTTATAACTTTATGTACGTTTTGCCTGTTGTTTTTAATAGTATAGGTAAACCCATATTATTATCGATTCCACTAGTAATAATATTCATGTTATGTCTAGAACGAATTTAATATTAGGTTTACGGTATTTTAGTTGTATATATAAAATACAAAGAATAAATATAAACTTAAAAGACAATCTCAAAATGTGACTGCTATACTGCAGTTTGATGGGAAGCAAATGAAATTCCACTATTCACTATGATAATATGGTGACAATTTGATACTTGGGTGTGCCAAAAAATAAATAAAAAAAACGTTCTCTCACAATTTCTGAATTGTTACGCGTTCTGATACAAACAGTCTACACTATATGGCTAGAAAGCCTGAGGCCGTCTGTAGCTATAACACAGCAGCCACCGCCGGTATACTGCTGCAGTATTATAGGTACCTATCCTACTATATAATGGCCACGTCATCGGCAATTTTAATACACGGCCACCGATTATTAAGTCTTTATTAAGCACTGCCATCGATCTATTCTATCCGTCGTCTATCGATCGGTTTCGTTGTTGCAAAACATCGGGTTAGGCACCGGCATGATCACTGCCGAGTGCCGACACCCGAGAACCGGTCCGTATGGGCTTTGCCAATGTTGTGCCACTGCCTATAATGATAATAATATGATGTATAATAATATAATAGGCGCAGTCAGTCAGTCGATGTCGCTGAGGTTTTTGAACCTCGTGTAGCCCATTCATACAATATTATTATACGAATCGACAATGTCACACTGCAGCAGCAGCGAAATGCGGGGAAACTATACGACGCGTGCCTATTTTCATATTATGACAACGGTTGCAAAATTCGAAAAAGTGTAGCGACATCTGCAGCTGTATTAAATTATATTATGTGTTTTAATTTTGTTTTGTTTTGTTACTAGTGAAACCCAATCGTAGAACTTATCGACCTCTGCAGTAATCTGCAGTACGGATACTTTGGAACCTTTCACTAAAATGTAACGCACACGATCAAATTTATGACACACGCCGCCACTGCCGCCTTGCGTACAGGCAGGTACAATATAATGTTTTATTGTTTCGATGAAAATGCATTCGCGTGCGCAGCATTATACATAATAATATTATATACGTTTCCCATACACACGCCGCAGTGGCAATTCTAAATAGGAAAGAACCTTGATGAAGTTCCTTATTGGTTTACTTCCTGCAGTGGTATATAAACAAAACTGATAGTGTATTAGAAAAATTCCACAAACTCCGGTGCACAAAAACTGCGTGTTGATTTTCATTCCACCGCACGCTTATACGAAGGCAAGTACTTAGACATACGGTAATCATTGTGTTATGTGAGCTATTATCACAAATAACACATTTTAGTTACATATTATAATACGTTGTATTTCTAGTGAGTACACTTAATACGATACGGATTGTTTGTGGTCATCTCGATGGAATATAATAACAGTGGAATCTCTGATCAATTTCTGATACATGTAGTCTTGATCGATCGGTGGTCGCGTATACCCACGCAAAGAAATCAATCATATTCATATACATCGACTATAATATACTTAGGTATATCAAGGTTTGGCTTTATTTTATGTAATATATAATAGGTACACGTTATAATGTTATTACTACGTCATAAACTATACTGCGCAGAACGTATATGGCATTGCGTTTGCGTAAGTACAATTTTCGACTTATATATCTTTCTACGACTGGAGCGTTTATTAACCTCTGCAATGTGAAAACATTTTCTAATATTTCTAACCACAATATCGATAGAAACAAGTACCTATACCATAATACATGTAAATTCTAAACGTCCAAATACAGTACGAATTATAATATTATGTGGAATAGTCAATAAACGACAACGTTCCGAGCGAATATGATACCCACCAAACAAATATTTTAGTTGCTGTATACTAAATTGTTTTAACCATGGATGCATTTTTGAATACCTAACCTAACCTAACCTAACCGGACTTACCGGATCTTGAGGGATATTGACATCCACATATATGAGAATAACTCCCATTCAGTTTAGGTATAGGTACCTACTGTCTCGTCATGCGACGTCAATCATTCGGTATATAATATGTACAACTTCACCTAAAAGTTTAAAACATGTTTCGTACGTTTTGGTGTGATGTATTCATTTGTTTGACAAGGTAATACAATATTATGTTCCGCGGTAAGCTATGCCGAGGCGACCACGGTCAAGGTGCGACCAACGGGTAAGTGGTAACCAAGACGTTTTCCATTACAGGTCATCAATCTTATATAACAACGGACGATGCCGTCTGTCTCACCTCAGTCTTATTCACGACGTTTTTTGATGATCGTCGCCGTCAGCGAGAGCGTTTAATATAGTGGTACTATGCAGTATAGGTACTATGTGTTAGTGACAACATTTCGGTGGAACGAGTCTTGAACAAGTCTCGCTATATCAACTCCAGGTCGACAGATATGCCCCGCCCCAGAGGATTACGCACTTGGCGCATGCCCATAAAGTGGTAGGATGCAGTGCATCAGTCACCTATATAATACGTTATTCACTGCGGTTCCTTTGTAAGGACAATTTATTTTACTACCGTTATTTAAAATGTACATATGGTAGGTGTTTTACTACTCACTTTAATATCAATTAATAGGTACCGTGATATTTAAGTGTAAATTTTAAAAAACCCGAGTAAAAAAATCTCAGTAAAACACTAATTTAACACGGTATAGGTATAAAAAATTATAATTTATACTAAGTATAATTTGTGCTCATTATTATAGCAGTGTATAATACACATATAACTATAGGAATTAGGAGGAGAATGTAAGGGATCCCTTCATGGTAATCTATTTACCTCATACGCGTTTCCTTATTTTCAAAAGTCTAGACTTTTTCGAGAATATTAATTTTATATTATATTTTGCAGAAGTCATTGCAAAACAATAAATTTTTTTTTAAATGCGTATTTTACAACTTTTTATTCTTTACATTTTTTACGTTTTTACTTTTTTGAACAGAATTATACATTTTTTATTTCATATGCCTAAGCCAAATATTTTTTTGAGTATTTCTATAGATAAAAATCTACTTCTGAAGTTCTGAACCATAGTGATTAATTGACTGCAGCACTAACATAGTAATACTGCAGTCAGAGTAACGATATACTATTTTATAAGAAGGATTACCTAAAAAAAAATAATTGATGAATAATTAAATATTACGAATCAAAACATTTTATAGAAGCGACAATTTTCTTGTACAATTAATAATTGGACAAAACTGGTTGTGATTATTGTTGTATATGATTTTGTCCAACCGGCCCATTGCCGGCCATTTAATACTATATATTACTACATAATGTATCGACTACTCGCGGTTTACAACTATTACTACGATATTACTACTACTATTATTGTTATTATTATTTATTATGCATAGACCTTGAGCTGATCAGTCTTCCAATATAGATATATAATATATAATAAGTATTATGTATATAATATGTCTATATATTCAGGTATTTTCTTTGAAATCGTGAATAGATGTATGTTTGTGTACCTACCTATTCAGAAATGTGAAAGGTGAAAGAAATTTTAAATGAATGGTCTACAACTTACAAGTAATAATATGTGATACAAAAACAAATATATTTTATTATCAGCATCGTATAATTTACTTGAAAGTTGCAATGTAGTGATTTTATCAAAACGAGTTACTTGAATGTTAGTAAAACAATAGTGTTCATGTGTCGTATATTATTTATTTTAAAAATACCAAAACAATATATTAATATACCTTGAAATAAAAATTAAGAAATATTTAAAATCTAAAACTAAGTTCAATGCGAATTTATTTATTATGGTCTATAATAATATATGTTATACACAGCAGGTAACTTAGTTTTGACTCTAAATGTGTTCGTGAGTATTAATAACTGCACTATGATATATATGTATTATGACAGTCTGCATTATATCAATGCTAAACCACCTTGAAAATAAATTATTATTGAATGACATGATTTGTGTTCATTTTTTGTTTTAAAAATATTTATGATAGTTTTGAATTACATTTTGATACTTACGTTTAAAAAGAATTTATATTGAATTTACACTTATCATTTAGTTATACACACTTGATAATATAAGTACTTATATCTACCTCAAACTGGATTTGTATAAAATATTTATTAAGTACCTACGTTTATATTTAATTAATAATTATTGACAATTTAAATTTAAAGTAAATAAGTACACACTAGGATACCTAGGTACGTATAAATATAATGCTTATGCATTATACGCAAGTTGTGTAAAACGCCAGTAATTATTATAATAATGATGAAATAATATAAAAAACAATAATTTCAAAGAAATGTAATTAAAACTATGTGTATATTCCATTTATTTTTAATGGAAGTTAAATGCTAGAAACTTAATGAACGGATAATTTCGTCTTTAGAACTGCAGCATTAAAGAGATGAAACGAAATGTATAAAAATTAATTAACTGGAACGATGAGTATTACTTTATTAATGTTTGTCTTAACGAAAAATTAATATTTTAATTAGACATTCTATAATCTATAAAATCATTCCGCGTTCAGACGTGAATTCAAGAACATTACGGTAATTTAAATTAATAAAAATCTTAAGTCTGACCATCGAATCTTTTTGTCACCATTGATCACGGTTTCGTGTCAAGGGAAATTAATTTTTTAATTTATTATTATATTATATTATGAGTATTTTTTTTTTTAATACAGAGCGAAAATAATATATAATAATATCTGATGCCGTCGAAAGGTCAACGTGTATAGATCGATATTATATTATTATTGTTTGCGTGTGCAAGTACCTATATCTATACCTATAGGCTATGTATTATTATTATTAAATACCAATACAGTATATATATATGTATATTTATAATGTATTATCCACATATACATTTATTACAACGACGTATATATATATTATATAACCCTCTACAAATGAGATTACGAACCTTTAGTTCGTGTCCAGCGGGTGGCGGGCTTTAGTTGCGATTTATCCACAAGGCATGTCCGTCAACGAACTAAAATACGATATCACAATATCATGTTGTGACATACGCATCGTCGATGACGATCGTATTAATATTATGATAAAACTATTATTATTATGTCATGTATAATATGCGTTTGTGCGCATATATTATGTTTTACTTTTTCGTATATGGAACGGATATGAGTCGATCAGAGGATGATAATATTAAAATTGTGTGGAAAAATGTCGAACGCGTCGGAAAGAAATTCGAAGCGAGGTAAATATCGACGGAAGAGAAAAAAGATCGAAAGAGATCGGCGAAAAACGAAAACGATTTAAATAAAAAAAGCGCGATTCGCGAATGTGATTGACACGCACCGGCGCACACTGACCCGCGGTGTCCGCAATATTATACGCGCCGCGCGCTCACGCACACACGCACACGGTCGCGGGGCCCGCGCGCACACCGACCGACACACGCACACACCGACCGACACACGCACACACCGACCACACCGACCACGGACACACGCGCCGCGCACACGGTTCGCTGAGACCGCGCGATGGCTGAGCAGAGGACGCTATACGACGCGAGACGGACTGACGTGAGACGCGGCGCACACGTATATAATACGATAAATGGAAGCCGCGCGCGGTATGATATCGTACCAGCGGTCGAGAGCGTCGAGTAGGTACGTCTATTACAGCAGCTGCAGCGTAGACGCGCGAACGTGCACACACTCGTGGGGCGCGCTCACACGCACACACGCGGCGGCGGTACCGGCCGACGAGACGGCGGCGGCGGCGGCAGCGGTGGCCCCTTCCCCGGGTCGGGCAGCCACCGCCGTCGCCGTCGGGGGGGAACCGCCCCACCTTCGGGGTAACCGGTCCGGCGACGGCAGGCAGGTACGCCCGGACGAAACGAAAAACGAGCAGAGACTCCATAACGAACGCCATGGTATAGGTCAACGGTTCTACCGTTTTCCAGTTTTCGCGACAATTTAATAGTAATAATAATCATATCGTATTGACAACGCGCGCCGCTTGTTCATATATGTTACGCTCGCTTAGAACATTATTATGTGTGTCACATGTATCGCTGCATGTATAATTTACAAATTAGTTATTATAATATTATTATCATACACTTAGGTGTGCTATACAAGTGTACAGTTTGTGTAATATTTTGAGTGTGTGTGTACGACCCTATAAAATATTATGTTGGTATGGTACCATATAATACGCGTGCTCTGTGCCAAGTTTTGGGCCGAGAACGCGAGCGAAGTACCGATAGTGCAATAAATATCCGTGTACCTAGCATTTTAGGACGTCGTCGCGTTGACGTGACACGTAGATGATTTAGTTCGCTGGCCTGCTGCTGTGGTGCCGATCGTTTCCGCCATCGTCGTGTGTTTCAGTATAACATTTCACCATTAAAATATTGTGATGAATAGACATGACATTATAATATTACGATTTAATCAACAGCAAAGCTTGTAAGATTATAATTTGGGCGTAAATCTCGGACCCAACTGGACCTAATCAGACGTGAAGAAATCGGATCTCGTATACCTAAGATTAGATTTCACAAAATCGACTAATCCAACTCAACTGTGCGAGTCGCTGTGTAGTAATAATATTAGTTTACATCGGTCGAATAAAAGTCTGTGGGCATAGTTCAAAAACGCGGTAAGAGAGAGCACTTAAAATTACATTTTGTCAACGCTTTCCAGTATAAAATTAAACAAAAAAGTAACGATGCCATTAAATAGAACACCCACGACACTAAGTCTCGTATGGAAATCGATGTCGTGTTGTAACTCGTATAGGTGTACAAAATGTTGTAATATACATACGTTTATAGATAGTTTTTATGCATCTTGTTAACATTATTATACAATTATACAACATTACGCGTCGTCAGATCCAAGATAATTTTATTCATTTTGATAATTTATAAAAAAATTCTGCGTACATAATTGAGTGTAAACCGTTATATTATTTTGATAAAAATTGTTACTAACACAACATAGAATAATTATTACATTTTATAATAAATCCAATTAAATAATATTACCAGTATATGTATAAACACTGTAATTTATACCTGCGAAAACGTGCAGTAGTATTTTCTATCGTTGTGATGTACTATAGGTATATAATATGTACAGAATATTTCAAATTATTGGAACAATTCAGGTGTACATACTACGTATGAATTTAACAAAACGTCAAAATTCTCTTTCAGATTTGAGTTAAAATCTGTCGTAGTATTAAAAAATACATCTCGGGATTATCGTATCATATCTTGTAATTTCATTCAATCGGTGTCATTGTGATTGTCGGTGTTCAATCGTAATAAAATGGTTTAAACATAAATATTTTTTTTTTTATTAATAAGTACACGCCCAACGATTTTGGCTCAGAACAGTTATTTTTCAATTAGCATACAAATAAAAAATAAGATACATAACGAGATATTGTGGTGATCTAAACACCAAACGTTTAATAGATACCTACCGTTACAGTTATTAAATCAGTGATATTAACCTGGTATCGTGGAAACAATTTAAATTATTTATCGAGTCACCTGAAATTAACGTATTCTGTTAAGACCAGCGCGAATAGACTATAATTTTGGCGACAAGTAGGTGTATATATTATAGAACGTTTTTGACACACGAGTATTAGTTTGAGGGACGTCAAGAGGTATTTGGCTAAGTAAATCAGGATATTATATAATTAAAGAATTAAGTAATTTGTGTAACCGAGTCACATCGTGCAATTTTTTTTCTTTTTCGAACGACTGTACTCTCTTATTATGACTATATAGCTGTTGTTCAACCGAAACGTGTGGGCAATAAACATAGAAAAACGATATTGCTGCCTTGCGAGGTATAGCTCAAAATGTGTCTGTGCTGTGCATAGGTATACTGCATGTCATAGTGTATACATATAGCCAACTCTACATGCCATGTCGTCACATTTGCGAGAGAATAATGTATTATTTCGTGTACCTATAGACTGCTGGGTATTTATTAAGTATCGTATTACGGGTCTGCCCTCTGTGCGGGTATCATTCAGCAGCTCAATAAGTTAGTTGTCTGCGGCGCAGTAATGTCAGCGATGGCGATATCTACCTCGGAGAGTTCACCGAGGTTTTCACTAATTATTGCCGCCGGCGTTATTATATAGGTACAGTCACTATAAATGTCAGTTCCCATGACTGGTATGTGTGTATATAGGTACGCGTTACATTCAAAAAATTCGCTAATTTACCAATATAGATAGGTGTGACAATTACGTAGCCGTCGAGTGATTATCATAATAATAGGTATGGGTAGGCGGTATAGGTACCGCTCCGTGCGGATTTATTGGGCTTGGCACACAATGGATAAGTCGAACTATATTATAATCTATAGCAGCTATTTGGCGAAACGATTTTTTTGGTGGTGTAGGAGGTGGGGCTAAATCTCGTTTTTGAATTTTTCTCAACAATTTAGGGGAGATTTTATATAGTTCAGCGGGTCTTAAACTTGAGATTAAATATGTGTGAAACGTTATTTGGTGTAATAAAAAAAATGCATAAATGTGTATATTTTTATGTACCCATTCATGTGATTTGTAATATAAAATAAGTATTAAAATATTTATTACGATAACACGAGATATTTTGTAAAAAAAAAAGGGTATTCGAGAGAAAGTTGGGGGTACGTGATTTCCAAAATTCTTCCGCCAGGAGTCCGTGATCACCAAAAGTTTAATATGATATAGTTTACTGTTTATTCAAACGATAAAGCGCGCTGGACGACCCATCAGTAGAAGTTGTGCGCATAGTAATAATACATATGATGATTATAATATACATTTAATGGTACAAATAAATTTGGTTTAAGTATAGAAACGATCACAAACTTGGGTCATGGAAGCAGGAGAGGAATCATGAACGGTCAAGCCGATGATTTTTCAAAGGATATTTCTGAAAGACACGCTTCTTAGCCTCATCTCTTTTATGTACCCACGTCGTCAATCATTAACCATGATATTATTATGCATGACTCGTGATGTCAGTTTTATTTTTATAAAAACGGATTAATATGATGAATTATAATCTTACAAGTATGCAGCTTAAGTATACACCATACGCACTCGAGTGACATTGAAACTCACGACCAGTGATAGGCTGAATTATTTCGCGCAGATAAGTCGTGCAATATGGACTCGACTACTCGAGAGCCAGCATTACTTTAAAGTCGAACCTATTGTTTTTTATTGTATTTTTTTTTTTTTATGATATTATTATTTAGCCGACTATTAAGAAATAACGTCGACGAATGTTATGATGAAATGGCATTACGATTCATCGAGTTGAACAATGAATTAGGTGTAATATGGTATTATAATTATTATCAACATCGGCACAGGAATATCATTTTTACTTTTACATCACAATTCACAATAGGTAGTCAATTATAATTATTGGAACTAATGCAAATTAGTGAGTGCCACTTGATAGAATATGAACTACTACAGAGATCGGGTTACCACCTCGATGTGTGTAACGATGATTGCCGACTGAATAGAAATCTATTATTACTTATTGGTTATTACCATAAACCACATAGCATTTTAAAAACGATTCCGAGCTGAGCCAGATTTACTGCAGAGTTATATACTTATACAGCCAATTTTTAACATGGTTATTATACTTATTTAATGTATATTCGGTATATTAAGATAAGTACTTTCAAACAAATCATTGATTACATATTTTAAACATTTTTTATTGAATAAAGTAATAAATACTAATGATAACTAATAAATTAGGCATGAGTAACCTTGTAAATTTTAATTAAATGTCAAGTCTTAATATCCATAACTACAAAATCTATTATAGGTAGGTACTACAGAAATGTAAAAAAACAACGTCATCACATTTAAAAGACTTTTCGTTACTCCAACTGTTTACACATCACCCATGTACACAAAATATTTAATTTTCAAGTTTTGAATTGTTAATTATTAATAATTGTAACATAATATAATCATTTTCAGCTCTTATGGAACATATCAAATTACAAAAAGTCTAACAATGAAGCTAAACTAAAACAACAATTTACAAATTACAAATTCTAAATTCACTTTAAAATGGTCTTTGTATTTTCAGAATTATTTAACTTCTATTATAATCTTAATAATAAGTAAAATCAACAGTATGCCAAGTTTCTAAGATTACCATATTATATAGTGAAATAATGAAAATTGATTTTATAAAAAAAAAAAACAAGCATACTAAAATATACATGTATTATAAATAATAAAATATTCTATATAATCATATTATAATTATTATAGACTATAGGTATCGTAGTGTTTAATTACTTCACCCGTGATATTCTGATAGACTGAAACGACATAATCAGAATATAAACATGCAATGACAAACGAAATAAGAACAGCTTTTATCTATAATATTTCGTATCACAATACTGAATGTATTTTGTGCAATTCATAATCTTCTTACAGGAGCACACAATATCCAAATGTAATATTTTCGTGTTAAAATAGTAAATCGCATTACAATTATTATTATTTACACGAAATAACCGAGTCAATTAATCCGGTAAACTATTATTATAACTATTTTTTTTTAAATTTACATATATGTATCAACGTCCAGAATTATTGGTGTTTCTGAATGCATATTTATATCATATTCTACTCTATTCTAGTGACTATTTTGTACGAAACATTTACGAACCTTGAAGAATATTATAGTTTAATACGATTGTATATGTTTAATATGTTTAAATAACAAACTACAAAGTGAGTCAATTGTTAATCTGACACTTGTTTTAATGGACGAGTACATACTTTGTTCACTTGATACTATTAATAAGAGTTTATTTTACGTTACATAGGAACAACACAATATTATAAACATAGTCAATATTTTCTTTTGCTCGAGAAATAAAGAAACCATCGATTATTGTATTTGAATTATGTGTACATTCCATAGAGGAGAATAAATTATTTCATATTTTTACATTATTATAACATGTTATATCAAGCGAAAAAAAACGTCGTCCAAAGTTTTTATTAATACGGTCGTATTTTTGAGGAGTGTACTTGTATTTAATCGTGTACATCCACACCAGACCACACCAATAAATCTGATACCTACCTACTTTGAAACTCTCGTCTTACGACGAGTTGTCCTGCAGAATTACTTAGGTATGGTTTTTTTTCCGCGTTAGCAACTACGAGGAAACTTTTCCATTCCGACCAATGCAAAATCGGAGTATTTTAGAATCATCTATACATATAGCTACAAAACATACATGAGTATATTGCATATATTTATTGTTACATAAAAACCAAAACAATAATCGACAATGCTTCTTCGCAAACCTTGACACAAAATGAAAACCATTATATAGGATGATTTAACTTACCTATATAAAATATTGCATGTATATTCTAATCGAACGATTAGAAATATTATTATTGTTGTTTTCTATCATACAAACATAATATAGTACCTATACGTCACCGGTATATGGACGTACAAAAAAAAAAAAAAGGAAAAAAACGCAATTTTTCCGCCTGATTATTGTGATGATTTTTTAATATCAAGGCCGAAAATCAAAACGTACAGCGAGCATATCGCTGCAGTAACGCTCCCAAGCGAAGGTCTGCCTGCGGATAACCTACAAGAGACCTTTTGTGAATGCGATGTAATAATAATAATAATAATAATAGTCAACAATTGAACTATTGAAGACTTGATAATTGCATAGGTAGTATGTAGATATCGTATCTACGTTGGATCTACATAACTACGTCGCGCATGCCTTCCTCCGACGACTGTGCAAGACAAGCAAAGTTACCGGTTAGTGGGGTACCACTATAGTTGTTACCGTATGTACCATTGTTTTTTCCCGAACGGGCAGAGCAGCTACGCTAATGATAATAACATTTTAACAGCTGCCGCAGACGGCAGTGACTATAATATTCTACCCATATCTTTTGAATGTTATAAATTTTAGTCGTACAAGCGTGATGTGATGAGCTGCAAGTATGCACCGCGCAGTGCAGGCGGCCATTTTCAAAATAATATTATGCGTTGCTGAAGACCCATCCAACTATACACAAATGTTGGCTGTTTTTAGTCGAATGTGTAAAAAAACTGGATAATAATACATTATCTCCGTGGTATCCACCAAGGACCACAGTAAACACATCAATACATCACTAATATTTCTACTCAAAATAAGTTTTTGTAACCAAAACATAAATTTATAACAGCATAGACTTGACGTTTTCTCCCGAAATGCATATTATAGTGAGACATGAAATAATTTTCAAAATATTTCCACGCTGTTTGTGCTATTTATAGGTACTTAAATTCGACTATACTTTTTCAGTTATTTTTCTATTTATTTTGGGTTGGGCGATTGACAATTATTTATTAATCACCCGACATCCATTCGCCCACCAAATCGTAGCGACGCATGGGCCACGTTATACAGGATAGCCACTGACAATATGTTAAGAATCTATGCTGCAAAACAATACTAACGACTGTAAGGAGCAAACCTATACGTATCGAACTTATGTATCGTTGGGGAATTCGCGGGTTTCGTCTTTGAAGTGTGCTCGCAAAAAATTGTTTCACTTACTCTTCCACCCATATTATATGTTGTGCTTTCACTCCAATTGCCTGCAGACCTCACGGTACACCAGATAGGTGCCCAATACGCACCAGGAAGAATAAACGGACAATCAAAAATTTCTACTCCGGACCGTTACCGTAGTATTTTATTTACAATTAGTGAGAAAAAAAGAGGTCAGTGACAGAGTATCACTCGAAAAGCCAATACGAAACTGTCTATTCATTTAATTTAAAACGTATTACTTATTCTATTTTTACGCGCGGTCGATGTGTATGCAATTTTTTTAGTTGTCATGCAAGTAAATAATATATAGGTAGGTACATGCACGTCGAGAGTAAATAATACGAGAACAATCCATCACGGTGAATCAAATATTGTAAAACTTAAAAACGTATTATGTAAATCGTCGAGATATCGGACGAAAAAGGAATACGAAACTTTCAAAACACTCCATAGCTTATTTTCGCTTCTACATATTACATTACTGCACTTTTTGGTAAACAACAGACAAGCTCAAAAAAACAAAACGCGTCACTGCCGTAACACGTTCTACGCCTATTGATTGAAAATTACGAATTATTAGGGGATTTTTTCGATTTCCCGCAACCGTTTATGAAAATGACAACGAATAAATATAATAGCTCCGAGGTGAACTAGGCGAGGCGAGTGCCAAATATAGGAATCATTGACCGGACAGCTATACAGTATACAGCTATTCCGTTTTAATTTTCCTCGTCGGGTGCGATATCATTTTTGTACCAAGTGGTAGGTATGAGTATCGTTTATCATCGTTAATGTCGATAACTATCTACGTCTGTGAGCACTTTGTATTGACGTTAAGGTTGAATTTGAATATGTATGCCAAGGAATTTATGATATTAATATCACCGTACTCACGTCATAGTCGCACATATTATACAATACCCGAACTAGTTATTATTATTCTTTTTTAGAACGACTCCGTTATCAAATAGTCTATTATACAGTTAATTACACAAGTACCGAGGTACCTACTACGCATTTTCCATTTACTACTTGATGTTTGGCATAATAAATAAAAATGTATCCATGTACCTGTGCCTATGTTAAATCATCCAACACATTATACTAAATAATAACAATAATAAACACAAATGAACGCATGTCATACGCTTTCACATTTAATTTGTTTTTAAAAATTTTAAAGTGAAATTTGGAAATGAGAATAACTTTAAGGTTGTAATTTAAAAGCACGTGTGTTTGAAATCTTAAATGAATAGATAAATTTACATTTCAATAACCTATAGAAATTAAAGAAGGTATTTTACAATTAATTAATTAGTTATCGGTGGTATTATTACACCTAGGTACGTAAAATATCAATAATTTGTTTTAAACTACAAAACTATGCTGAGTCACATTGAATCAAAATTTAAAATCATACATACCTAATTGTCATATTTTGATTATATCATAAACAATTATTTTAGCATATTTAATATTTATGTACTTAAACTTATCAGAAAAAATTGAATTTTACTCCCTCAGTCTATTCATTTATCTAGTATAAGATTATACACAAACAATAAAATTATTGAGATGATATTGGGTTAAATTAAATATCGGTTTACTTATAAGTAAACTAAACGTCTATCTATACATACAGGCTGAAACCCCTAACGAATACGTAGTTTTGATATTTAATTTAGAAACGAAATGAATGACATATTAATATATTATTTTCATGTTTTACTTATTATTCGAATACAATATTAACTCAAATGTATTCTTTTAATCAGCTGTTGCGATGGGTTGATTATAAATAATTTCAAAGCAACAAATAAAAACCTAGATTTTCTCTTGATATGAAAAATCATTTTTAAATGTTGAACATTTGTGTAAGCAATTGGTAAGTTGCCTTGCTGGACGAGCGCATTCAAGGCATGTGTCCCATTAGGCTAATAAAGTAATACTTAATGTATTCATTTCATTTTAATGAACTTTTGCCAATAAGTATTACAGCATATTATAGTAATATGCTTGGTACATATACGTATTATCACGGTTACAATAAATTAGACTGTAAATTATAAAATTAGAGCAACGTTCAGCAATAGTATTAACGACTTAAAGTACAGTGATTGTGGATTAATACGTTCATGGAAAGAATTAAAGAGAGATAGTGCCTTTGCCCTTTGGCGAGAAGCGTATTTAAAACTGTTGATAGGAGAGGAATACATTATAGCGAGCTTATGATCGAAATTAATTCTGGAATTAAATAATTAATACATATGGGATAACACTTCACAAATGGACGGAGACGAATAATATTGTTAGAGTTGTTTTTGGTCGCTTCTGTTCGGGGGGTTTTTTTTTTTTGTTTTTTTATGAAACTTTCCAAGCCTAAATTGATTGGAATTCCTGGATAAATATTGTTATTTATTTTTTAAACTGCCCAACGCAAACGTAGAGTGACTCTTGGCTATAATATAAATATGATCAATATGAGAAAGTGTACACAAACAATGAGGACTATAAACATGCATGGATATAGGTTGATAAGTACCTCGACTCACTGTGCGATTATTACTCTACGATATTCAAAACCCAGTCGCTTCTAAGGCCTATATATTCCAATAACTAAATGTACATAATATTAAATACGGTTAACATTTTTGTCATTGGAGTATTAACATCGACCTGCAATAATATGTAGGTACCTTTTAGCTTCAGTCGACGTTTTTATGATGCCAATTCATCATACATTTTATGGCAGCCATTTACATCAGAAAATACGTCGTATTTTCTTAACCCCGTGAGTTGCTGATATGTTAAATCATGCATAACTGTATACTTATGTCGTAATAGCTGTGTGTACTTGGACGTATACATCATACCAGCTATTGTAGATTAATATTAATCATGCGTTTTGAAGACGTCAACACTCAACAGGTAGGTAGTATAAACAAGAACACATCCTCGCGATCATTATTGAGTGGGCAATGAAGAATACCGCATAGCTCATGCAGTCGTGTACCTATATAATATAAGTAGTTATGATGTCTAATGACATTCAATAAGTGTCATCAAAATAATCCATACCATTGTTTAATGTTTAGATATCGGTTGCGTCATAGTCATTTAAGTTTAAAATAATAATTGCCGTTAAGTATATTATTTTGTTTGATTGCATTTTTCAAGAATGTACGACTATCATGATATGGTTTGTAAACATGATGGGTATATTTTTATGTAAATCATATGATTTGTACTAAAAATCATCAAACACTTTTTTGGTTTAGAGTAGATAGTGTCTATAACTAAATAATTTGTGTGCCTATACAAAAATATAGTTTTACTTAATTCCAAATATATACATTCATTTTGAAACTCAAGAGAAAATTGATTGGACTGTATCGTTGAATTTATCAGTGAAACTCCCCAGCGGTTTCGCAAACATGGCGATACATCTATAAAGACACGTATACTTACAATTTACATATTAATATATTATATAACAGGGGATAGATTATAAATTTACCCATTTTATATTTTTGTTCTTATAATTTCTTCATCATTGCTGTATTACTTAACCCCCCCCCCCCCCCCACTCTACACGATCGTTTTTTGATATATAATATATGTATTATATATGTATATTGAGTTCACTCTTCAGCCCCCAGAAATAATCTAAGGTCGCCAATAGAATACATGATGATCATTGGTATTATATAACTGATTAAGTAGGTAGGTACCAATTTCTTTGTTTGGTAATAACAGTTATTTTGTTCACTTTCCAAACTGATATTAAATTATTTAGACATTATTATTAAAGTGTACACATACATAATAGTTCTAAACATAATTATTATTTATTACTGTCCTAGGTACTAGATTTATTTTTATAAATAAATTTAAAATATTTATTTGTGGCGACTCAAACATAATTTTTTCTATAATTTATCAAAATAATCAGTTATTATTATTAAATTAAAATAATTTTTTTTAATATTTAGCATTATGAAAATAAGACAGCTTTATTCAGCGATTTATTACTATTTATACTCCTTTAACGATAAATGCGATATAAAATAAAAAATGCATAACTCTAATATGTTTATTATGTTTCATTAAATTTATACTATTTATATAAGACCACTTAAAATTGTGGAAAAATTGTAAACAGATATCATTTAGTATGTAATTTGATGAATTTGTATATTTCCAAATTTTTAAGTTTCCTTAATATTTTCGAAAAAAAGAGAGTGGGGAGGGAGGAGGGGTCACAATCCCACCCGTCATAGCTGTAACTATAGCTCGTATACGAATATTATTTATTTTATTTTTCCCATGCTGACATTTACTACGTGTTCTACATTATAATATAAATTTGTATGATAGCTCCCAAAATTTGTACTCTGCCTCTCCGATGACAAATCCATTTTTTTTTTTATATGACATAAACCAGAGGTAGTAGATTGGGTATCCATACTTAAAATTTTAATTTTTTCACCTATGTTATTCAGAGGTTGATCTGCATATACGTACACGCCTCTAAACAGTCTAAACCATAGTAATTTAGTATTTATCGTGCGCATTTTCACATAATTCTGTTTGTAAACTCTAAGTAAAACATCTAGTAAAATGGTAGAGTATAAAGTACAGTAAGTATGACAAAGTTCCATTTTCATCGGATTTCTCCGCAGGCGTGATGGACGTGATCACGAGGTATTTAGTAGTCCCAGAAATCAACACCTACTATACTGGCTACTAGCTACTCGAAGTCATTAGGATTTTGTAGTATAGACTTTTGTTCCGGCAAAAAAATATTGTGTAGAGCATAAAATTATTTTTTAATATTGCCCTCCCCCCCTTACCTATATCATAGAAAGGACATCGCTGTCGTATTACCATGCTTCACATTATTTATCGTTATAATATATTATATCATACATAAATTGTCGTTTATCTTTATTGAATTATTATTGAATGACGGAACTTGTACCTAAATCGTTCCAATTGTTTTTTTTTATATTTTATTTCACTGAACAGTTTAGACCGTTGGACCGATGCATAATAATATTGTATAGATAGGTAATTCAATACAAGATTGTATCAGCTAATAGAATTAGATAAAATCTATGTACACTGTACCTGGGCGCAGTATAATAATATCACGATGTGAGAGTTTCGGTTATGATGCTAAAAACTATAAATAGTATTTCAAGGGCAATTAATTGTTATTATATATTACAACAATAATTATAATTATTATATAAATGCATATCATTGTTATTATAATATACACAGCTTGCCAGACCTCATAGTTGTAGTAATATCAGTTCGTTAATTATATGGTATATAAAATAATATAATATAATATAATATTATTGTGAATTGGGTTGTAATTTTTCTTTTTCTTTTTTGCGTGTTGACACGATTGATGCACTGTACCACTATTATAAGTGGATCATACAATGCCATTTAACCACTTATAATCCTGTTGATTATGTCGACCCCGATTTTTAATTTGTGTTTATTTGTTTTCTGAGGTTAAAATAATGTATATTTTGTCACATCGTGCAGTGTAAATATTAATCATATGTTCGAAACCATTAAAATTGTTATTTTAAATTTACCCATGCCTATGATATTTTCGTGCTAGAAGATATCACGGTTTTAAACATAATCTAAATTCGGTTGGACTTGAAAAAACTAATGTGCGTGATAGTGTGATACATATCTAGTAAGGTTTCAAGGTCGCCGTACAGAGTTATACTTCTCGGTGATCTACTGACTGACATGACCTTTTCTGGAATAAACACTCATACACATGGACATATTATACAGCAGACTGCTCATACATATTGCAGAGCACAAGATTCTGAGACAAATAAATGCCAGTTCGAATTGCGAATACAGAAGAACCACTTTTCCATAAGGGTTCTGGATTAGAAAGTAGTTGAAATAGAATGTCAAGGATTTTCAAAAAATGTACAGTAAAAAATTATTTTCAAGCGATTCCAAGGTATTTTTTTTTTAAATTACTTACCTCATTAGTAACTATTTTTAACTTTGAAGTTATATTAAAAATTAGCATTGCTATGTGGAATGCGAGCAGTTTTATTTACAAATAAGAATAGTTTATATCTGCACCTATACATAATTAAATAGATTTCTTATGGCTGTGTTTTGTGAACTATATAGTTAAATACCCAGAATACAAATTATCAAATAAGAAATAAAATGTTTTTGTCGCTATTTGAGTACGAAAAATAAATACTTCCAAATCATATAAAATTCTTGTTTTACTAGGAAATGTTTCATTATACTTAATGCCTATATAATACGATTTGAGAATATTAATTTAAACCATTATAATGACGCGTATTGTATAGGTATTTGAAATTTCATGTGAATAAAATATAGGAATTTCAGCTATGTTGGTTCTTTAGGCTTGAGGCTTTGAAATAATCGTCTACACGCCTTTACATACAGAACTGATGTATTGTATGGATAAAATAAGTAAAATAATAACGAAGAGATTGCGTGTGATAGGTGATGCGTGACGGACGTGTGAGATAAGCGTTTGATTTTATATAAACAATTCCATGCATTTATTGTTTGAACCTTTAAGTACCTACTTATTATATTTTCATAACATAATAAAGATAACAATTAGTGCGAGTATTTAGGAATTATCTTTTAGTACCCACTTGACTAAATTATTTTTAGTAACTTTATAAAAAAAACATCATGCAAATTAAATGGATTTCGTCGATTTTTTTAAAATAGTAAATTCTTAATAAGAATATATAAACTCTTTAAAAGCATATAAAATACAATATTGTATAGGTACAGGATTCAACAACTAAACATTTTGAAAGTATAGCGTGTTATCCGTTATATTATAATTTATGAATTAATTACTAATTAGGGTAACGATTTACCTTGTACAGTATCCTATATGTATGCATAAAACTGGTAACACTCTGCCAGTTTATAAATGTATATTAGGTGCATTTACTTCAAAGTGTTTTTATACAAGAAGGTGAGAGGAAATTATACCGTGGGTAACAAGTGGGTGAGTAAAACGCTTGAGAAGGATCAATAAATAGAAGAAGGTCAAATAATAGGTGACTTAGTATAATAAACTAATAAAACAATAATAAATCACCTAAACTCGAATTGAAAAAGAAACAAAAACTATAATCTCTGATATAATACGACAGTTTCTCATTACTCGTTACACCGTATACGCCAATTTAATCTAAAACGATTAGTTTAATGTAATTTTAAAATAATTAAGTCAGAAAATGTCTTCATTAATATTAATGGAATCTAGTTAAATTTAATTACGTCATATGTCTGTTCAGTTACACGTATTGCATACTTGAGTATTATTAATCGAGACTACAACGAGTGACATTATATATATATATTTTTTTTTAATCAAAAACAAGTAATGCAAATTTAAATTTAAGCATTGAGATAATGAGATGTTTTATGAATTATAACTTTGCATTCGCTGTGTTCATACAATCATTCACTATTCGCTGGTAAACGGAATAAACAGATAATTGTAGTGAGAATGACGTGTTTCGTACGACTTCAACCTATTTCCACGAACGAATAATATCATTGTAACAATGTTCTTGAATGATGAAGTTTATTTGTTTAAGGGAAAATGCACGATCAAACGAGTAAACAAACTCTTTGATGATAGTAAACTTAAAAATCCAATTCTGCTTATGAGGTATATGACTTATGGACAATGCATTCGCTTTCGACATTTATTAAAATATTAATTATGTAGTGACAATATTTTTTGACGAAATCGATCACTACTCAATTAAAAAATAATAATGACAGAATAATATTATTTTGCGAACCGTATATAAATTACAACAGGGTTTAAATAAAAACATTTTTAAAAAGTAAAATAGTTAAAGAGTAAAAATTTCTAAATTTGCATATAGGTACTAGGTACAGTAGGTAGGCTAGTCCTTAGTGTTTTTACTTAATCTATCATCACATATTTATATGAAAACAAAAGTGTTGGTGCCTGTCTTAGTATAAAACTAAACAAAAATTACATCTTAAAATGGTACGGAGCAAACATGTATTTAGTACAAAAACGTGTCGCACAAGAAAAACTCTTACGCCAGCTCATGGCACGTGGACAAGTCAGTTTGAAAATATTTTTTTTATCTAAA
The DNA here is from genome assembly GCF_001856785.1 of Myzus persicae. Lineage (NCBI taxonomy): Eukaryota > Metazoa > Arthropoda > Insecta > Hemiptera > Aphididae > Myzus > Myzus persicae. The sequence continues at coordinate 216,479 of NW_019101729.1, read as the reverse complement.
AGATGATAACTAGTTGCAAAAACTATATCTTAAAAGGTTGTAATAAATAATCAGACTTTTTTGAGTACTTTTCCAACGTTATTAAAAGTCAGATCGAAAATCTAAGTCCTGCGATGTAACTCAAATAAAAAATAAATATTAAAAACCTACTACTCTACAAAACATCAAGCATGATACTTTTTCCTGTAAAGTTGCAGTTTTTGATAGTTGAAATGGTATTTTTTATTTTTTTCGTACGGCCTTAAGTAAATATTTGTCTGAATTTTCGTAATTTGATAAATCACCGTCTCCCCCCACACACTTAGGGTCTGAAAATGGAGGTTTTTTTTAATCGGAGTTCAATGTGACCTGTATAAAGTCATTATTCGTCTTATGAGTAAAAAAAATACCATCCACAATTACCTGATTATTTTACGAGGTAAGAAAGTTTTTCCTGTGAGGAAAGTTTTTGTACTAAAACGCGTGGGTCCGACACGGCGACACCCTTAAATACGAAATTACCTGCGGTTTCTTTCATACTATGGTCAAATAAATTAATAATATTAGTAATGGCAATTCACTTTCAACCTCATTAACGCCAATGGCCCTTGCTGCCAAGGTTAAAGTAATAATAATAATAATCACACGTCGACCAAGCAGAATCCATGGTGCTTTAAATGCTGTAAATTATAAAATACAATCCATTTTCAAACTTAACTATACGGTTTTTAATTCGAAATTAGTTACCATAATTTTATTGTTTTTGATGGACAAATGTTCATGATTTGATCAACTGCGTAGGATACAATAAATATTATTCAAGTTCCTGTACATTTAATGACTCCCTAAAGATATTGAACATAAACACGTTGGTGGTAATTACACATTCATGCACGTCGAATTATATAAAATAGTAATAACGTCATAATATACTTAACCTTTTTTATCGTATTTATAAATTATATAAATATATGAGCAATATAATATTATAATCGTACCATTTACGATGTGAGACTCAAGTCATAGACGCGCTTATAATAGGTACAGTCGACTCTCGATAATTCGAACCTTCGATAATTCGAAAATTTCAGTAATTCAAAGTAATTGCTAGTTCTCTTAAAAATCTCGCAGTAATTCGAATGAAAACCACGCATTTTACTCTCGTTAATTCACAATAAAATTTTAGGGAAAACTAGCCGACAACACACGAAAATTCGAAGTATGCGTTCACCAGAATAAAATTCTTATTCTCGATTTTAAAAAAAGTAGCGTCCCTAGCATTTTAATCAAACTAAAATAACCATGAGTGAGGTCACCCCACACCACGCTTTATGGTCCCTTAAGAATTATAATAAAAAATTAAGAAACAACGATTTTTAATTATTAGAGGTACATTTTGTAATATTTTAGTTTAAACAACGACCCGTCCCATGCGTTCCCCTTTATAAAAGAAGTAGGGGTACGCTCGAGTATCCTAATAATTAGTCGAGGTACTCGGTGCCCCCCCCCCCCCCACACACACACACAAAAGTCAACCACTGCATATTATAACATATTATCATATTATTTCGTAGCCGTTCTTGCAATGCGACTATACAGAGTGATGATATTATTATTATCAAACACCACGACGTGTGATGTGCATGTGCAACGCGATAATAATTACAATATCGGGCAGTGCTACGCCTATATATCGTAACATTGCAATATCGCGGTTATCGCCGTCCGCTGTGCATCTCATTGGACGTTCGCCTTTTTTTTTTTTTTCGCGCGACAATAACGATGTACAACAAACGTACGACAGCGCACGAGCACGTGGGTATTGCCCGCAATCGCGTCGTCTATCCGTCACCGCCGCTCGTCGCGGTTTGCTGCGGGGACCGCGTTGAACCGTGTGCGTACACCGCGACAGTTGTGTGGCAATGATCTAAAGACCGGACGTTTCATTTAGTCCAATTTGCATGGGGCGATCGTCATCACCGGATAACTGGATTATTACGAGGAGGTGTAACTTTCGCCATGTGGCCTTTGAACACGCGCAGTGTCGTATATAATATTAGATGTGTGCACTTTTCGCGAACGACAGCACGAATACTGCTACGTACGGTGCGGTGTTATTATTAATAATAATAATAATAATAATAATAATATGTATATCATTATAATATATAGGTAGGTACAGTGACAATAAAAACTCTGCCTAATGAAAAAGATACAGCACATACGTCATTACATAGTGTACGAGTCCTGCACACTGTTTATAACAATACAGCGGTGTTTACCATTGTCATTGCACGCTCAAAAGCGGATGTCGTTTCATTAAAAAATTACAAAACCACATAATATACTATATTATTATATATATACATGTATGTGTACAAACCTAAACCTACTTATAGATATATAATAACATGTACTTTTCGCACGCACAGTGTTATACATTAATTAATGTCAAATGTATGTACAGGATGATTCACCGCGACCACGCACACGCCCGTCTTTTCGTTTGGTAACGAAATCGATAAAATTCTAATTTTTGGACGTTTTAACTGTATTGTATTGCTTGAAGACGACGTTTTCGAAATTATTGAGATTTTTTGTACTACGCCTAAGAAGTGTCATGTGGTGGTACAACCTTCAGATTTTCAAACTAGAAACCCTCCCTCCACCCACCTGTTTACTGTAAATCATTTAGTAGATTTTTTTTACATTTTCGATGTACTTACCTAATTCAAAATTCGAATGAGTAGTTTCTCAGTTATTAATACGTTTATAATAAAGCTCTTAAAAATGGTTGCTTATAACGACCAATCATCCTTAGTATACAAAGTTGAACAATACTAGTCACTTAAAATTTGATTTTAAAATCAGAAAAAATATCCTCTACACACAATGCGCAATATATAAAAGGTGGGTTCTATCATAGTATACATGGACAACGATCTGTTGTATGTTCACAGGTTGTTCCTTATTGTAAAGGCAGTTAAAAAAAAATCTCAATAATTTGAGAATATGCGATCATCTTCAGGTGGCTTTAAAAATGTCAAAAATTAGATTTTGTTTAACCGCACATCGTAGAAGAAAAAATATGGGGGGGAGGGGGGTGAACATGCTCGGTGGTGAACCGCCTTATATACAGGCCGTCGTCGTCGTAAGCATACAGAACAGTCGACTCTCGATAGTTGAAACTTTGGATAATTCGACATTTTCAGTAATTCGAAGTAATCACTAGTTCTCTTAAAAAACCCCGCAGTAATTCGAAGTAATCACTCGTTCTCTTAAAAAACCCCGCAGTAATTCGAATGAAAACGGTGTATTTGAGTACACTCGGTAATTCGTAGTGAAATTTTAGCAAAACCCAAAACACTTAACACGACGATTCGAAGTAATACGCACTCAGCGGCGATTCGAAGTGTATTCTCCAGAATAAAATTCTTGTAATCTTATCGCTGATAATATTTACTTTACGACTGTGCATGAATTCGGCTTATTATTTCCGACAACTATCGAATTGTTATCGTAGGTACGAAATTTTTTTCATACCTCAGTAAATCGAATTATTTATTTTTGCCCTCTCGACAGTTCGGAATTGTTCATGAGTATACCTACAACCGACTTTGAATTATCGAGAGCCGCCTACTGTAATATTATCGTCGATCTTGCGATGTATCCGTGTGCGAATAGACTCATTTCTGTCGGGATGTATTTGTTTGGATGATCATAATATTGCTTATTGCGCAATAATTTACGCTTTTCCGTGCGCGCGCCGGTCAATCGTTATTGCACGCGATGTTAATATTATATTATTATAATAATATGTATACAGCGTGAACCGCAATGACCCCGATGAAAATTTCCACTGACGCTCGGCGATTTCGACGAAAACACAATAATATTTGTTTATTATCGTATTGTACGCGTACCGTCCATGATGATAACACACGCCGAACGTGACGTATGCCTATACGACCAATAATAATTACCATCAATCCGAGTCGGAGTGCCCATTGATGTCATATAACGGGAACCAAATCCGAGTGGTTTAGATATTACGCGCTCGTCCTTCGACGTCCATCGGTCTCTACAGGTATATAGATAGGTGCCTTATGCATCAATTCGATAATGAGATGTTTAATTACAGAACAATAATCGTTCTTATTTTTTAACGAACGACGGTAATGTCGTCTACGTACGTCAGACGTCCAAACCATCGCGATACGATACAATTGTGTGTGTGTGTGTGTGTGTGTATTACCTACCCATATACCTGCACATACGGCTACACCTATCACGCACGCACGTTATTTTTTTTAAATTATTTTTTTGTTTCGTAAACGCACAACAATATTTAAGACAACGGCGAGGTGGAAAATTCCCGCCTTGTCATACGTAATATTATATAAATAATATAAAATAATCATATTATAGTAGATATGTGGTGTACCTATATAATAAAATAATATTATGTTTAGTCATTATTCATTATCATGAGGGCCACTCGAGTTCAACACGCGTACTCACACGATCTTTACTTCGCGTAAATATACGACACATCGTGTAATGGATTTCATAATTTTATATTATTTAGTGGCCGGGGTGGTAAATATAATCATACATTCGGCAGCTGCAAAACTGTTTTTCAAGTTTAAGGCTTAGTTTTGTATTCATTTTAATTTTGAAACTATTTATGAGTTAAAATTCGTAAAAAATAAATATATCAAAAAAGAATATAAGTATACGAGAGGCGCGTCTAAATAATATTAGCCACTTTAAATTTGATAACGGATCAAACTATTCAAGTATTAAAAACCACAGAGTAAAATGGATTGTTCTGAACTTGAAATTTGCTGTGTTATGTCGTATGCGTTAGAAATACAGATATAACGAGCTACCCTTATAAGTTGAAAGTTTATAACATAGGTGCATATGTATACAGAGTGATTCACTGAGCATGCTCATCTCCATCCTTCCCTTTAATAATGAATTTATTCAAATTCTGATTTTTGGAATTTGCAAATATACTCAAACACCATATTTTCAAATTCTTATATTTTTTTGTACTGCTTATGGAGTGTCCTTTAAGTGTTGATACAATCTGCTTTTCAAATGAGAACTCCCCTCTTTTACTGTAATTTAATTAGTGGATAATTTTTTTGAAAATTTGATGTACCACGTTCGAAATACGAAAGAGTAGTTTCTTAGATATTACAATGTTTGTATTAAGAATAACAATATAGTCCTTAAAACTGATATCACATAAATATAAAATATACGTAAAATTGGATCCCGTATTATTATACTTGGGCCATTTGTACAAATTATTAATATCAATAGATTTATATAAATGACTACAATTTTCAAATCACTGTAGCCCCCATATCTTATAAACTCATTACTATGGACCTTTTGTCCTTAGAACACAAAGTTAAATAACTCAAAAACTACCGGTTCGAATTTTGATTTTGATACGTCAAAAATGTCAGAAAAATTATCTACTGTATAATTTACAGTTGAATAAGGGTGCTCTTATTTGAAAAAAAACAGAAGTTTGTATCTCCACAGGCCACTCCTTAATATTAGTACAAATAATCTCAAGAATTTGAAATTTTGTTCTTTAAATATATTTAAAAAATTTAAAAATCAGGTTTTGAATAACTGCGTTGAAGGAAAAAAAGGGGGTGAGCATGTTTGGCAAATCACCCTGTACATGCACAAATATAAATCTATAGTTTATAACAATAGCAATAGCAATAATTTTAAACTTTATTATGCAAAGACTAAGTTTAAACCTTCAGTTAACGCCCCTAAATAGGTACTATAATATGTATAATATATATTATTAAATATAAGGTCTGTTACAATCGTGTATGTTGTATATAAATCATAAATATAACAACGGTCAACGATAAATGGATAAAGCTCATGCCTGAATATTATCTAAAATACCTGTAGGTACACTTACCTATACTCGATTTTCTTTTTTCGAATTTTTTCTCTGAATATACCCGATAGTTTGTAGATATATATATTTTTTTCTATACTGCACAGATTGAAAGAATGCCACGAATATATATAATATATCATATTTAATTTTACTTTGCCCTACTAAACTGATGTATTCACCATCATCATTGCTATTATTTTAAAACCCATATTGTACGAACACCTCATCCGTGCTATAGAATATATATACATACCTATACGGCTATACACGTATATATATATATATAACGGTAGATGGTATGTACATAATATTATATATTATACTGTATAGGTAATATCAATAATTATTATTACTATTACCACCGTCTATTTGAGTAAATCACTCATCGGCATTATCCATACAGCGTTATAATTATATATATTATTTAGGATACTGCTATAGATATGACTTCATCTGTGGACAGCCTTATTATCTTCCACAATACTTACAATAAGGTACCTATAATATATAGTCTTGGTAATTATATTTAACCTTTGCATTGCGATGCAATTGCAATAATTATACAACAATAATAATAATTAATAATAAGGAAACAATAAACATATTGTACATAACGTAATATATGTGCGTGTATTGTATGCATTGTTATAGATGTAATTCCATGTTTCAAAATAAAACAGTAAATTATTCATTTATCGGAGCTTATTATGACCGTGAGGTGTCAAGCAAATTAACTATGCCTTAGTACATTCGTGTTCTATTATATATGCAATATGCATTGTATATTATGTTTATAAAAAGGGTTAAACTGTGGGACCATATTATTGTCACATAATAAATTCATAAAATAAATATGATATTATAATTTATTATTTTGAGAACGGTTTAATAAAACAATTATTACTTTTACGAGTGATGTAAAATATTTTTAACACGATTTCTTTGCCTGCAACTTATACACCACTATTTGTTTATAATAAATTATTTCACCCTGTTACAGTAGTGAAATTCAAATACGGCTCAATGTCTTAAGACGGCTGAAAGACGATGTTTAAGGTATTTTGATAATTAACAACTCCCATCGTTTCGTCGGCCATGATTACTCCAAAACATGTAGTGCAACTTCTCCCTACCATCATATCCACGATTCGTGACGACTATAGGTAATATTCATTAAATTTCGAAAATATTTACTAGAAAGTATATTTTATGAGCACTTAAAATTTGAAAAACTACCTATACCTATAATCCCTAAAGTAAACTGAGCTCACAAACGCTTTCTGAATGCAATGATTTATCGTTGCTTTCAAATTAAAAATAATATATAACACAGCAGCCTCATTTCTGTATTCCATCCGTTTACTCGTGCACGTGTTTATGTTAATGTTCAGATGATCGACAGAAAACAGTAAAAAATTAGCATTTTTAAGGTAAGTTATAATTTATCGAGTGGGTAGGTATTGAATAGCGAAAACACAATTATCATATAATATATGGAATATAGGCACCACAGATAAAACGGATTATCTCGACAAGAACAACTTAACAACTATTATAATATTATATAGCCACTATTAAAGGTATTATTATAACTGTTGTCTGTGGCATAGAATTGAATAGAATTGATAAGTACCTACATTTTTTAAAAACAAATATATACAAGTATAGGAAGTGCTAAGTTCTATACAAACATATTAACTTCGACAAAACGGACAGTCAAAGTCATTGACAATAATAGTATCCTGCTCCTGCAGTATAATCATTGAAAACTGCAGAAAACGTTTAAATTAAGGAAATGATGAAAAATATTAAGTTAGATCTTAGATATAATATAAAATGTATTAAAAAATTGTTCTTAATATGACGTAATAGTCAACTCAATGATTACCAATTGCCTTTTCACCCTTCGATGAAGGTATCGGTTTGAAGAGCATATCCAACAATACACATAACATGCCTACTATTACTATACCTGTGTGCCCGCCTTCATTTACTGCATATCTGCCTACGTAGAAACTTATGAAAATAATAATACAACATACGTCTTAATAATACACTGATTAGGTATACTATTACGATGCAGAAGTACCTATTGCTAAAGACTGAAGGCAAATAACAATAAAATTGTTGACATGGAACCTGCAGCAAGTTTGATAGGTATTATGGGTAGGTATATAGTTTATCCGTATTGTCCATTGACATATTCAAGACGAGTTCAATGAAAAAAATATATGTATAGCAGCAACATACGTAATCAGTTTTACTAAAAAAAAACTACTATTCTTTTATTACAATAGACACATTTCGGAATGGTAATGTCAGTGAATCCAGTGAATATTATATAAGTACCTATAAAGAATCACTGACATGAAAAAAAAAAAGAAGGAAAAAACATGTTTAACGAGTGCCGTGTGAAATCTTGTGTCACGTGAACTTGAAACACAATATAGGTACACCGGTTTTGGATTCCAGAAATTAAAAATTTCAAACATATTATACAAACACGTTTTACTCATCATGATGCATATAAAAATGGGGTTTGTTGAATATTAAATTAATCGTATACAGCATTACAGCCGTACAGGAATTAAAATAAAATGAGAAGTGATTATTTAACAAGTGTATAGCATTAAGTAACAAATAACATTTTCCATCGACATAATTTTTCAAGCCATATAATATAATCCAAGCTTCACAGTCCGAGCGGTTTATATTTTATAATCTTCTCTGAGCCTAAATAACAGATAACTCAAGGTTGATTAATGCACAAAAAGGTAATATGAATAATTTTATATTTAAAAAAAAAATAATGGGTAATATTAATTCAAAATCGTTGTTATTCCGTTATCTGCTTAAAAGTGTTAATCTCGTATAGTGTACACGATTTTGACAGTTTCGTTTTGTATAAGGCACAACGATTTTATAAAATATTTTTTTTCTCTCTGACAAGTATTTTCGATTTTGGAGACCCGTCGCCCGTCGTCCACGAGGCATTTGAATTAATCAAGATCTTGGTTGTTTCGAGTTTTTTTTAAATTTATGTGTATAGGTATTTACAGTAATGTCCCAAAAACCATTATTTATTTTTTAATTTCTATTTAATGTTTTAATTTCAACGATCTACGTTCATTACCGATTGTGAATTATGACTAAATTATACCCAACAGCCGTTTGAATTTACTTGTCTATAAAATATAACTTTTTTTCAAATAGGTCTACTCGAAGTACAACTTACATAAATGATGTTGCATAATGGGGTAAGTGTTGTGCAAACGTTTCACTCCCATGTGGCGATAACACCAAGTCATCCTTCTCAGACCGTCACAAATGGCGGGCACGTAAATTAATAACATTTTTTAGTAAAAGTGTTTCCGTAATGTAATACATGTAGCCTGTAGGACTCCGGACTAGGTAATATTTAAAACTCGAGCAAAACTGGTCTGTTATCGACCGGTAAATAATATTGTGGGCGCTGTGTAGGTTAGGTATATCGTACCTGCATAATGTTATTATATATATATATGTTATCCACTGACATTTCAATTTAGGCGCAACTGGTCCGCGCCATGATAGTTGCGTGGTTCGATTATTTAATAATTTCAACTACCTCTTGCCTATTCTGCACGCGGTATTATTATATGAATAATTACCAGCATTTAACATTGATTGTCTATATTATAATATTATATTCGTACGTTATTGTAATATGCGTTTAATCGCCATTTGTATATAGTTAACATAATTCTATACACTCTGCTACCGCGATATCGTCCACATCGAAATCAGATCTCGATATTTTTTTCAAACAAAATTACAGCATTATCGTCTCATTTATTTTATTTTAATTTGCATCGTTATTGAGACTACATTTTCGAATAGCCTTCGGGCTACGACTTGAATATTATTCTTAAGATTATTCAGACCGGACTGTCAAGATATTATATGGTGCACTACTGCAGTATAATGTACACGCTATGACAACATAATTTCGTGGGTACTTCGCACTGTTTTAGGGCTTGCTTGGGTTGCTAAAAATGTTTAACCGAAAACCTACTGTAATCCTACAAGTGCGAGTGCCCGTGTCCATGTTATAATATTATAATTAACACCATGTACACTATAGAAACTACACAACAATAATATGATTACTGCAGTCAATACGTTTTTTGTGTTCCCTGGAACGCAAAGGAATATATAAATTATAATGATATTATAATATAATAATGCGCTCGCGCCTTCCCCAACATCGTTTACTGTGACCGCTTGTGTAATGGTATATACTGGAATTAATTTTCCGCTTTATACATATGTATATAGGTAATATATAAATCACGTCACCTATATATTATCATTATGTACATACATGAGTGGTAGGTATATAAGCCTATATTATGTTTGTGCATACATTATGTAGGAAACTTATAATCATAATATAATATGCACATTTATTTTATACACGCGGTTAATGGTTATTATTATTATTATTATAATGAATCCTATATACTAGCTGCAAGTTATTGAAAACCTGAATCTCTCTGGTATATGTATACATATATACAGGGTGATTCACCAAGCATACCTACCCTCATTATTTTCCTGAATAACGAAATTAATTCAAATTCTGATTTTTGAAATTATTAAATATGCTCAAAGACCCTATTTTGGAATTCTTGAATTTTTGTATACTACTTAAGGAGTGTCCTTTAAGTGTTGATACCAACTTCTGTTTTTCAAATGAGAACTCCCCACTTTTACTGTAAATGAATTAGTGGATATGTACCACATTCAAAATTCGAATGAGTAATTTATTAGTTATTAAAATGCTTGTGTTAAGGATAATATATAATTAAGACTACATAAATATAAAATAGACGTAAAATTGGATCTAATATTTATTGTACTCGGGTCATTTTTACAAACTATTAATATCGATAAATTAATATTAACGACTACAATTTTCAAATCAATATAGCTCCCATATCTATTATAAGCTTATTACTATGGACCTTTTATCCTTAGAACACAGAGTTAAATAACTCAAAACTACTCGTATGAATTTTGATTTTGATTTTGAAAAATTATCTACTGCTGTATAATTTGTGGTTGAATAGGGGTGTTCTCGTTTGAAAAACGGAAGTTGATATCTTCAAAGGACACTTCTTAAATAGTAAAAATAATCTCAAGAATTCGAAAATACGGTCTTAATGTATTTTTAAAAATTAAAAAATCAGATTTAAAATGATTGCATTATCGAAGAAAATAATGGGGTGATCATGCTTGGTGAATCACCTTGTATATATGTATTAGAATAAAGCACCCATACCGAATAAAAATTATGCAGTATATCGTATGAATGAATAAAACGTATAGGTGTACGTAGGTACTAGGTAGGCGTACCTGCTCCTGTGCGATAACCCGCAAAATAATAACAATTATAAAAAAAAAATATTTGTCGAATTATATTCCATACTATACGCTGTGCGGTTTTGAAACAGTTCAAAAGTAAGGGAAACAAATTAAATTTTAAAACGGTTCAAGGCAAGCGTGGCTCGATATTTCTAAAAAAAAAAAATTATAATCAGGTTTAATCGTATATACACATATATGTACAACTGGTTATATAGGTAGCCGCCGATCGTACCTATACCTCCAGTGTTGTACATGCGCGCGTATTATGTACATTATAATAATAATATTACATACCTGTTCCGTTATGTGAGTGTGTGTGTGCGCGCAATTGTGCTGGTGTGCGGTGTTATATAGGAACAGGCTGCGCAGACGCCCAAAGCCGTTTCGCTATTATCACAGCGTTATGGCGTCTTTTCGATATCATTATTATTCCATCGTCTCGCGCAGCACGCATCGGACCTGGTTAGGTTGAGTTACCCGGCTGGTAGTTAAGTATCTAGGTATATTGGTTATACGCGTAGGAACACCGCGAGGGTATATATATATAAGTACACTGTATGACCTGTACGTAGTGTACCTAGCCTAAACCTAAACCTAACCTGCAGCGTCGCAGCTACCTATGGTACGTACGAGCAGCTACGTCAACGTAGGCAACAGGTGTATAATATAAAATGTGTAATCGACATAATATTATGCACCGTGATCGATGATACGCGTGAACGTACTTTGCGACTCTCGTCGTTGAAATGTACTCGCGAAATTTATTTCGTACGCATGCGGGTCATTTTCGAAAACAGTGTAGGTGTGTGTAAGCTGCAGGATAACTGTGTATAGTGCATAACGTACACACAAATAACAACTGCGACTATACCTGTCTGCCTAAGTAACCAAACTAGAAAATAAGAAACCGTAATATTTTGATATGTGTTCAGTGTCATAGTGGATTCGGAGTTGTACAAAACACAATTCCCCTTCTCAAAAACCGTTTTTGAACAATGTAATAAAAAAAATTATTAAGTATATGTGAAATCATATTTCACCGGGCAATTGTATTGTATTACAATAACCTAAATCGATAAATGGTAAATATTTATTGCTATACATCTATTTATATATATGCAGCCTTGCAGTGGAGCTGTACAGACGTGCAGTCTTGATAGTTGATGATTTCGATCACTGATGTACCCGGGAATTCGTCAAGGAGAAGTGGGGTAGATGGGAACGATCCAATACTTCTTAATACCTAATTCATTTTTTTTATACGATTTTCACTGTACATAGTAATATATAAGACTTACAAGTATAGTTTACTTCATAACTACTATATATTTAATATAATATATTTTTGATTTGAAACTGAAACATGAAGACTTTAGGTATAACTGCAGGGTCACATTTGATTCGAATTCCAAAAAAAATTGAATTTCCGGAAGTTGTAATAAATTCTTTATTCTATATTCTGTCACACTTTATTTTTCTGGCGTTATTTAAATTATAAAATTGACGTGAGATTAAAAATCCAAGCCAAGTTAGGTATACAAGTAGGCACAGTTAACAATTTTACATAATATCAATTTAAAAATGTATAAATATATATTTGTCATTATTACCTCCACCATACTTCGATAAGTTGTCGACTAAGTAAGTATAGGCCACTTCGCGGCGTATGTAGCTAGACGCACTAATAGTAAAAAAAAGGATGTTTTAATTTAGATTTCAACTTTCAATGGCCACTATTGAATTGTACAGCAATCGAACAATTTTTTAGTACCTAATTAGTATTCAGTAGGTTTCTATATTATAAAGTATTAAATATAATGTGTATGAACAATTATTTTCTGAAACGATGTGATACTAAACTACGGAATATGATACCGGAAAACCGAACTCACGATAACTGTGTACCCTTAATAGCCTATCTATAACGCCGTTCTATTGAAATGGATTAAAAAACAATTTCGTGTTTTATAACCTCATCAATATTGCTTATGCAACAATAATAATATGATTGGATAATTTTATTTATTTTTATTTTTTAGTATTCTTTTATTTATTTTCACATAGATATTAGATATCTATAATATCTTTATAACATGCCGGATTTTTAAAAGTAAACGTTATGTTTTAAACACTTTACAGATTACTGTAGTCTAGTACTCTAGTGCAACATTATATTAGGAGTACAACATTATTTAATATCTACCATATAATGTGTTATGCAGTCACAATTTACATTATTACTATTTTCATTAATCTCGACAATATTATCTTGGCACTTTGAGGGGTACAGTAAATTTTATAAGGTGAAAACAATTTTTAATTATTTAATTATTGTATGGGCAATATTACAGTATAAAACAACACTACAACAGTGCACAATTATTTATTCAACTGTCGATATCGAGTAGGTACATGAATTACATAGGTATAACTTTATAAGTATGAATAATATTAAATACGAAATGTGTATAAAAAATGAACTACGATATTCGGAGATGATTTAAAATGGGTAATTTGTTATTTTAATTACATATTAGTAAATTATGACTGGACTATGAGCACAGAGGAAAACCAGAGACTCTAATACCGAATCACGTTAAAGGCAATAATTATCTGGAGATATTGAGGTGCACACCGAAGTCTGGATGAAATAAATTATAAATTATTGATTATGTATAGTAATATCTAAAATAAAAAAGTGTACCTTACACATACAGCTAGCATAGATTTTGTGCAGTTTCAAAAACTCTTTAAAAAAGTCCTCAGCATAAAGATCTATTTGGCAATGAACCAAAAGTAATTATAATATAATTATACCCAGCAATAGATCAATAGTAGTTGCCAGTCACAAAAATATCAAATATGTTCAAATCGGTACTTTCATATAAATAAAATATAATTATAGCAGTTATTAATTTAACAGCATAGTAATTTAATATTGTTGTGAAATAATATTTGATAAATAATTACCTATTTAACTAATTATCTTGTTAATGATAATAATGATAGTTTGTGTAATTTTAAAATATATTGTTTATATTTTCTTAATGGGTAGGTATAGGAAGATAGGTGGTACTATAACTTTATATTATAATTGTTCTATTTACCAGTTAAAGACATACAAAAGATTTAAAAAATAATATCTATAGACAGGTATATATTTACTATTAAGGTAGATTATTTATGTCACAATGACAGAATATGGATGAGCAAATGATTAAATAATGTACAGTTTTAGCCTGTGTCGGTTTCATAAAAATGATTCACTTAATAATATTTATATTCAGTGTTACGACAATAATTGTTGACCATTAGAGTCATTAACGTAACAACTTAAACTACAATTATTTTAGTGAATAGTAAATAATAATAATCTTAAGGTAAATCAATAGATCCCATTTTTCTTGGAAATAATAAGTGTAAAGAATCAAGCTCACAGTAATTTACCATGTGAAAAATTGCTTTATGCACCTACTCTACCATTAAGAAATCTTGCATGATATAAAAATAACAATTTCATGCTAAAACACTATTTTTATGTGAAATTGTTTAATATGCGTCAAGTAATCAACATGCACTCATTGCAGGTTGAAGTTGCCACTCAGTTTAATATCTGTAACAAAAGACTGAGCTTAAACCTTCAAAGGACTAATCGTCAGTTGTCAATTAAGTATTATTTCAAAAGTGTTCACACTGAAGGTGTACAATTGTACAATTAAACCTCTAGAGTGACACGTTTTTATTTCATGGTCTAAAATCAAAAAATATTGTACACAAGTTATCAACCACCCCATAAGGATGAATATAAAGTTTTATGACTTATGAGTGTATACTGTGCATGTCTACAGAACATTTGATCATCCATCATAATAGATTAGTTAGTAACTACTATGATCTATATTAAAATCTACTTTTTACAACATTTTAATTTTCAATTAATACATAAATAATATGTTTCTTTTAAACATAACTTATATTATGGCAATGTCAATTAATTCACATACATAGCCCAGAATCTAAGGTAATTTTTGTCGTCTTAATTTTGTCTCAATGTGTTAAAGTAAGTTATTGTATTAAATAAAATTATAATATTTTGATAAAACTATAATATTTTGATAAAACTAATTGCAAATTAAAAATATAAAACATACATTTTAAGTTTAATATTTTTTAAACATGTTAATTATGTTACAAAATGTATAACTTTAAGTAGAAAAATAACAACTAATACACAGCTTAAGTTCTAATATATTTTTAACAAAAATAAGTTATAAATAATTAATAAAAGTTATGTTTAATCACAGCGATACTTTTACATTGTAAGGAGCATTTTTAAATAAAGTTGAATCACCATATCCAGATATAGACATTTGTTCTAAATCAATAGTGTCAAATTGAGATATATCAACTGGTTTACAGCCAGCCATATAGACAAATTTGACACTTAAATGTTTGATTCTGTCTATACACATTTGCGTGACTTTTGGATTGTCAGCTAGCCACAAATTCTGTAAATTTCCAGCAGATTCCAAACAATTACACAATAAATCTACGTCTTCATCTTCAAGATCAAGACTAGATAAATCTATTGAATGAAGGCAATCTGCTTGACTACGCTCTAAAAACAGTGTGCATTCTCTCAACACCATTGATGAACCTGTATTACGTACATTTAAATATTTCAAACGCATTGGGTCCAGTCGTATGAAGAATCCGGAAACTCCAGTTCTTCCTAACATGTTAAAACTCAAGTCTAGGTCTTCAATATTATCTAAGTATAACTCAGATGCATAATCATAACAATCATGGTTGATATCTATATCTCGAAGGTACAGAGATCGTAGACTAGTAGAATGCTGAGTAATTAAACGGAGATGTGCTAGACCTGCGTTAGTAATAGGATTATGACTAATATTCAAAGATTCTAGATTCATTAGACATTTATTATTAGTTATTGATGTTGTCCAATAACCTATACCTATAGAACTAACATTGTTGCAACTTACGTCTACTTTGATTAACTGCTGTAGATTAGACATGTATTCTGATAACATTTTCATTCCATTGTCTTCAAGAGCCACACCAGACAAGCATAATAGTTGTAAATTATGATAATGACATGACACGTTCAGCGTTATGTTCAAAATATTAGGCATCATTATATAATCTGACATGTCCAAAGTTCCAGTTGCCTGTAGAACATCTAAAAACTGAGATATTGATTCATCAAAGGTAGTATTTGATTCCACACACAATTTTTTATAAGTTTCAATCAGAGTTTCTGTACTCCATCCAATGATATTACCCAAAACTTCTTGTAACCCATATACTAAATCAATAGGATCATTTTCATCCAATAAAGCTCCATCATCTGTAGTTAAATTTAAAATAGGATTCACACTTTCAAGTTTTTGATAACGCCTTGAAACTTCAGTGGACAGCCATTTTAAATTAATGTTTTCTTCACTTACAGGTATTGGTACAAGAAATAATCTATCCTTGACACGTACTTTTATTGTACGATTAATATTTCTCACATTTTCATCTCTCTTCACAGGTTGGAATATTGGAGCTGCTTCATCAATTTCCGGTGAAATACTTTTTATATTTATAAATCCTTGATGATCTAATTTACTTTGATGTTTTTTTTTACTTGTGGATAGCATTAGAGGCTTATACTTATTTTTAACTAAATTTTTTTGTTGATCTGAAATAACAATATCATCAGAATCTTCATCAGAAGCTGGGAAGAAACTTTGTACTTCTTTGTTTGACTCAACATCCGAAGAAATATCAGGTAATTTTTCATCAATAAGCCAATTGTTATCTTCAAAATTGAATTCTTTAATCGGTGAATAATTGTTCTTAATTATATCAGTACAATGTCTTTTTTTTGGCTTAATAATTATATCTTCTTCTAACCATTCATCGGCTGCATTTTCAACCAATGGCGGCTGTGATATTTCATACTGTATATTTTCACTTTCTCGCCGTCTCTTGCTGTGATTTTTTAACTGACTAATGGTTTGTTTATAGTCTTCTGCAGCACCAGATATAAACACATCTTCAACTTCAATATTTTTTTCTTTTCTCTCTAATCTGTCAAAATCTTCAACATCAGCATAGGATTTTCTTGATCTCTTATGATTATCAGGTATAACTCCTAAGTAGTTATCTGTGGGTAGTTGTCCATTCTTTAATATTTCGTCTACATCAGTCAAAGGTACCGGTGGAGTGTGACCAGCTTTCCGTAAACATTCGCTAAGACGTTCAACAATTGACCAAAAATGAGCCAGTTTGTCTGAATCCAACTCCTTTTTTTCCTCTAAAATCACTCTGTTACGACAAGCTATCAGCGAATCAAGTGGTGTCTCTCCTTTATTTGTCCTAACCAAAGGATTTGCACCTCTATCTAAAAGACAATCTATAACTTCTAGGTGACCACATGCTGCAGCATCATGCAAAGGTGTAATACCTTCACAACAAGGTCCACCACGGTTATTAATGTCAGCACCATGATCTAAGAGGACATTAACAATATCAACATGTCCATAATTACTAGCTTCGTGTAAAGCAGTCCACCCCAACGCATCACCTGCATTTACTGAATGACCTTGTTTTAATAAGCCTAATACTAATTTAACATTACCCTTCGCACAATCAGGAATGATAGGAGTTTCTCCCTTTTCATTTTTCTTTTCTGGTATTGTAGTTTGTTTTTGCCTTTTTCTTTTTTTATCATCTTCTTCATCATCGATATCTGAAAAGTCTTTTAGTGATATATCATCCCAAATATCTGGAATATCATACTCGTCTTCAACTGATTCAGTTTCATACTTTGACAAACTGTTGAGTTCACTTCTCAAGTCATTGACTAATTCTGGTTGATTCCTGTCCTCAGCTAAACATTTCATTCCTTTCACCTGAAACAAATAATTAACACTTTAAAAAACAAGTTTAAATAACAAAAATATAGTTGAGTTCTATGAAACATGTATTCAAAATACATACTGCAGCTAACTGTAAGTGTCCATCATTATTTTTTCTTGCAATACATTTAGCTCTTTCATATATTGACCAAATTTTATCAAATGGATCATACTGAGATTCCATTAGATCAGCAATATTCAATAAAGTTTTACAAGCTTCAATACTATTTTCACTGTAAATATTCAATTCTTTATAAAAATATTCTAATGCTTGGTAGTATTGTTTATTATCTTTGTATGTTTGCGCTAATGAAACATAACAAGGTATTAAACTTTTGTCAGTCATACCACAACGTTCAGAATTTTCTAACATTTTCTCATAATAAGTAATTGCTTTAGAATATTTTTTCAGTGCTACACAAGCATCTCCCAGTTTTTCATTTAATTGTCTTCGTTGTTCATAATCCATTTGTGATGCCAATAGTAAACTATCTTCAACTTGACACATAAGAACAATAATTTTTAATTTTTTTATCACTTCTTCAAATTCATTTTTTATGGGTACTTTTAGTTTGTATGCTTTTATCATTGCACGTTTGGCACTCTGGTAGTCGTTGATGTCTATTAAAAGTTCAGCTTTAAGGCATAAAAGTTCTGTTCCGATATCCTTTTTATTTGAAAGTCTAGATGCAATTTGAAGACCTTGATCAACACAAGCAATTGCTTTTGAAAAATTTTCTTGCTTAGAATACAAAGTACTCTTTATAGAATAACACTTGCATAGTTCTTCGTTCAAATCTGCATCAGAACATAATTTCATTGCTTTATTTATGTAGTCCATTGATTTATTCAATTCATTAGATGACTCTTCACAAAGACTCAAGTTAAGATACAGCCTTGCTTTCATCTCAGATAAAGTCTTTGTGCCAACTTCTTTACCTAGTTTGTTACATACTTCTAGACTTTTAAGGTAATATTTAACAGATGTATTAAGTACTTCTGATTTGTTATCCAAATTAAAGTCCAATGTTTCAGAGAGTAAAAAATAAGTACGACCTAATGTGGCTAATGCCCTTTGCTGTTCGACTACATCATTTTTAGAATTAGAAATTTTAAGATGAAGTTTCTGATGCTTAATAGCATTTTTAAAATCATTCAAATAACAATACATTTCACCAATCATTCGATTTGCAACACCCAAACGTATTTCATCACCACAACGATTAGCAGCTTCTTCACACTGTTCATACTGGCTTAATGCTTGTTGATAATCTCCCTGGTTGACATAAATATCAGCTAACTCTTTACAAGCATAATAAAGATTTTCAAAATTATCATCCAATAATGCTTTGTCTTTTTTTTTTAACCATTTTCGTTCTTCCATTTCATTCATTATGTTTCAAGCTAGAAATAATAATAAATAAATTAGGTAAAAATAGTTAAAATGGAACTAATGTCAATATATGAAAATAAATTTATTAAAATTTAAAAAATAAAAGTAATACAATGTAAAATATTTTACATGGAGACTTTTTAAAATAAATTACTAAAAATGACAGTAGGTCATAGTAGGATATATATTTTATAATTCATAAAGGTATAATATATTATAATATAAATGAAAGTAAACAATACATAAAACAAAACAAAAATGAGGGAGCAGTTTTGGGAGCAATTTTGGAGCAGGAAGGTATGTATTATTATTATACACGTTTTAAGACAAATGATAATATTTCATCCAGAAAGGTATTTAAATCACTACCTACCCATCTAGATACAATTTTCGAACTACCTATTTGTTCTACATGGAATTTTCTACAGTGGCATTTAATTTCCATTATAAATTTACACATTTATACATGTATATGTTAAATAAGATTCTTAAATAATAATTATATTATATCATATTAAAGATGATCATTGATTTAATAGTATTTATAATAAATTATACTATATATAATGTATATGATTCTTTATATTTTATAGCGGTTTTACTAATTATTCTAGAACCGATTAAAATATTAATTTTTTTTCTTTTATTGACATTATAGGTTCTAAATTAGTGAATTCAAAAACTAATTTAATCAGTCTGAAAATCAAAATGATTAAATATAATCAGGCCTGTGCTAAAATATTAATTACGTTAAATTTAAAAATCACGATTCAGCATAGAACACACAATAACAATACACCTAATTGAGCCTAGTTAATCAAACCTTTTTTACATCAACAATTAATGATAAAAGTTTTTTTTAAAGGTACCCAAACTACAATAAAAAAAATCCTAATGTATCTATAATATAAGACATGTAATCTACTGTGAAAGGTTAATAGGTAGGCAACTTTTCAAATGTAAGAGTAATAACTAATGTGTTTGTACAGTAAAAGTGTAAAACAAATTTCTTTCGATTTATCAAACTTAACACCTAGCTAAAATTGTTAATTATAATTACTTGGATGTTTTTTTGAATAAACCTATAAAATGTTGCTTTAAAACCCTATATTATCTCTTAAATAATAATACAAATACGTATTATGAACAAGGCAAGCCATATATCTGTTAAGTATATAATTTGTAAGAACAATTAACATGTTTATTATTATTATAACTATTAGAGAATTCTAGTCTCTAGAGTAATTATTGAAAAAATGTAATAACTTAAGTACCTATATTCTATATTTTTTTTAAATAGTTATATTGTTACTTACCACAAATTATAGTTTGGTACCACTTGTTTTACCATAGTACATTATTAGTTACGATTGATGTTTATGATCACACATTGTAAATATTACCTATTTTAAATATGAGAATTTTTAATTATATCAATATTATAACAATATGATAATATTATGACAGTATTTAATTTTACAATGAATAATTATGGATATTTTAGAATATATTTTATTACTATTGTAATTTAAAAATGTTCACTAAAAAAGTAATATCTTGTTGATAAACTGCGGTTTTTTTTACAGAAAATGAATATTGACATGATGGTTTTTAAAACAATCTAGTATAATATTATTATTATGGAGATTATAATATTTACTACAATCACGGTTAACTGATACAGAAATTATACCGCCAAATTGAGATAGTTTATTGTTTAAAAAGATACGATAACAAAGCATGGAAGAGCCGACTATTTTCAAAATAATACGCACAGCCTCAGAATATTTTGTATCTCAGCCTGATTTACAATAATAATTATTATTTATTACGTTTTACACGCTCATTAACTTTTAAATTGTTTTCCTGTATTCAAATTGAAATGGCGGTTACAAATTTACAGTAGTTATCAAATCATTTCGAAGAGGCTTTTGACTGGGATTCAATATTTCAATTTAATAATAATATTTAATGATACCATTATACGCCTACACAAACAGTCTGAAACATAAAAGTTATGAGTATTAAAATTGTATACTTATTCAACAAAAATATTGGACCTCAGATCACGCTTTTATAAATAGTTATTAACAATATAAAATAATAATTTTTAGTGTTTTACGGTACCTTGAGGTTTTACTCCCGAGAACATATAACTGATATAACAGCAAAAAAAATTTAGCATAAACGATAAAAAAAAAACATGGCTTTATATTTCCAATAAATATGGCTTACTTGCAGATCACATTACACGATCTTATGAAGTTAGGTATGACGTTACGATGTTATCGACTGTTACTCTCACCTTATAATACGGTACACAACACTGATGCCTGCTAAATATTTCAATATTTGAAGGAAAATTGAATCTTTGTTTCGGCATAAAATGGACAATGGATGAGGAAAACAGGATGTCACTTTTGGATTAAAATGGTCCCGTCGAATCTATGAGAATTTCAATACGGCAATACATATTAAAAATCCTTTAAAATTATTATTATTATAATAACAAATGTACATTCAGAAATAATACAACACGCATGTGATAATATTGACTGTCGGTGGCATGGGACTTAGGAGGCTCTAGGACTCCCTGTTAGTAAAACAGAATTTTTGATGTTTGTTTACTCTCGAATCGACTCGAAGAGTAGTGGTGTTCGTTCAGTTGCCTATCTAACACCCCCTGTACTTACTTTTGCCAACCACAACTACTGTCTAAATTTAAAGCAACCTATTGTCTTGGCTAAAATGGTTATACAATGGTATTAGTGTAAACTGTTGGAGTGTTGAAAACGTTTTGACAAGTGGTATTGGTAAATTACACAAGAACAATCACTTTTCTTGAAAATCGGGGAAATAAATACAGTTTTCCATATTGAAGGAATTGTGCCAGTATTTATTGATTGGTTAAAAAGAAAATGTATACGAGGTGCAAGAAAAAAAAAACGGCATTCATATTAAAGTATAACAACAGGTTATCAGGGCTAGCCTATTGACAAATTTAATTTTAGATTTATCAAAAACGTCTGCAACTTGAACTTTGAACAAAAAACAAAAAAAATACTAATTTCTACTGAAAAATTAAGATTAGATTGTAATTCCTACACGCCGATCAAACACATAATTTGACGGACAAAAAGGTCAAGTTGCAGGTAGCTGGAAACCCGCGGGCCGCTGTACCATAAAATCTATACATATGTTATTCCATGTCAGTTGCGTTTTTTGTTGTACCACGTTTTATGTCAAGTTCCACGGTAACGGGATAAAAAATATAATTTATCCGCCTCTTGGTTCTAAGCTACCTCCCCACCAATTTTCAGCCAAATCGGTCCAGCCGTTCTTGAGTTATAAATAGTGTAACTAACACGACTTTGTTTTATATGTATAGATTATACTATTATATGATTATGTTATGGATAGAGTAAGGACTTTTACGCACTAAAAAATCATCAAATTTACATTTAAATGTTTGCATTACTTATACAACAACAAATTAAAAATACATATACAGTTAAATAAGCCTTAAAATAAAAAAATAAAAAAATAAAAAAATATGTAGGTACTAAAAACTTTGAATAGGTATTTAATTACATTGATATGTCATCATTCCACCATTTTCGCCAAGCTTTTTCCATCCCATCATTTAATTTTACATGCTACAATAAAATTGTTTAATGTAATGTGTAAACACAGAACAATAGTATAAATTAGGTTTCTGTATATATACACGGTCGAGTGCTACCACAGATTATATTAAATTAATTATATTTTAAATTTTAATATAATCTGTGGTGCTACAGTGTCGCTGGATATTATGCTTATGTATTTAATCCCGCGTTTTATGCATCTCAATATCTCATGTTTAAAAATATTTCTTCCATGATTTGTTGAAAAAAGTATGTTTATCTAATTTGGTCTGTGATAATATTGAATCCGTTATCATTTGAATTTACGATAATGTAAACAAATTATTTTTAAGTTGGTTTTAATTTAAATATTTTTACTTAATCCCTAAATTTTAATGATCTATTAGTTATTACTTATTTTAATATTTTGTGTTACATCACCATTTAATCTATTAAAAAATGTAATGAGTTTATTAATTGGTATTTTAAATTTTCAATAAAAATGAAGGCGTTACAAAATATTTTTATATACCTGTCTCACTGGAATTCTGTATAATTATAAGGAAAAAAGGTACCTTTTTAAAGATATTATTAAACTATTTATTCTTAACTACATACAATTCTTATAGTTAGACCATAATATTACTCGCTAGGTCCTGATTAGGTAAAAATAAAATAATTTATTCTAAAATAAACTTGAAATGAATATCTATTAAAATTAAAAATATATACCTAAGTGATTTATAATATCATATTATAATTTTTTACTATACTAGTATTTATTTAATCTTCAAATTGTTTCCAGTTAATTCTTTATTTTTATACATTAGCAACTACATAGATAATTCTTCCTCGGAATAATACATTGAGCGGAATGAATCAACACCTATTGTGTCTACTTTCTAGATACCTTCAGAATTGTACTTCAGTTCTATGTACTTTTCCATGACGATAAAATGTCTACATAATATACAATAGTTGATGTATTATATTAACTTCCAAATTAATTTATGCATGTCAGTTTTCTTACTGGAAAAATGTATCCAATATTTATTTGATTTGAAAAAACATAATTTTGAAGATTTCTTAATATTTTCAATTCATTATCCTTTTTATGTGTTTTATTTTCATTAATTTTTTGAAAATAATAATTAAAAATTAGTTTGTGTAATTTTAAAATGTTTTTGATTAACCCAATACTCTAATAAAAATAAATAAATCAATTAATTGTTATGCAATTATATAATACTGATTTCCACTAAGACAATAAAATAGTTTTGGTTTAATTTAATTTTTATATATTTAAGTAATATATTATATTATGGCCAGGATTTTAAAACAACAACCTGTTAATCCAAGTTAATGATAATATTTTATTGATGTATGAATAAGAAATATATATTTTATTGATGTATAAATAAGAAATACATATTTTTTTAAATTTTTAAATTCTATCATCTATCACTGAGTTGATTAAATTTGAAACATACATTTTAATTATTAGAAAAAATAAATGTCTAAAAATTATATTAATTATAACTTATAAGTTACTTATTGTTTTTTTTTGTTTTAGGAAGTATCAATGTTGCCCTATAAAACAGTACCGCTATCTGATAGTATAGATGGTTTTGAAAAATTGGAACTTTTGGGTAAAGGTGGATTTGCATGTGTTTATCATGCTCAATGCCGCCGAACTGGCCGTCAAGTGGCTATCAAAGAGATTGATATTTGGTCAATGAAAAAGCAGAACATGATCGATCGTGTACGCCAAGAAGTAAAAATACATAGTCAACTTAAACATCCATCTATTCTAGAATTGTATACATTTTTTGAAGATTGCCGGCATGTTTATTTAGTATTAGAACTTTGTCATAATGGTGAGTTGCTCCAATATTTAAAACGTAATGGAAACAAATTATCAGAAATTGAAGCTCGTTATATTATAAGACAAGTAGTTGAAGGTCTTTTATACTTGCATAAGCATAATATTGTGCACAGAGATATGACTTTAACAAACTTGTTATTAACAAAAGACATGCGTGTAAAAATTGCTGATTTTGGTCTTGCTACTCAATTAAATTCTAAGGATGAAAAACATATGACAATGTGTGGAACTCCAAATTATATTTCACCAGAAGTCGCCACTCGAAGCTCACATGGACTAGAAACAGATTTATGGGGATTGGGATGTTTATTGTATACTTTGTTAGTGGGACATCCACCTTTTGACACTGATGCTATCAAAAGCACACTCACAAAAGTTGTGATGAGTGATTTTAATTTGCCAAACTATTTATCGAACAAAGCTAAAGATTTGATAAATTGTTTACTCAGAAAAAACCCAAGGGATCGCATAGATTTACAAAGTGTATTAAATCATGATTTTATGCAAGAAAAAATTATTTGTGATGGACCTTCTATATGGTTTCATCAATCACATTTTACTGAAGACAGTGGTTTCAACACAATTTCATTTAATAAGGAAAAATGTAGTTCTTCAACTGGCTTACATTATGTACGTTCAATTCATAATCCTAGTATTGAAATTAACCACCACAATGGAAATTCTAACTTAAATGTATTATCAGCTTGTAGAGATTTTCATTTAAATACAGAAGCTAATAAACAAGAATGTTGCACATCAAATATAATAAGAAGTTTTCATAAACACAGTAATAATTTCCAGAATAATATGTACCATATAGCTCCATCACAGCATTCTAAAAATAGACAATTTACCGTGTTTGATGATAAATTTCTACAGTCATTTAAAACCTTTCCTGAAACAAGTTCATCAAATAGAATGGCCGATTGTTTAAGCACAGTACGCTTGCAAAAACACAGACACAAAACAAAAAATAAAGTTTTAAGTATTTTAAATAATGGAGATGTTTGTGTAGAGTTTATTAAAATGAAATCAAAATCTAAAGAAGAACGAGTTGTAGAAGTAATACGTATTTCTTCTGATGGTCAGCATATGGTTATATATAGACCAAATAAAGATAGAGGAGTGACTTTGCACGAAGAACCTCCACCTATACCAGTTAAAGGAGCTGATGAAGTATATAGTTATGAATCACTTCCTCAACATCATTGGAAAAAATATGCATATGCTGCTCAATTTGTCAAGCTTATTGCTTCTAAGACGGCCAAAGTTGTTTTTTACAGTGATGAGGCAAAATGTCTTCTTATGGAAGATGGAAAAGCATTTGAAGCACATTTTTATAATGGATCCATGGTATCAAGTCTTGGAAATGGAGACATAAAAATAGTCGTGAATGGAAAACCAAAATCTTTTAGTCGACCAGAATGTTTAGATGAATCAGATAAAATAATTTACATTCAATTCAAAAAATACTATGAACATTGTTGCTTAGTTGAAAAAACTTTATGTACTCTAGATACAAGTGCTAACAGTGGCGTTACTGTGTTTCCAGTAACACTAGGAAGAAGACCTATACCAAAAGATAAATCTGACATACCAATAAATTGTAAGTTAAAGAGTTCATTTTTAATTAAATCTGGTGAAATCTGTATAAATTATGGTGATGGATCACTAGTAAAACTTGACACGACTACCGGTAAGGTGAAATGTGTGACAACTCAAGGAGTAGTAATGGTATATGATCAAAAAGATAGACATCTACTACCTGAGTGGGCAAAAAGTTGTCTAAAAGAAATTCCACATTTACTTAAGCCAAATGAACAAACAACAGGAAACTGGAAATGGGCAAATAGATAATTGTGACTTTAATTTAATACTTTTATTTATAATTTTGTATTAAAGATAAATATTATTCAATCGACAAATTATTTAGTAAAAATTAGTCTTCCGTATTCCATTAGGTAATTTATTACCTAGTTTAAAATATAATGTCTATGTTAGACAATTATGTAAAATATTGTAATTTTATAAATAATTTTCATTGAGAATAACAATGTGTTAAACTATAATGTAGTCTAATTATTTTGATAGATAATTAGTTTATCATTAATTTAAAGTTAAAAAATAATATCCAAAACAAAATAAATTTTTAAAAAAAAATGTAACAATATTATTATTATATTATTATGTTATGCATATTATTTAAGTATATATAATTAATTTAATTATGTTTATTTGTATCATTGATTATTTACTACTAGTAGATTCCTACCTGTTTATAATTAATGCCATTATTAAGAACAAAATGATAAAATAAATAACTAGAATCAAATATAGTTAAGTAATAAAGAAAAAAAAATTAATAATTTAAAATTTTTATAAAAGTTATTTATTTTATTATTATTTTTAAACAATTTACTAAGTATATTAGTGCCAAAATTGGTTTAATATTATAAAGTATACATTATACATATTAATAGTATACTATACCTAACCTATGTCAATCTAATGTATATATAAATATATATAACCACGTACAACTTAATTGTAAGTTTTAAGTGGTTTAATAATAATAATATTTATTTAGCAAATCAACAAATGAAGTAAGATATGCCAAAGAAAATATACAACTTAATACAAGAGTTGATTACTCCCTCTCTTTAAATATGCCGAGACGGAGTAATCATTGAATGAAAATTTAACACCAACCATAACAGTGACCAACATGTCACACAGGCACACAGCATTGCACAGCAGAGCATCACCCTCTTAACTGCTTTTTATTTTAAAGGTGATAACAAGCGTTAATACTTTCGACTTTGGTAGTTGGCGCCTTAGTGGTTCTGCGTTGTCGTAAGTGGTAGTTTGTTGTAGTTACGAGGTACATAAAATACAATTATAAATATTTACAAATTCTACCAGGTCATAGTGTATAGTATATTATAGTATATTTATATGCCTATTGGTATTTGGCGTATCAAGACAATATTTCTAATTATTTCAAATAATAGCTGCAGTGAATATTTTTTCACGATATTACGATAATGACGTGTTGCTTGCTGTAGTGATGTTAATGTAAAGGGCAACTGAAAAAAATCAACGGAATAAAAGCAAAAAAGAAAAATGTGACCCAATGTTAAGATTTATTATTGTATCTATTATTTATGTATTTTGGCGAATAAGCTTACAATTATGTATTGTAGTATTCAACATTTCAAACAGTCTTAAAACCGTCAATATAAATTTGTTGCTTAATGTAGAGTCCATTTTTAAAAACACGCATAGCTATTCACACGTTTAAGTGTTAATATAATAATATTCATTTTGATAGTTACATTTATTAAAAACTTATAAAGACTTATACACTTGGTATATTATATTATATATTAAATATATTTTTTTATTTTTCTCAGCATAATACAGTGACAAGGAAAGGTTAAATAAAATAAATAAAATATTTGATTAATGTATAAGGCCACCTATATGGTTCGTCTGTATGACTGTATCCAATCTCAATTATTTCCTCGTCTTCTTCTTCAGGCTTCTGCAAATATAAATAAAATCTATAGATAAATATCTTAGGGTAAAATACATATTTGTTGGTAGAATAAACGCAACTCAAAAAAGGTTATACAATATTAACAATGAAAACACACTATATACCTAATACAAGAGTTAAAAATCCCATCTCTTTATGCAAGCTCAAGGGAGTTTCATTAAATTTAATTTTAACACCATATCCATTACAGTGACCAACATCTAACATACCTACTGTACTACGAGGTATCACCCACTTAAACTTTTTTTTTATAGATAATTTATAGAAGCTTGTGCTTGTGCATGAATAGTATAACATTTTTTTAATATTGAAAATTACAAAACTTAAAATCTGATTCAAATTTGTTTCTGAAAATTAAAAGGGGTCAATTTGCAAATTCTGGTTTTTAGAAAACATTTATCAAACTAAAGTGGCTTATTATCTATTGGTTGTTAATGATGTATAATGTTTGGCCATACGATAAATGAATAAATAAATAGTGGCTTATATTTAATGACTTATTATTTTTTAATTTTTTTCTCAATACTAAATCAGCATAGTTTAACAAAAAAAAAATTAGATTTAAAAAATTTAAAAATAGAAAGTACCTACATGACCAAAATAAAAGCTTTTATAAATAACATTGTTAAAAACTAAATTTACAAATTGGCTATTTTGAAATTTTCTAAAAAAATGTATGAAAGATTTGAAGTCTAAGCTATAACAATTATATATTTATTTAAAATGCATTAAATGTCTAAGCGAAAAGAGCAATTAAAAATATTGAATAATCTTTCTTTTGGGTTTGATATTAAATTATTTTAATATTTATTTATTTATTTATTTATTTTATTTTAAAAACAACAATATATTTACAATCTGTATACATTTGATACAATAAGTAAATTTTTAACATTATTTACAAGGCATGTGGGCGTGATAGAAGGGGGCATCCAATGACACTACTTCAATAATACATTTTGATTTTTGATTAGTAAGTTTTTGTGCTGATTATAAAAGTAAATCACGCGACCAGTTACGTTTAAGGCGTCGAGGAGGATTGTTGGGAATGGTGGCAGAGGAAAGATTAGAAATTCGGGGGTTAGGGTGATTGTGAGTGTGCGCGTGGAAATTCGAATAATATAAACGGGCGAGAGTAGGAATGATGCATATTTTTAGGTCATTATGTAAGGAACGATTACTAACATACCACTGAGCTTTCGTTTTTAGCCTAAGGTTAATTGATTGAAACGCTTGAAATATATTGACGTTAGATTTTTTGGCTGAGCCCCAAAGTTGGATGCCATAAGTTATAGCCGGGCGAATAATTTGTTTGTAGATTAGCAATTTATTGGAGAGTGAGATGTTGGAGCTGAGAAGAGGTCTAAGTTTATGTAATTTGATATTTAAGGATTTAATTTTAATTTTTATGTGTGTCGCCCAGGATTTTAACATTTAGGATTATTTTTAGGAAAGGGTCAATAACACAAATAATATGAAGAAATATTTACCATTTATTCTGGAATTGGGAAGACCACCTTGAAAATAAATCTAAATTTTAGCTTGTACTTTATTATTTTTTAGATTGTTTTCACAAATTTACACTTGATCACTGTATATCCATAAATTCATGGTAGGTATGTACATTATAGCCATATAGATATCTTTAATACTTTTAAATTACTAATATAACTATTTTGAGGAGCATTGTGAAAATACAGCAAATAGAAAAAAATATTTTTTTTTACATATGAAACAACATTCATATTGCGTTCAAAAAACGGGCGTCATTGAGTCCCATCCGTTCCCCTCTAGGGGATATTGCATATTAGTTTTTGTCATCTGAAATTAGTGTAACTCTAAACAAAATTACCATATAATAAAATACAGTGTTTATATAATATAATACGAGTTCTAAAAGGAACGAATTCCTTTTTGAGAAATTACACATTGAACGAAATTTTTTTTCAAGAAAAAATAATGAAATTGTTTGTTCCTAATGAGTTCCAATTCATACAGATATGTAATTAAAATTTTTTTTTCTTTATTAAAAATGCTGTAAATGTCTGAGAGTCCAGTGAGAGAAAAGAGTAAATTTAAGACATTGAATAATCTTTTTTCTGGGTTTGATCCCCGTTGTAGTAAAATATTCAAATGTTTAAACATTTAACTATATAAGATTATATTTTGTCAAGAATAATCAACACAGATAATATTATGCATGACTAAATAATATGGCATGGCAAATAATGCATGGCTTAGTAGTTATTTAGCTTTGGTATTATGTAGCAATTAAAACAAGAAATATTTACCTTTACGATATTATCTAGAAAATTAAATCTAAATTTTAGTTGGTATTTTTTTTTGGACGGTTATCACAAATTTACATTTGAACAAATCATATCTATAGTGAGTTCATCTTAATATCTCTAATATCTTTAAATTTCTAAAATAACTACTTTTAGGAACTGCGTATTTATTGTTATCAAGTGAAAATATTTTTATCGAAGTGTATAAAAAAAAAAAATACTAGATTATTATATTGTTTAAAAGAAATCCTTAGTACAAAATTGGTCATTAATTAAAAGTTATAATCACTAACCATGGACAATGGGAAAAATGATTACGATTAAAATAATTAAACAGATAACGTTGTTTGATTTTTACAGCCATACTGTTTTAGTCTTTGTGTGAAGTAATGAAATAGAAGGTGTTATATTGCATGGTTGAAATCTAATACTACTTCACAAGATTTAGGTTCTTGCAAGTTATAATAATTAGTTTTAACATAACATTGAGGGTTATGCACATTTTAAATATTATTAAAGATAACACTAAGTCTCTATTAGATATATCCCAGTGAGGCGCAATGATCTATAAAAATCATTAAAATAATAAAAATAAATAAATAAAGTTAGGACTATGCATGATTAAAACCAAAAAACAAAACATTTTTATATCTTTATTTAAGAAAGTGAGAAAAGAGCAATTAAAAATATAAAATAATCATTTTTCTCGTTTCGATCCCTGATATGATGATATATTATAATGTATTGCAATTTAAGATTATTTTTAAGACAGGAGTAGGTACAGGACAAACATTACAGATAATATGTGGAAATATTTACCTGTTGATCCTTCAGGAAGCCCATCTAGAAAGTAAATCCAAATTTTAGTTTATGTTAAATTTTTTTTTATGGTTAACAATTTACACTTTATCACTTTATATCTATAGTAGTTACCTACATACATCTGGGTTACTTTTAGGAACCTTGTATTAGTTTTTAAAAATCTTTGATAATACAGCAGCACATATAATTATGTATCATATATTTATTTAAAATACTATAACATTAGTAATATTTAAATATATTGACATTTAAGATTATTTCTTAGACAGGATAAAAAATATGGATAATAAGTAGAACATATAACAACTAGAAATATTTACCATGAATTTCAACAGTAGGTAAGACTAGAAAATAAATCTAAATTTTAGTTTATTTTTAAATATGACAGTTATTACAAATATAAACTTGGACATATATATTATGCAAATAAAAAGTATATTTGATATCATTAAATCGATAAAACAACTACTTACGGGGAACCTTGTATTCATTTTTAAAGTATTTGTATCTAGACATCTATAGTTAAACTATTCTTGTAGAAATGTATAAGACAAAATACTTAAATGTCTTAAATACTATATAGACTATTTTAAGATATAAGAGAAATCCTCTGCCAGTAATAACGGGCCAATATTGCATATATAATATTTACAGACATGCTGTATTAGTTTTTTGTGGAGGAATAAAATTAGTGTAACTTTAAACAAAATTACCGTTTCACGTTGATACGTTCAATTTTCACTGAATGTGTATATTAGCCTTTTCTTTAAGATTTCTAAATATTGTGAATCAGTTTGAGCTATTTAAATGCATACTAATTTTTCGATTGTTAAAAGTTTTTTTTAAGCAATGTCAATAAAAAAATTTCCCTCTGTCAAAAATCTTGAAAATGTAATATTATATTGTTCCACGTAAGTTGTTGTAAATGGAAATTTGAAAAAATGAATAAAAATAGGTAACGAAAATTTTCAATTTATTTTGAGTTAGAAATTCATAAAAAAATTATAGAGCCATTTCAACTTCAGATTTTGACAAAATTATTTTTTAGTTAAAAATGTATAAAATGTTAAACTAAAACTAAGATTAGGTTAGGCTAAGGATTTAAAGCTTAAAACAAGGTTCCACGTAAGTATTCTGAAACAAAAAACTTTAAAAATATATTAACAGTTCTTTTACAGTTGTTTTAAGTACAAATTTAGACAGAATTAAGTATTATTTATATTTTTTTATTTATTCATCTCAACAATGGTAGTAAGGTATGACAAAGAAAACATACAATATGATATAAGAGTTGATTACTCCTCTTGGTTCTCATAGAACAAGCTTGTGGTGAGAACGGCGAATTATTGAATTCAAATTTAACCATCACCCATTACATATTGCAGAGCATCATTTAACGGCTTTTTTTAAAAATATAATTTATAGACGTTTGCGTCACACGTATAATACAACATTTTTCAATACTGAATATAACAACATTTTTCAAATCTGATCTAAGGTTTTTTTTGTTGTTGTTTAGAAATTAGGAATATTATTCATGTGGTGCAACTGCACAAGTTTCAATAAATTATATAGGTAAAAAATTAAAAAAAAAATTTTTTTAAATATTTATTTAATAATTTAAAGAAATAATTCAATTTGTCAGGTACTTTCTGTTTCACTTTTTATATATTTTTTAGAATTTTCAGTTGTAGTTCCGATCTACTACGTATAAAAATCATTTAATTAATTTTTAAGACTTTAAACGGAAATTTCAATACATCAATAAATAAACAATTAAAATACAATTAAAACTAAACATTTTTTTATCTTAATTTAAAATGATTTAACTGTCTGAGATAAAAGAGCAAAAATAAATATTGAATCATTTTTCTTCTCGGTTCCATCTCTGATAAGGTTAAATAATAAAATGTAGACATTTAAGATTATTTTGGACAGGGTAAACAACACAGAAAATACTATATACAAATATAATACATATATTTACCATTCCATCCTCTTGTAAGTTCGACTAGAAAATAAATCTCAATTTTAGTTTATATTTTATTATTATTGGAAAGTTATCACAAATTCACACTTGAACATATTATACTTATAGTACAATTCGGTATCTATTTTATTTTTAAATCACTTAAATACTACCTTTATTAATTTATTTTAACCTTGTTTTAATATTTTTTTTTTATCAATTGATTGGATGTACAAAAATGAATGCTGGATTTTTTTATAATAAAAGGGAGTTCTTTGTACAAAATTAGTAACTACTAATTACATGTTTTCATATACATATGAAGAAATTTGAATTCTAAATCAAAAAATCAATAAATATTTAAGTATAAGTTATAAACACACACCATGGACCAAATTATTACTATTCAAATTATACGTATACTCAACGGAATAAATATATTTTTAATTTTTCCACAATATTGTATTAGTTCTTGTATGGACGAATGACATAGAAAGTGTTATATGTACGATATTGCATGGTTGATATCGAACACTAATTAAGTTCTTCGGTCTTCCTTGTTGTTATAATGGGCTAAAACACTATTTTAAGGGTTATGCATATTTTCAGTATTATTAGATATAACTCCGAGCCTCAAAACAAGCTTATTTATCTCTGAAGTAAGGCCCAGTAATCTATAAAAAAAACTATAACAATTAAAAATAGCAAAAAATATTGAAACTGTTCTGTTAAAACCAAGCAACTAAACATTTTCATATCTTTATTTAAAATACTGCAACCATCTGAGAGATAAGAGTAGTTAAAAATATTGAATAATCTTTCCTCTCAATTCGAGCCCTGATATAGTAAAATATTAAAATGTATTGGCATTTAAGATTATTCTTTGGACAGGATAAAAAACTATGGAACAAACGATTACGATTAAATACCTATGTACGTATACTCAACGTGACAACATAATGAACGTACTATATAAGTAATGTTGTGCTATTTATAAGCATATTAAATTTTCGATTATGATTATGATTATTATTGTTTTTGATCAATGTTAGTAAATAAGTATACGCTCCGTAAAAAATCTTGAAAATTTAATACAACTATACAAGAATTCTCGTTAGTATTTGTTAGTGGAAATTAAAAAAACAAGGTTCCTAGATCCACAACCATTTTCTATGAGAGTATGAAGTTACATACAATATAATAAAAAGTTAATTGCTCCCTCTATTTAACCAAGTTTGTGGTGAGAGAGGGTAATCGTTGAATTCAAATTTAACACTATCCATTACAATGGTCAACATGTAACCTACTATACAGCAGAGCATCAACCAATTCACCGTTTTTTTGTATACATATAATTTATGGACGTTTAGACTAAATGTATAATATTGTTGTTAGCTAATAACTGTAGCTGTTGATGCTGCACCAAAAAAAAAAATTTTTAAATAATACTGAAAGTAACAATATTTAAAATCTGATTTTAATTTGTTTTTAAAAAATGTTCAATAGCCAATTTGCAAATCTAGGTTTTAGAAAACATGTATTGAAGTTAAGTCTTAAGTGATCTATATTTTATGATTTTTTCAAATATCATCATATCTTGAAGCAGAATTAAAAACTCTTGAATTTTAAAAGTAGTGAATCAGCTATATTTAATAAAATAAATTATATTACAACAAAAAATTTTAAAATAAACTTCATGACTTAAATACTTCTATTTTTTTTCTATTTTTGGTACCTACAACATCAACAACTAAGGCTATTAACTTGCAACAATAATAGTATTAACTTCATATTCAACGTTAATCATAAAACCGGATTTACAAATTGTCTATAATGAATTTTTCAATATAAATTAACAATAAATTAAAAATTATTTAACTTCGGTATTAAATAATAAAAAATAAAAAATGTTATATGATATATATAATTCAAGTCTCAATATATTATATACAAAAAACAAAAAAATTAAATATCGATTAAGACGGAAATTATTCCTTTTGCCTGATGCATTTCTGTATATTATATTTTGTAGAATATTCGGTTTTAATACCCATAAACTACGAAAGAAAACCCTTTTATTAATTTTTTAAGTTTTAAGTTTAACAATTGAAAATTTCAATGTACCTGTAGATAAATAAATAATTAAAATAGATATAATTAAAACTAAAGAATTAAACATTTTCCTATCTATATAAATGCTTTAATTGTCTGAGAGAAAAGAGCAAATAGAAATATTGAATTATCTTTTTCCTCGGTTCAATCAATGGTATGGTTAAATATTAAAATGTAAAGACACCATTTAAGATTATTATTTGGACAGGATAAACAACACAGATAGCATGAAGAAATTATAACATGAAGTAATTACGTTTGCAGTTCTCGGTATCCTTGCCTAGAAAATAAATCTAAATGTTAGTATGTATTTTAATTTATTTGACAGTTATCACAAATTTACTCTTGAACACTAGAATCCTTAATTTACTCTAGAAGTTGTAACATGACATTTTTACCGGTAAATTTAGGGTAAGGTGCGTCTAAAACATAAATGTAAATTTTAGTTTATATTTTATTTTTATTGGACAAATATCAAAAATGTTTAGTCGAACATTAGAAGTTTTCATTTACAGTATAAGTTATAACATGCAATTTTTACCGATAATATCAAAGGAAGAAATAACTAAAAAATAAATTGAAATTTTAGTTTATTTTTGGATTTTTTTATTTCAGTTGTCACAAAATTTTTAAAAGTCAATAATGAACTTAAGTCAATTCTGGTCAACTCAGTACAGTAGATACGTGCAATTTTCACTCAATGTTTATAATTGTATTTCCTTTAAGAATTTAAAAATATTTTCACCCAGGTTGAGCTATTACTAGGCATAATACATTTTCGATCATTATTAGCTTTTTTTAATTGATGTCCACAAACAATTTTTGCTCTGGGAAAAATCTTGAAAATGTTATGTTCTTTATAAATTGCAGTTTAAAATATTAATACATTAATAAATAAACAATTAATGGACATTTAAAACCAAACAACTTCAACATTTTAATATCATTATTTAAAATGCTTTAACTAAGAGAAAAATCAATAAAAAATATTGAATAATTATTATTCACGTTTCGATCAATCATATGGTAAAATATTAAAATTTATTGACATTTAAGATGATTTTTTAGATAGGATAAACAGTACAGATAGTAATATGTAAAAATTATAACATAAAATATTTACTTTTGAATTTAGCAGGGAAAGTGACTAGAAAATAAATATAAATTTTAGTTAATATTTAAATTTTTAACTGTAAACAGCTATCACAAATGTACACTTGAACACATTATACCTATAGTAAGTACATATGCAGGGTATCTTTAATATTTGAAATTGTGTTTATTTTAAGATGTTTTTTTAAAACTATTCAGAAAGAAGAGCTATTAAAATTATTGAAAAATCAACCTTCTCGTTTTGAACCCTTATATTGTAAAATATTATAGCGCATTGGCTAGGGGCAGATCTGGAGTTTTTTAGGGGGGCGCCAAGTAGGAATATTATTAAGTGATATACATAGTACAATGAAGACTTGACAGTAATTTATTCAAGCAAGCAAGCAGGAGGGGAGGGGGAGGGGGGTAATCGCCTTGCTCCCCCCCCAAATCCGCCCCTGGTATTGACCATAGACATTTCATATTATTTTTTGGAAAGGATGAACACTGATAATATGTAAAAATTATAACATGAAATATTTACTTACCTATCCAATCTTTGGGAAGGGTGACTAGAAAATAAATCAAAATAAATCTAAATTTTAGTGTATATCTTATTTCTTTGGAAAGTTTTCACAAATTTACACTTTAACACATTATACCTAAAGTAAGTACATCTTGGTATCTTTAAAATTTATGAATTGCTTATATTGGGAACCCTGTATTCATTTTTTAGGTTTTTTTATCAATTAAAAATATTTTTATCAAAATGTATGTAGTTATTTTATTGTACAAAATTAGTAATTAGTAATTTATTACATGTTAATTGTTATCATTCATGAAAATGAATTCGCTATCAACTATTCTAAATCATAAACTAATAAATATGCAAATAAAAGTCATAATCACAAACCATGAGTCAAGTATCTTATATTTTATGTTTTTTTTAAATGTACATTTTTTTTTAAAGTAACTAATTAATTTGAAAAGTAGTAATTTTTTAAAAAACTGAATCATTTTGATATAACGAAAAAAATGATATTTCAAAATGATGTAAAAAACTATCCTAAATCAATGTTTTTACACTCAACATTAATAAAAAAAAAACCAAACTTGTAAATTGGCTAATTTGAATTTTCCGATATAAATTAACGACAGATTTAAAATGTTGTAATTTAAATATTTGAAAAATGTTATATTATACATGAAGCACAACTGCACAAGTGTCAAGAAATTGTATATTATATAAAAAAAATTAAAAATATTGATTAAAATAGAACTCTGTATATTATATTATTTTAAATTTTCAGTTCTAATACTGATCAAGTGCGTATTAATACCCTTTTATTAATTTTTTTAAGATTTAATCATTGAAAATTTCAAACAATTAAGAGAATGTTGTACCCTCGAATGATGGTATCTGCTCGCGCTATAAGTTATAATGAGTCCGTATTGGCTCCGGGTCGTTACCTATTTCTTGCAGTCTGTTGAGTGGTCGCATCGCGTCCGATTACTATAACGAATTTTGACCTGGATATTTTGACGTGTCTCCAATATTAAAATAACGAATGACTAGTTGATCGCAAATATTTTCAATTATATAAAATTATAAAAAATTATCTGCTGTTAGTTCTTGTTTGATTGTGAAGTGAGTCTAAGCACATAGATTTCGGAAAAATGTATGTGCCCCCAAATTGAAAAAATGTCCCAAGTTACCTACAACCGTCCTCGAGCTTCATGAGTGTGTGCGTACATACCTCTGAAAACGGCTACTGGAGAGAATATAATTTTTTTTTTAATGAAGAAGTGAGTATCGATATCATCTTTACATGGCAACATAATCTTGATGCACTTCAACATGCAACTACTGTTTTCGTTGACGGTACTTTTAGAGCACTCCTTAACTGTTTTGTCAAATTTTCACCGTGTTTATAACAGTAGGAAATTTCTACGTCCCCGTTGTTTTTAGTCTTCTGCCAAACAAAACAACAGAAGCCTACCAAATTATTATGGATCAGCTTGCACAATACGTGACAAATGTGACAACAGTTTTTGTAGATTTTGAACAATCTATACATAGTGCAGTCTCTTCATCATATTCATAGACGAGAATCGGAGGATGCAGGTTTCACTTAGCCCAATCGTGGTTGAACAAAATTCAAAAACTAGGTTTGTCAACCAAAATATTGTTGATTGGGAGTCAATACGTCTATACCACTGGCATCGAGTCGGAGCCAATACGGCCGCCTTTAAGTGAAATGAGGGAGTCGAAGCGGACGAACGGGAGCTGATACGGATACTTCCATACCCGCGTGTGTTGTCTTCGTCTTATGAGGTCCCCACACACTGCAGTGTGGTGGTAGTGGTGATTGGTGAAGGTGGGGGTAGCGGTAAAATAAGCCCGGACACAATTTACCGCCACCACGGCTGTACCGCCAAGACAAAAGAATTTTACCACCACCGTTGCGGTGTGTGTGTGGACCTTAACAAGAGCGTAACGCCGTAACATATCAAATTTTAGCCTCAGCAGATTACGTTTAACTCCGTTAGCTTAAAAATTAAAGTGAAATGACCTCTTGAAAAGTCAAGGTAAGAATATTATCTACGCCATCTCATGGGTATTTTATTATATTTTTATTTTAAAGTGAGTTATGAGCATTTTAGGATGTACAAGCAATTTACAATTTTAAAATACTCATAAAAATTAAAATATAAAAAAAAGCACTAGA
The DNA here is from genome assembly GCF_001856785.1 of Myzus persicae. Lineage (NCBI taxonomy): Eukaryota > Metazoa > Arthropoda > Insecta > Hemiptera > Aphididae > Myzus > Myzus persicae. The sequence continues at coordinate 176,743 of NW_019101729.1, read as the reverse complement.
GATGCAGTAGATTATATTCTTACCTTGGCTTTTGAAGAGATCAATTTACTTTAATTTTTAAACAAACGGAGCTGAACAAAATCTGCTGAGCTTTAAATTTGATATGTTACGCACTTATAAGACGGAGACAACACATGCGGGTATAGAATCCTCTTAAATATTTTCTCTTTAACTATTTTTAGTTAAAATGCTGTAACTGTCTGCTAGAAATAAGCAATTAAAAATATTAAATAATCTTTAAGCTTGTTTCGATCCCTGTATGGTAAAATATTAAAATTAATTGATATAAAAAATTATTTTTTGGACAGGATAAACCACGCAGACAGTATGTAAAAATGGTAACATGAAATATTTACTCATTGATCCTATGCCCTCGGTCTCGACTAGAAAATAAATTTAAATTTTAGTTTACATTATATGATTTTTGGACAGCTAAAAACAAATTTACGCTTGAACAAATGCTACCTATAGTAAATACACATGGCCAAGTATCGGTATATACATGTATAATTTACAAACATAAATTACATAACAAATTTACACTTGAGCACTTTATACCTATAGTAAGCAGTAAGCACATCTCGGTAACATTCATAGTTTTAAATTGCTAAAATAACTATTTATAGGATCCTTTTAAAAGAAATTATCCAAATGTCCAATAAAATACTAGTTTATGATATTGTAAAAAAAAATCCTATGTACAAAAAAGTGATAAGTAATTATTATGTGTTTTCATGCATAAAGTAATTTGAATTCTAAATCGTAACATTAAATAATATGTAAGTATAAGTTATAATTACAAACCACGGATCAAATAATTTTGATTAAAATTATTAGTATACTCAACGCCAGTGTCAAACCAAATATATTTTTAATTTTTTCCAATGAAATTGGTGTAACTCAAAACAAAATTTTTGTAGATACATGAGATTTTAAGTGACAATTTATATTATAATTTCCTTTAATAATTTCAAACTGTATTAATATACCCGTTTATTAAGCTGATAATAGGCATATATCATAATTTTAGGAATTTCGAAAAAAAATAGTGAAAATAAAGAAAATTTTGCAAATTATTGCAAATCGCATTAATTACATTGATTTTATAAGATTCAACTATAGAAATTTAATTTTATTGGATAAAATAAATCCTTTGTACAAATTTAGTAATTACTAATTGCATTTGTTTTCATACACGATGAAACTTGAATTTTAAATAATAACATCAAGACATATTATTATTTTTATTTATTATATAATTACAAAGTACAAACCATGGAAGATAAAACAAATGATAACTAATACAATTAAGTATATTCAACGTCAGTGACGGGCCAAATATAACATAATATATAAGTTATATATATATACTACAAATATAAGTTTATGGGTTGAGGAATAAAATTAGTGTCACCCCAAACAAAATTACAATAGATACATGATATTTCACTGAATGCTTTTATCAGCATTTTTTTTAAGATTTTCAAAATATTGTGACTCATGTTGAGCTACTTATAGGCAAATTAAATTTTTATTATTATTTGTTTTTTTTTTAAATTTATGTTGATAAAAATGTTTTTGCTCGATCAATAATCTTGAAATTATAATACGAGGTTCTTCGTAAGTTGTTACTAGTTTAAATTTTATGAAATGTTGAGAGTAAATCCACAATTATTTTTTAAGAACGTTTGATGTTCGCTTCCTGTTACATTCTGTATATATTTTTTATATAATACATTTTTAGTGTGTTTGAACAAAATCCCGCAACAAAAAAAAGTATTATACGTAAATTCATCAAAACGTAATTCATTAAACTGTTTAAAAAGTTGTCCACTGCTGATCTATATAAGTTATTATTGTTATTTATAAAATCTGTACATATAATAAATATTCGGAAATGGTTATGCGTTAGATATCGCTTGTCATGATGTGAACGATATATAGAAAATCTGTTTACGTTATACATCATATAAATATGTGCAAAATAAAAACATATTATTACTAATTTTTTCTATCAATGCAAATTTAGGACTCCTCGCGACGTGTGATCATTGGTATGCTGACGGAACATTCTCCATTTTGATTGAGAATGAATTTTACGAAAATAATGAGCCAGAATTTGTTCCTCACCTGTTACTTTAAAGATACTTGGCTGGAGCGACTAGATAAGCGTAGGCGGCGGGGAAGTCCTCTTTTTTCTTTTTCTATGTAGACTTGTTTCACTAATGTACATGCAGGATGCCTGGATGCAGATATTCCTCGAACAAACAATGGAGGTAAAGGATTGCATATGACTTTATATTTATTCCTACATGGTGCAAATCCTTCTATTTGGAAACTAATTAATGCATTCAAACATGATGAAAATCTGACGAGGGTGCAGAAGATAGCAGGTTTTATTCAGAGGAAAGAAAATGCCCCTCAGAAGAAACGCTATCAACTCTGAAATGCAATAACAGAGTCTATTTGGTCTAAATTTTAAGAGACACCAACTCTCGACCACCTACGTGGTATTGCTCATAATGTCTGAAATAGTTAATAGTGATGTCAGAAATTAGTGAAATTAGTAAGTTTGCTAAATGACAAGGACGATAATAAATAAATTTAAAGTGAAAATAAAAAATGTATAACTATACATAAAACAACTTTTTAAACACACCCATTGAATGCATTTTATGTATCATTAAAATTCACTATTCACCAGTCCTAAACTTAATAAAGTGTGGAGGAAAAGTTGATAACCAATTTAAAAAATAAATGTGTAAAAACAGTTAAATGAACTTTTTTCGGGATTTCATCAGAGAGGGACTCCATCAAGCAGGATTTTATCCGGACTCGATTTTGTCCTAGACTCCATTTTTATTACCGATCACCTACGTATGACCTAATTTATTGAAAACACTTTTATTATTTTGTAAGATCTCATCTTTAAAATATAAAATTTCAGTATATAAATAAATAAACAATTATAATATACAATTAAACATATTTGTTGTATGTATAGTTAAAATGCTGTAACTGTCTGAGAAAAAAAGGCAATTAAAAAAAATATTAAACAATCTTTGAGTTCATTTCGACCACTGATATGGTAAAATATTAAAATATTTTGACATTTAAAATTATTTTTAAAACACCATAAACAACACAGATAATATATCAATATATGTAGACTTACCAATAAATTGTTTATTAAGTGTATCTGGAAAATAATTGTAAATGTTAATTTATATTTTATGTTTTTTGAACACGTATTACAAATGTTATATCTATAGTAGATACATGGGGGTATATTTAATATTTTTTAATTACTAAAATAACTATTTTTAGGAACCTTGTAATATATTTTTAACTTTTTTTTAGTTCAAGTATTTTTATTAAAATGTATAACAAAAATACTAGATTATTTAATTGTTTAAAAAAATCATTTTGTGCAAAATTAATAATAATTATTAACTACATGTTTCCATAAAAAAAAGTTGGAATTTCGACAAATTTTGTAAGAATAACGTAAATTTGAAAATTATTTTGTGTAAGGAAATTATTAGATATTTTATTTTCTCACGAAATTCTTTTATATCAATTTAATGGTTAGATTGTGACGAAGATATTTTGTAGTTAAATAGTTATAAAAATGTTAAACTTTTATAGCTAAGGATTGAGAATTTAAAATAAGTATAAGCAGTTTTTTTAATAGTTATTTTAAGTTCAAATTTGGACTTAATAACATATTTAAACCAAGAATAAGGATTTTAGTTATTTGGTTGTAATATTAAAATATTATTTTTGGTACCTACTATTGGAACTTTTAGAGTATATTAATTACTTTATCATTTTATACACACAAGTACTACTCAAATGTTATATTTTAGACTTTGCTATAAAAATACAAACGTTTAATACATAAATAAATAAGCGATTAATGCACAATTAAAACCAAACAACTAAACATTTTAATATATTTTCGAAAATGCTTGAACTGTCTAAGAGAAGAGTGATTTTAAATATTATAAATCATTTTGCTCAGATAAATATTATATACATTTTAACTTATATATTTTTGATTAATTAATCAATATTTAAATGTATTTACATAGATATAACATACATGTAGAAAATATAACAACAGTTTACCTCTAAGTTTTTCGGGTACATCGACTAGAAAATAAATCTAAATTTTAGTTTATATTATGTATAAAAATACAACTTAGAATAAATAAATAAATTTGAACAAAGAAAATAACGTTTAACGTATATTTTAATTTTTATAACATTTTAGATAAGATAAAAAAATAAATATTTCCTTCTAATGAGACAAAAACACTTCCTATGTTGTCGCACTATACGCTGCCGGTTAGACGTATTTTGAAGTTACCCAGTTATGCTAACAACGAACAGCCCGCCAAAAAAAAATACATTCCAACTGTGAGTTGTTATTTCGTCATTTAATCTGGACCAATAAACAGAAGAAAAAAATATAATTTGAAAAAATATTTGAATTCCTTATTCTTTTTTTTTCTGGGTTAAGTAAGAGACGGAATTTCAATTTTTTTGGTGTCACTATAATAAAAGTGAATTTGGAAAAAAAATAATTCGGTACTATAATACCTCAACACTAATTAAACAATACAAACAAATTGATAAACCGGTTTCTTACATAACTTAGAAAAGAGAATAAGGAATTCGAATATGTTTTCAAAATTAAAATCAGGTTTTTAGCACTGGGTGAATTTTTCTTTAATTTTTTGAGTATTTCGTTTGGCCTTTTTAGATTGCAAAATAATAAATATGATGAAGTGTGATTGTGCGTATATGTAGTATATTATGTACCTTTAGCTATAAGCCTATAGTTTATCTTTAATAATAATTAATTACACAAAGCATTCGGGGAACTCGGGCACGCCGGACCTCAGCCTACGTCAAGATATTATTGCGATCACTCTTATAAGAATCGGCCATACTTTCATTACACACTCCTTCCTAATCAGCAAAGATCAATGATCATCCACCTACATGTAACATATGTCAAACTCACATCACACATTACTCACAACGGGTATACTCATACACTCAGTGAGGCCCAGTATTATTTTCTTGAGAAATAAATAAATAATAGTTAATAATAAAGATTATAACCTAAATCTGACCTTGAACTGAACCTTGACCGCTTTCAACAGCCTTAAGATTAGTTTATTATATCAGATAATTATGTCTTATTTACATTTTATCGGCTTGTGTTACATTCTTAGATCTATAAAGAAATGGACTGAGAATCCCCCTATAACCAGTTATTAATTCAAAAAAGACTAGATTGTTAGAAAAAGATCATATATATTGTATATTTTGATATGTATATGAAAGAGATCTAAGATTTTCAAGAAGAAAAATTCGGTACGTATATCGTTACGTATCGCTTGGATATTGCACGTGTAACTTCTTGAAAGCTCAAAATTGACACGATACGTATCGATACACTCCAAATTCTTCGCTACAAATCTTAATCCTATAGTTTAAGAAAATTATTAAAGAAAACAATTGTATACGCGTGGAATAATATGCAAATTTTGTACCTGGTGGTCAATGGGAAAATGATTTGTTTTTCTATGATATTTTTTACACTTTATCTTCTTCTAACAATGTTGAATTCAGTAGGTACCTCTCTTTCTACTATTTCTCTTTCTGCTATATTTTTTATAGCAGTCCATTTCTTTATAGATCTATGTACTGTTGTACTGTTGTATTATATATTATCTTAGTTCATATTTTAGCTAGTATAAACCAAATTGTAAAATACCATAACCTCAAAAAACGTCTGTATAAGGCAGCGTTCAATTTACAGTGGTACAATTTGGAAATTAATTCACCTCACTAAGCGGAATGCTGATAAAATATAGTTGTCTGACCTTATCTTCTAAAATCTAAGATTATGATGTAGACGTACCTAACAGAGGCTTTAATACTAATAGAGTAATAGTATAAGAAATAGAGATAGAACCCTAGAAGTTTTTTTTTTTAGTGCAAATATTTTTATAGAAATATATGAAAAATATACTAGTCAACTTGTATAAAGGAAATACTTTGTACAAAATTATTAATTACTATTGTTAACTCCCTTAAGTATCCTCTCCTCCCTAAGTAGACTAACAGTAGAACAACACGAATTGAATAACACTTTTCTTGATATTGAAACACATTTATTAGTATGAGTATACACGGTAAAGTAACGGTCTGGCCTCAGGACAACCTGGTTGAGAACGGTCTCCAACGCAGGTCTCCAACCAACTGCCTTGTTAAACATAATTCTTATTACATGATATTATTCCTGAGTGGTGGGGAAAGATATGATAAATATATATATAGGTATTTTACACTATTTAGGTTCATGCATGAAAAAAATCGAATTCTAAATCATAAAATCTTTTGCACAGGATAGACAACGTAGATAATATATGTACTTAGTAATTATAACATGAAATATTTACTTTTATATCCGTTTGGAAGTATAACTAGAAAGTAAATGTGAATTTTAGCTTATACTTTAATTTTTTTGGACTGTTATCATTTATCACAAATGTACACCTATACTATATTATACCTATAGTAAGCACATCTCGGTAACATTAATATTTTTAAATTGCTTCAATAATTATTTGTAGTATAGTATAGTAAAAAACGTTATCCAAATGTATAAAAAAAACTAGATTATGATTTTGTCTAAAAAAATCTTTTGTACAAACATAGTAATTTGAAATTATTACGTGTTTTCATACATAAAGTAATTTGAATTCTAAATCATAACATTAAGAAATATTTAAGTATAAGTTATAATTACAAAGCATGGAACAAATGATTTTGATTAAAATTATACGTATACTCAACAACACTGTGTTGAGGAATGAAATTAGTGTAACTCTTTACAAAATTACTGTAGATACATGAGATTTTAAGTGAAAATTTATAATAGAATTTTCTTTAAAAATTTCAAAATGTATTAATGTACCTACTCATGTATTATTTTGAGCTTATTATAGGTATACTCAATATTTTATTATTACAATTTTTTTTAAAATTAATATCGATAAAAATGGTCGAATTGCAAATAATTGAATTAATTAAATTGATTTTTTAAGATTTAACCATAAAAACACATCAATAAATAAACAAATAATACCATACCAAACAAATAAATATGTTTATTTAAAACTGAAGAACATGGAATATTTACTTAAGTTTCCTCCGGAAAGAACGACTAGAAAATAAGTCTAAACTTTAGTTTATACTTTGTTTTTTTTGGATAGTGTTATCACACATTTTTACTTGAACACTTTATCCTAAGTAAGTACATCTGGGTATCTTTATTATTTTTTAATCACTTAAATAATTACTTTTAGGAATCTTGTAATAATTGTTAAGTTTTTTTTTATTAATTGAAGATATTTTATAAAAAAAAATACTAAATTATTTTGTCATCTAAAAGAATTCCATTGTACGAAATTTATAATTATTAATTACTAATTACATGTTTTTATACATGAAACGATTTGAATTCTGAATCATAGCATTAAGAAGTATGTAAATATATACATATATCAAATATCAGTGATGATCCAAATATACTTTTAATTTTTACAGTCATGCTGTGTTAGTTTTTTTGTGGAGGAATGAACTTGGTGTAACTCTTAAGATCACGCCACAACCACATGTGTTGTCTTCGTTACTTAGGACTTTCGTCCTCTTACATCCTGCATATATTTTATAGAACTTTCAGTTTATATATATCGATCAACTATGGATTAAAACACTTGAATTAATTTTTATTTTTTTAAGACTTATCTATATACATATTCAGTTTCAATTCATAAATAAAATAAAAAAATGATGCACTATTAAAACAAAACAATTTAACTTTTTCATATCTTTATTTAAAAATTATTTATCTGTTTGAGAGAAAATACTAATTAGAAATATCGGAAAATCATTCTTCTTGTTTTGATTCCTAATATGGTAGAATATCAAAATGTAAATTGACATTTAAGATTATTTTTGGACTTTTGGAATTTGGGACAGAATAAACAACACTGATATTATGTAGAAATTATAACATGAAATATACCTTTGCATCTTTCGGGAATTTCACCTAGAATATAAATCTAAATTTTAGTGTTTTTTTTTTTTGACAGTCATTACAAATTTTAAATTTACACTTGAACAAATTACATATACCTATCTATAGTATGTATATCTGGGTATATTTATAATATTTATTAATTGCTTAATTAACTACTTTTAGTATCAATGTAATAAGTTTTTAAGTTTTTTATACAAGTGGAAATATTTTTATCCAAATGTTCATAAAATAAAGCTCCACGGAAGTAGATTATTTTGTAACCAAAAATTGTAGTAAAAATATATAAACACAGTTTTTTTATACTTATAAGTTTAAATTTGGATGAAATTGAATGTATACATTTTTTTATTTATTCAACTCAACAAAGAGAAGAAGATATTAATAATGAAAACAAAGAACATAATACAAGAGTTGATCCTCTCTCCCTGTTTTGGTATAACATAAAAATGTAGCTATATTGATATTTATGATTTAAGTCGGAAATCATAGGTATGTATAAATATAAAAATAAAATATTCTTCATTACCATCCTCTTCTGGTGCTAGAAAATTAAATCAAAATACGAAATTTTTATTTTTATGGTAGGCAGTTTTTACATACCTACTTGTTAACACATTTAGATATTTTATGCAGTATTTAGTTAGTACAACAACAACATAGATATTATATTGTATATACTGTATATTTGTAAATATTGTATTTCATCATAGTTATCTAATACTAATTAATAAAAATAATCGTTACCAAAAACCTAATGTTAGTTACCTGAATTATCGATGAATATCATAAAGATACACAGAACTATAGGTATGGCATTAGACTTAAAAAGCGTTAAATCCATATTTTTCAGAAAATAGTTACAGTTTTTCACAATATTACTTCTTATGACTTTTCAACGACGAATAATAACTAAAAATTGCCACTACTGGTTTTTATAAGCACTTTTGATTGATCAGTTGTTGTTTTGTTGTTCTACATGTTTTCACCATAGATTTCACAAGTGACAAAATACATATGCTATTATAATATCTGTTTTCGATTGTATAGGGTGTAAATAAAAGAAGTTAACTTAATAATTTGTCCACGAATGCATTTTCACCGATTCCTGAGCACAGCACACCAATACGATATAACCTATGACCAGACACCCGTTTTTTGTGGAATGCGAGTAAAATTCGAAATCTGAATAAAAAAAGACATATTGTATAAAAAAAAACACGAACTAAGAAAGTATGGACTGGAATCGTAGAAATTAAACTGGTGGTCGTCAAATGGCAACCATTAGATTTTTTAATAAATACTGGAAATTTCATTGAAATTCAAATGTTCAAAAAGAATTGTGACTTCATAATTTGTATTACTGAATTGATATAAAAATATAATTTTAATCTATTTGGTAGAGTACACAATAAGTAAAATCGATGGAAATTGGCCAAAAGAAAATAAATTGTTTTATTTAAGTACTTAACTTATAAACGTATAAATAATTGTATAAAGTGTTTATTAAAAATATTGTAGTATAGTACATTCAACCTAGAGTAGGTAAATATAGGTAATATATAAGGGGGTAAACATGGTTACACCCTTCAACTATTAAGTTGTAGGAGTTGTTTAGTCGCTTAGAGTCAACAATTATATTGAACACCATGTGCCAAACCTTACGTCTATTTGTACCCAAACGGGTTGGCTAGGTTGGTGAAGCTCTAGTGGTGAAGTGCCCAAACGTTCTGCGCCTGTGTACAGTGCCCTCAGCAGATTACAATATATATATATCAATATAATTTTGGTTACGTATTTTGTATTGATGATAAAAAATTATTTTAATTTTTGACCACTGGATAAATTCACATCCACCTCAAGAAAATCCTGTATACGCCTCTGCTACTTGGCTACTACACCTAAGCGTATAACTACTGTGTAAGTACGTACTAATCAAAACGATACAATTTGTAATGAAATCTGTCCGATAAATACGTCAATATATTTATCATACATAAATACATAATATATAAATATTTAACATCATAATATAAATACATTATAATGATGTACCATATTATGCGTTCGTCGTGGCAAATCGGGCCCATGCGCAATAGAATATAAAAATCAATGACGCATTAACGCGCAGTCGTGAAATTTTAAACTTCTATAATATTATGGTATCATTATGGTTTATTGTATAAAATTCCGTCCAGATTCCAGAATGCTAACGACGCCCAGACGTTTCATGGCGGTAAAAACTAAAAACTAAAAACAAAAACCGAAATCGAATCCGTTTCGTATGTTTGTTTATAATGTTTGATTGTGGTAGTTGGTGCGGTGGGTGGAAGCCACCGATCGAATGACATGGAACATTTATCGGAATGGGATGGTCACACTGTAAACTGTCGGCGTTACCCCCTGACCCCGTACGGCCGTACGACTCAAACTCAAGTACCGACCGACGCCCGCGGCCATTTTCCATAGCCTTCCTGCCCAAACGTCCGTCCCGCCGCCCGGTACCTACCTACGTCCTGTACGTTTTCTAGCACACCAGCCCGTCTCGCGTTGCCATCAATTTTTTCCTCTCTCTTCTGTCACCCGGCCACATCACTCGTCCCCGACGACAACGCTTGACGGTAATCACACAGCTCGCACGAAACCCGACGACCGACAGCCGCGATCATGTCTGACGAACAACCGAAGGAACAGACCAACGGCACCAACGACAACAATGGCGTCGATCAATCCAGTCTAGAGGAACAAGTCAAGGAGGACGACAGGTAACATTTCTCCGGCGATCGTTGCCTTTAATGGTTTCCCGTTTTTGAGCGGATTTCATTATTTTAATGTACCTACCCACTAATAATAATACGATATTATAACCGATCCCAACGTCCACAAACGTTTCTCGGCGACCGCTGCTGAAAGTAGACAGCCCCTTACTCTGAATGCCTTCCTTTGCGCGTGATTTTCCTTATACCTTTGCGGCTTTCAAACCGATCAACGGCAACAGTCATTTTATTATTCACCAAAAATGTAGTTGACATAGAGTTGCCGGCCTAGAGGCTATAGTGCTGTCCACCAAGTGCCATCATGTTTTGTACTCAAAGCATTGTGTTGAAAAATGAACCAATAATAATTTGTCGTTAAGTTTCTTACCTAAGCATCTTGTAGTGTCTCTTATGTGAAGTTTGTTTCGTTTTTTCCATTTCTTTTCCGCCATTCATTGACGGTAATACAAGTAATGTTGGTGCCAAAGATGTTAAGTCTTCATAGTGCCACAGTATTTGGTGCGTTACTAATACAGTCTTAATATCAGTCTGCCAATAACCATCTATTGACGTTAACACCATATTTTACCATATTTATGTAATGTGTGTCAAATAATTGTCTTCTTATTCCAATTAAAAAAATCTTATTACATACCCAAAATTTGAATAATATTGTTCAAAGGTAATATTATGTTTAATATTCTCATTCATAAATTTATAACATTATGTAGTTTAGATTTACTTTTTATTTTTTAGAATATTCTACTAATGTTTCAGGTTTAATTATGTGGTTTTATTTTTGGCTCAATTGTACCTTTTTACTAATGTATTTATATTAGAAAATAGTTCTGTTACTGAAAATTTAAAAGAATTAATTTAGGTTAGCTTACCTTCTTTTTTTACCGTCTTTCTCCAGCAAAACTTAGCATGTTTATTAAATCAATGGAATTATAAAAAAGTAGATAAAGTAAGAAGGTTCTTTATTTCCATTTAACAAATTAATTTTTTACCGTTTTTATTCCCCATATATCACATTGGACATTTTTAATCATTTGTTTTTACCATTGTTGGTCGCTTTATATTAATGAGGTCATTGAAATAAGTAAAATAATATGATAAAAATGTATTTTTAAAACAATTTAGGTAGGTACAGGAAAAAAATATACTTGAATATTCTTGCCCCGATTATACCTTTATTAACTTCTTACTTAAAAAAATTGCTTCCATTACTTAGGTAGGTCATAAAGAGTATTGTATTGTTATTTAATCAAAATTGTCCATGCAAGTATTAACACGTTAAACCTTCATATGACCGCCTGCAGTCACAAAATATGTATTATCGGTATGCCAAGCTTATTTTTCGTGTCATTCCTAATAATTATATACTATTGTGTTTTAAGAAACATTTAAAATAATAAAAAAAAATTGCAATGTTTTCTGGCAGATTCTATTTTATTATTGTAGAGCCATGCAATGTTCATAATATAAAACCATATTATTTTATGGCCATGTGGCACAGTAGCAATGATTAACTATGTGCGCCGGCGGTCATTAACATATACAATTTGAGAAATTTAGATGACTGCCGGCAGTTACATGGCAGTTAACGTGTTGATTAGAATTTCCCACTAAACTTTTTATTTAGATCTACGTTAAAGAGTTGTCCGACATAAAGTGATATAGTTATGATATTGTATAAAATTATATTATTAAAAATAATTTTATTACTTTTGTAACTGACAAATCATAAGTAAGTATTTCTGTATTGGTCATAAAGAGACGCTACTATTAAATAAATTATTGTTTGATATTAATTTTTATTAAAGTATTTAAGCTTTAAAGCCTTTAATATTGGTTTAGAACAGTTTTAAGTCTTAACTTAATTTGTAACTTACAATAAATTGGTTAGGCTAAATCAATTACTTATCATGTAACTTAAGTTAGATTAATTTGTAAATTTTTTGTTTGATTTTATTATTATTAATAATGTTAACGTATAATGTTTATATTAATAATTGTGTTAACTTAATGAAGATCTACAAGTTGTCTTGCCTACTTCTCAAGGGTTACAAATTCTTCTCAATGGGCTTCAAGATCCTTAACTTTGGATGCAAACAAAATATTTTAACTATTATAACACAATTTGAACGTGCAGAAAAGTTCATGTAAATTATTTTCCATGATAATCTGCGTCTCTTCAGGACCGTATAGGCCTATGTATCGATTACCTTTCAACGTGGTGTATAAATATGCGCAGGTGACGATCATGTCATTCATTGAAGAACGGATGTTTAAATTATGGACACATTGTACAACAGGTATACGTTTGACAATGGCTGACTGATTTTATTGCGGCGACTGTGGCAGTATCATCACCTACCAAATGGTAGGAATCATTAAGTATTAAACAATAAATAAATGGAGAATGAACTGTATTAATAACTTAGTATGAATTAAAATAATTTATTATGCATCGAGTTTCAGTAAAAACTGTTTTAGAGTAAATATTATATTGAAGTTCAAGAAAAAAACATTTATGCAATTTATTATGTTACAGTTCTCGTCACTAAATAATACACACAGATTCATTGCAGAATTTGTTGGCCTAAGATTCTGTTTTGAACTACAATTTATGGCCTGCTTGTGTAGTATTAAAAAAAATAATAAAAACATTTTGTTCTAATGTAATTCTAATACTTATGTATTCTGATATTATGTTTAAGCTAATATATATATATATGATTATGTATATATATATATATATATAATTTCTTTTATTTTCTTTTTTTTTTTGTGGTAGGGGTAAATTGTCCTCATTCTCCTGATTATTAAAAAATAAAAAAATAAACATTTGTTGTCTGCTTCAAAAAAAGTAGACAATCAATGTATGGTTGTGGTATATTAGTATAAATTAAGTAAAAAATCCATTTAAAAATGTTGTTTACTAATCAACTAAATTGTGTTTGACTATTCTTTGATTGGCTTATTGTATCTATCTAAAGATAATTAATTTGTTAAAGGTAAACATAAATTTATATCAAGTATGAGAAAAGCTCATTGTTAGATCACCGATTTTGTAACTTAAAAAATTCTTTTTCCCTTTTTCTATGGATTTTTTACTTTTAGTCTTAGAATTTCGATTAGCTGTAATTTTTTGTTATGGGGCTTAAATGTAAATTACTTATGTATTTTATTTTTTATAACTCCAAATATATATAAAATCAATTTTTATTAATCATTTATTTTTATAATTAATTGTATTGTTATTAATTTTTTTTTTTACAAAAATTCAGCTATGAGAAATATTATAAATATAAAGAACTTTCAAATACAATTCATGATTGTTAATTGAAATATATTTGAAAGTTTGTGTATCATAAATATCCTTCTCTTTTATTCCACTCCCAGTCCTTAAGTATTTCACAAAGTATAAAATTTTGTTTTTTTTACTTTATAATTACTACAAATATATTTTATGACTAGGTTGTAGGTTGTTTATATAATTTATTTTATGTACATTGTTAATTTATTAAAGACATTTCATGGGAAATCGAATTTAATCATGTAAGGTGCAAAAGCAGTGTTTTATATAATATATTTAATCTGAAACTTGAAAAAAAAATTTGATATAAATTACCTAGTACTTGTCTTTTTTTTTCTAATATTTATACATTACTATTATTATTATAATTATAATTATTACTTATAAAAAGTTACTATGCTATATAATATCTTATATTGGGGAAAATAAACGTGTAATTTATTATCTTGTATGGGTCTTAATCTATTTTATTTTTATGAACAGCGAAATCTTAAAAATATTTTGTCTAAAATTCCTTGTCTTTGTATCCAATTTAAACTTATTTAAAAGGAATATTATAATGTTTTATCTAATTTGATTTATTTTATTTTAGGAAATTATTTGTTGGTGGTTTAAGCTGGGAGACGACAGAAAGTGAGTAAAATTTTAGTTCCTATATAATTAAGTAGGGAGTCTATGTAGGCTTTATTCTAAAAAAAATCCTTTTTGTTTCTTGATATTTGAATGCCACAATATTATTTCCTTCAATTTGCTTAACGTGAATAGTTTGTTTGGTATCCTGATGCTGTCAATCTTCAAGATTATTAAATATTAATTGTGAATAACAATTTATTTTTATCTTATCTTATATTGTTGCAAAGAATGCCCACACTTTAAAACTTTAAAAAGCTCTCTTTACGGCTACCCCATAGAAATCTTGGTTATAATATTTTTATTTTACTTGCAGAGGAATTAAAAGAACATTTTGTCCAATATGGCGAAATCACTAACATAAGTTTAAAGACTGATCCAGCCACTGGGCGTTCCAGAGGATTTGCTTTTATAATTTTCAAGTCTGTTGATGGATTAAACAATGTAAAGTTACATTTTTTATTATTTTTTAGGGGTATTTTTTTACTATTTTTTTTTCAAATAGGCATTTGCTGCTGGTGATCATGTTATAAATGGCAAGAAAATTGATCCTAAGAAGGCAAAAGCAAAACAAGAAAAGGTCTTTGTTGGTGGTTTGCCATCTGATGTTACAAATGATGAAATCAAAGAATTTTTCGGAAAGTGGGGTGTTATTGTCAACTTAGAAGTTCCCTTTGATAAAATGAAAAACCAACGTAAGGGTTACTGTTTTATCACTTATGAATCTAGTGATAAGGTGCAAGATCTTTTTAAAACTGCCAAGCAAACAATTAAGGGCAAAGAAGTATGTTCCAAATATTAATTGTTTATTGATATTTTATAAATATCTCACTATGGTAATTGTATAGGTCGATGTTAAAAAAGCAGCACCCAAGCCTGCTAATCCATATGCTAACCCTAAAGCAATGAGAGGACGAGGAGCGGCCCGTGGAGGTAAATTAAACTTTAATGCAATTAATAATAAATCACAAATTATACTATTTGAGCTAAACCACTTAGTATATTTTATGAATAATATTGGATACCGTAGAAAGCATGTGCTCTATTAAAACTAGTTTATTTCAGATTGATAATGAAATATTAAATGCAAGTTTTTTTTTTGGAGACTTGAAAAATATTAGATCTTATATTTTTAATCATATATTTTATAATTTTGTTTTTCTCGAAATTTAATAACATAGTCCTCTCTGTATTCGACTATTCAATTACCACTTAATATTAAGATAAGTCTCAAAAATAGTTTTACTAGTAGTATTTATCTAAATTAGCTTGAGATATGCAATGAAATTTGCTTCTTTATTTACATTTGAACAAATTAACCTTTTAGCAGTTTGGTATCTAAGCTATTGATCAATATCATCGTATTTAATGATTAATTATGAATTTCTTATCTCAAGTATGTTAATAAGTTATAAGTTATTTCATATCAAAACAAATATAATATTTGTTTTTGTATTATATTTTGTTTGCAATAAATTAAATTTAAGTAGTATTATTTTAATCTGGAATAGTATGTTTGTTTATATAAATATTTTATTGGTTGAATCTATGATCAATAATATTATTTGTATTGCGTCCCGGGTTTTCTTTTTTATTCAGTATTTGTTATGACACATTGTATGAACAGTAATGTAAATCATTATGTTTTTTTAATACATAATTTCAGTAGAGAGCGTTATTCCAGTGAATAAAGGTAAGTTAAATGGTAACCAAATAAAAAAAGAAATCACAATTAAGTCAGGTCTTATCAGGATTAGCTTTCTGTTATGCTTAATAGTTTTGCCATGGACACTTTTCATAGTTTTTCTCATTAAATTTGTTTTTACATTACCAACAATCAATCTGAAAACTAGTTTGAACTTTATCTGGGTCGCAATACTTCATATCAAAATTTATGGTTTGCAATTATTTTCGAGTCTTAAGTTCTTATAGAAGAAATTTTACAATGTATTTTTATTTGTGCTTTGACTTGTAATTAAGTATTGACTGCTGAAGACTTTGACAAAAACCGAGACAAGTAATTACCATGTAGTAGTAAGCACCATTTTTAGTCTTGTATACACTTCAAAATAAACACATTTTAGAAGATGGGATAATTTTAATATCAAATTTGTGGTATTACTGAGTTATGCTGAAACAAAAGGTTAAAATCAATTTTGTTTGGGAAAAATAAGTTTTATTAAAGTTTATTTTTTGATATGAAAATATTTTTTATGGGATTTTAACTTTTTATTTAAAAAAATAATTACTTAATATTTTTTAAAAATAAAATTATTTTTTTACCTTTTTTGTTTCAGCATATGGGCCGTATGCTGCACCATACGGGACATATGGAGGTAAGACTGTTTTTCTTTTGAAAATAAATTAATGTTTTTAATCATCTAAATTAACACCAATTCATTAATACAAAATAAACAAGAAAAGTATGTACTTTTGTGTTGCAATTAAAAACAGTTTAATTTAAATTAACTCCTGTTTAAATCATGATTCTTCAGTAATAAATGTTTTTATATTGATCATAAGCTTCAGTATCATCTCTAGGTTATTTTTGTTTGTATTAAGTGTTAACTATCTGTTGTGGTTTTTTTTCAAATATTCTGAAAATAAATACTTAAATTTGAAATGAAGTATTAATGAGTATTTACTAAGTCAGTCCTGCTACTGAATGTGATTGAGGAGTATAATTTTCTGGAGAAATACATTTGAATACAATTGTTATTGGTTGGTACCACAGTACCAATAACATTGACTAAGTATTAGTTAATGATGAGTATTTTTTCTAAGTCAGTTCTGCTACTGAGTGTAATTGAAGAAAAAATTGTTCTGAAATAATAGATTTTTAGTATATTTATTTTATTAATATTTCAAGCAAATGAAATAATTGATGATGAGTATTTTATAAGTCAGTTCTGCTACTGAATGTAGTTGAAGAAAAAGAATTTTCTGAAATAATGATTTTTAATATATTTATTTTATTAATATTTCGAGTAAATAACATAATTGATGATGAGTATTTATTATGTCAGTTCTGCTACTGAATGTAGTTGAAGAAAATGATTTTCTGAATTAATAAATATTGAGGAGATTCCATATTCGCATGTGTCCATCTCAACCGGGTAACATCAAAATTACATAAACTGAATGTTTATAATATCTATTGTGGTTAATTTTAGACTGAAATTACCAATAACTAAATTTATAAGTGAGAATTTAGTAGATGACAGGTCTTTTTTTTGTTTTAATTTTAAAGAGAGATATGAGCATTTTAAAGTTGTACATTGTTTTTAGATTTGAAAATGCTCATTACTTGCTTTAAATTAAAAATATAAAAAAAGACTTATAATTTACTAGATTCATACTTATAAATGTAGTTAATGTTTAATTCTCTCTAAAATTAAACTTGGCAGAGTTAAATTAATTGTTTAAAATGTACCAAGTGCTATAATTTACGTTTGTAATGCGAGACCCATGTGGGTATATCCTCTTAATAGAAGTTTAATTATTGTCAACTATAGTATTGATGATGAATTATTTTTTGACAGTTTAGCTGCTGAAAATGAATGACCAACATTTTTAATAAAATATTATATTTTTTTTACTTACTATTTATTAAAATATTTTATTTATTTTCATCTTTAAATATTTGTTCACAGCTTACCCTCCTCAAGGATACGATTATTATGGAGGAGCGACATACCCAGGTTACGAAGCTGATTATTATGGTAGCTATGGCTATGCTGGATATGGTAAGATTGATAACAATTAATACAATTTCAATGTTTACTGATGAAATGCTTGTAACTAAAATAAGATAATATATTTATTCAGATTATGGTTATGGATATGAAGCTCCGCCAGCTCCAGTCTCTGCTACTAGGGGCCGAGGTAACAATAATAAATGAAATAATAAAAGAAAATCAATACTTATGTGGTTTGTATCATATTTTTACAGCTGCATTTAATGGTGCTGGAAAAACAAGAGGGGCATCCCGAGGATCCGGTGCAAGACATGCTCCATATTAAATTTTAAATACCATTCTCCCTATTTTTGTGTGTGTTTGTATGTTCAAGTGTGTACACTTTAAAATGACATAATCTTTTTTTATATATAAACAAATCATTTTTCTTGATGACAATAATGACTTGTGAAAATAGTAGAACTCCTCCTCCCTTCTCTTATTAGTGATATATGTTTTTAACATATAATCAATAAAATGTACAAATAAAACGTCTAAAATTAATATTATTTTAATTAAGCACAAACCATATGGTAAATTATAATATAAATTTACTTTTTTTTTACTTTTTAGGTTAGTATGTATTTTTATTTCCATTAAATAAAAATTAATTAGACATTTTTAAAGACTTGCACTACTTGTGCATATATTATTATACTAGTTAATTTGGTTTACTTGTGTGATTTTTATATGATAATTTAATATGTTTGATTTTTTTTTGTATAATATTAAATATATATCATATAATAAAATATTTTAGGGCCTTTGCAATAGATATCTGATACTTTTATTGGACTTGAAAAATAATTGTTCCATTAAAAAAAAATATGTAATTATTTATATAAATTAGAAAACAATAAACTTGAATCCATACGATATTTTCTTTAATGAATGAATCACGTTATATGAAATACCAATATGTATTAATGGATTACCTAACAATTTAATAAACTATTTAAAATTAACTTTTCTTATTACTTCAGTTAAGATAGTACTAGATTGATGTACTGGCTATTTAACCACGTATAGTTGAATATCTAAATGTAAGTAAATTCATATCAAAATTAATGATTAATCGCCAATCGTTTATAATAAGTTTAATAAGTAATACTGGTTTTACTTACATACGTGGAATTTAGGGGCAAAAATAAATCAGTATTTTAAATATTGTTAGTTCCTAGCACAAGAGAATGCTGCTACATTAATTCACTGACAACGGCGGAGTTCAAAACGATAATTTGCTGCACTGTGTAAAGGGTTCAATTTTATTCAAGAAATTTGTTGGTCGTAATCATAGACGTTAAAACAGCTAGATAGCGGACTGCGTAAACATTACCACAGGAACGTTAAAGTCGTCCGGCCTTCTGTCGACAGGGCAACGTTTTCAAAATAACAATAGATAGAATACCTATACGTATTTTTATGGATATAATGAACCTTGCAATTTTGTCCTGTTGGCTATGACTACCCGATTCGATATTCTGTAGTCGGCTATCTAGTTTTGTAAGTCTTATGGTAGAAACCCTTCTAAAATCATTTATCGTGCACCCGCACTGAAATCTGTACATGAGAATATGACGCCAAACTGCAAACATCTCATGTGTTTTTCCCTTAACAGTTGGAACTAGCGAATTTCTACTCACGTCAATGGTCTATTTATCATTTTTAAAAAATAAATATGTGATGATCTTGCTCTAAATGTTTGGTATTTTGTGAAAATAATTATTTTTTATTTAATTTGTGGTATAAAATGTGCAAATACCACAGACCAGCCATCTGGTGACGCCAGGTTCAAGGTACGTCGTGTCGATGAATTCGCATTTCGATAGGTCGTTGCTTTTTTGGTGTCGTGTAATAAACATGTTACGACCAAGTATACCATTAATCAACTAAATACCTCAAATATCAAACCAATTATGTTCAAGTGGTAATCACAGTTACCACGCCCATGAGCGACACGATATGCAACGTACCTGCGAATGTGCCTTTATCATAATATATTATATATGTCTGGTAAATACTTAATATTCGACGAAAAATACTATAGTTTCTTAATTCTTGGCTCCAGGATTAATTGTATATAGGAATATTTTAATTTTTCTCAAGACGGCAATGGATTGCCGCCAAATACATTTAGCAAAGAGGTTGTGTTTTAGTGTACCGCGGTAGCGACGTGTTGCTGACTAACCAGTATGGTGGTTCGCCGGTGTGCGCCGCTACTGCTGCGGATATTCCAGCGGCCATTTTTTTTGTTTACGAGACGCTATCTCGACCCATGTCTGTAGCGTCTTCTCAGTTCTCATCCTTCAACTCCGTTCTCGTTCCTATTTTTAGACGCGTACATTTTTACTTAAATAATTATTTTGTATTGTTATATAGTGTCGTTTCAACGTTTAGCAAATATATAGGCGTGTTAGTATTAATATTTTTTTTGTAAGCGGACGTATCGCACTCATCAGGAATGGCCGACAACCAGCAACAAAACGGCTCGCAACAGTTTGAAAACGCCGCCGACGCGCAGCAGCAACAACAGCACCTAAACGGCACCGCCGAAAATTCCACAACAAACAATGATTCCGGACAATTTGAATGTGTCCGGGACGATGACAGGTAAGACGAAACTTCCGTTCGAATCAAAAGAAACGTTCGGTACTCGCGGGCCGATGCCAGGCGCCAACGCGGAAACGTCGGCTACGGTATTCTCTCGATACGGTCGATACGGTTTTTTGGGCTGTCTAGTAATTGTTTAAGTCTCATCGCTTTGCCATTTCCGTTTGTTTTGAAATGGGTTTTGGCCTTACCTCCGTTCGTCCCCGAGACTTGGCGACTACCACTATGAGGTTAGGAATCGAAGTCCGTTCGCGAGCCAGGACCTTTTCTGTATCCCCGTCGGTTTTCGTTACTATACGAAATGGATTGAACCTTTTGCGACTTCGTTGCCCCGGCAATGTTTAGGATCGCGTTCGTTATTTCGATTGCCGAACGTTTTTAAAAATGAATTAACTTTTAATGTATTTGCAGAAAAATATTCGTCGGAGGTCTCAAAGGGGAAACTACTGAAAGTAAGTTTGTGGCAAACACTTGTTGGTAGTTCCCACAAATTGTAATCGAATACTTTGTTGAATGTTTTAGAAGATTTAAGTGAACACTTTGGTCAGTTTGGTGAAATCGAAAATATTAATGTCAAAGTAGATGCTGCCACTGGTCGGGCGAGAGGGTTTGCTTTCATTGTATACAAGACAATGGAAGGTCTAGACAATGTGAGTACGCTGATGACTTTTATTATTTTATTAATTCTGATATTTTAATAATTATTTTTACAAATTTTTTAATGCTCTTGGGTAATAAATTAGATGATGTCATTTATTAAGGGGCATTGTAGGCAATTTTGTGTGCAGTATGTATTAGTGTGAAAAATAATTTTATTGTTAATGTATGAATAGTATTCACTTACATGTATAAGTTTAAAGTTGGCATGATATTCATTTATTGTTTTGTGTGTGACCAAAATTCACTCACTTTTCATACTGCATACGTAATATATAGATACTATATCTATAAGTAGTACTCTATCTATGTACGTATTAACGGTGCAATGTGATAAAATTCAAATAAGGTTTATTTCTTAATATTTTTATATAAAAAAATTTACTCCTATACGTAATTCACAGAAATTAATAATTATAAAAGATTTTTTTTTATTGTAAAACATAGGAAATTATTACCATCTTGGTAAATTTTTATCAATAATAGTTGATGTATACGTTCAGTATTTTTCAACTTCCTTAAATGTAATCATAAATTATCGATTATTTGTTATCAAATTGTACGACTTGTCGATTAATCAGTACCATTATTCAATATCAGTTACTTCATTATGAATCAATGATATTAAAAGTATGAATATTTCAAATTTATTTTATATACAATAAAAACTTAAGTATATTTTTTTCTTATATTTACTACCTATATATTATACATCAATTTGAAACTTCTAATACTCTTAATGTAGTTAAATAGTTAGTGAATAATATTGTAGTTGTTAAGGTTTTTGGTAAAATATGACAAATAATATTTTCTCATTATTCCATTAGTAGGTATATTTTTATTATGTGTGTATTGAAAATCATTTTATTTTATTTTATAAAAGGCCTTGGCGTGTACTAATCATGTAATCAATGACAAGAAAATTGACCCCAAAAAAGCTAAAGCACGACATGTTAAATTATTTGTTGGAGGATTGTCTCCTGATTTAACTGATGATGACATCAAAGATTATTTTAAACGATATGCACCTCTGGTGAATGCTGAGATGCCATATGATAAAGTTAAAAATCAACGAAAAGGTTTTTGCTTTGTTACATTTGATTGCATGCAGGCAGTAACTGAAATATTAAAAACGCCAAAACATGTGATTAATGGAAAACAAGTAAATATTAAATAAGTATAATTACTCAGGTTATTTTATTCCTTATAAATATTTATTAGGTTGATGTAAAAAAAGCAGCATTAAAAGTAGAGCCTTATGGAATGATGCCTGGTGCTTCAGGACCTATGAGAGGAATGCGAGGGAATGTTAGGGGTCGAGGAGGTAGAGGAGGTAATTATACACTATTATTTATTTCTTAATACTATTAATTTTGTATATAATAATAATATATTGTTATATTACATTTAATATTTTTAACAGGTTTTCTTCCTCAATCTGGATACGCCCCCGGTGCTCCTGGTTACGGCTATGGAGGTAAATGTATTTTCTCTCAACAGTATACAGTAGAAATCAGTTATAACGACACTATTTAATGAGTCGCAACTGATCAAATTTTCCTAACATTTTTTGTAACGGTTAAATGTGCAATAACTTGTGCAATTAACTTAAAGATTATTTTCACATAGTATCTTTAAAAAAGCAAGAAATTACTAAAATGATGTTATCGGGGGCGATCCACTAGGTCAGAGCATGGAAAAAAGCAATTTACTTAAAAAATAATCAATTTATAATAAGTAACTTATTTAATAAATTTAGTTCATGTATATATTATACAAGCATACATAGGTATTTAACAAGTAAATTGTATACTACATGCTTTTATGACTCACCGGTTATAACGACTTTTTTCTCAGTCAATCAAGTCATTATAGCCACTTTCTACTGTAAATACAATTTATTAACATCATCCATGCATTTTTGAATTTATTTTATGTTAATTATTTTAGGATATGATTATTATAATCAATACACAGGATACAGTCCTGACTACAGTTATAGTTACGGTTATCCAAGTTATGGTGCTGGTGCTGGAGCAGGTTAGTATTATTGTTTTTAATATTTTATTAAGTGTTAAATAATTATTTATTTTAGATTACCAGTATGGAGGTTATGAACCACCTGCACCACGTGGTGTCCATGGAAATCGTGGAGGAAAAGGTAAACCCTAAATATTGATTGCATTCCAAAATAATTGAACATAGTGTAAAATAAAAGTATTATATTTCCTTTTTGAATTAATAATTTTATTTTGACATTTGTTTTGTTATTTTTATCATAGTAATTCTTATTTTACAAGTATCCACTCCCTGTATTTATTTCACTTAATATACAATTTATTTTATTATTTATTTAATAAGAGTTATTTATTGAATAATTTAGCTATTATATTATTAAGGTTATAAATACATATTAATGTTTACAGGGAGTGGGAAATTACTTGGGATGACTTTTAAAACACAATTAAAATAAATATAATGAAATAAAAATGAGTTACTTTTGTTCAACATATAATGTTTAACATAGCAAATTACATTTTCATTGTAGACTAAAACAATAGTATGACGTATGGTATAAATATAGTATCCATTTTCTTTGACATAAACTACTATAATGCGGGGTGGTAATTCTCTATGTTGTATGTTCATGTTTTACAAAGAATAATCACTATCCTGTTAACACGATTGCTCCTAAGTTTTTAATAGTTATTTTGAGACAAATCTATGTAGAGACTAATAACTAATTTCATTTCGGCATCTCAACACACTTAAATCTATTCATGACAATATTCAAATAAGTTATTTGTTACTCGCAGTTATTTGAAATAATAATTTTTACCTATTTACTCTAATAGTTTCAATGTTGAAGCCCATTTATTTAAATTAAAACCTAGCAATTACTTGCGGTGAATCAGAAATACTGTGTTAATTAAATAATAAATTATATTTTGTATTAAAAAAAGCTAAATGCCATGCTAATTAGTTAAATTTGGGAATGAATAAAATTCAAAGTCAATATTTTATAAGTACATAAATTTGTGGACTATAGAATTATGAATGAGAAGATATGTTTAAAGTTGAATTTTTTTTACAAATATTGTAGTATTGAATGTTGGAAGATTTTCATGTGTTTGAGATATTGTTTGTATTTGATAATAAGAATATGGTTGTTGGATTTCACTAGATTTTCCTCAAAGGAAACCTGTCAAGACGTCAGCTTAAACACCTATCGCTGAGCCATTTACACAGTCATCGTATGCCATACTGTTTTGCGTGAGCAGTATTGTTGATTTCGTTTTGCTTATGTACAATAATATATAAATAAAAAGTTAAATAAAAAAAAAAAAATTATAAAAATTGGATCCTTTGGCTAAAGTGTATAAATACTTGGGCTTAACGTCTATCAGGGTCTAACATATAATGATGTGTATGTATTGTATGTACATAATAGAATGCCTACAACTTGATGTATATCTCAATTTTTTTTTTTTGTGTAATTTTTTTTATTTATTTATATTTTGTACTTTTTTTTTTAATACAAAATAAGTCCATAGACATATATTTTCAATAGGGTGTGCACATGTTTTTTCCTTCCTTAAACTTTTTGTGGACAGTGTATATTTATTACTGTGCATTTGAAGAAGGTTGAATTAACATTAGATTATAATAATGTTTACATTTTTGGCAGGATTATTACACTACTAATATAAAAAAAAAAAATTAATTAAAAACATAAAAACAAATAAATACAATTGTGTAATTTTTAAATTTAATTATATCATGGATTTAACTTATGAAAGTTTTGCGATCATTAGACTTTACAATAAATAAACCTTATACGCTAAAATATAATTATGTATTTATTGTTTCACTAGCAATCCCTAGTTCCATATTTTCTTTTTCAATTTCAACGTTTCCTGCTGTGCATTAGTTCATTAATAAATCCATTATTTTCGTAACACCAAAAAAGGTTTTTATTATTACATTGTAAAATCAAATGTATTAATGAGAAAAAATATAGATAAAATTGTATTGGTTAGATTATTATTGGACCCATTGAGACAACCTGGTTATTTTAACTGTTTTAAACTGAATCCTTATTTTTCATTTGTTTTTTTCTCGGAATAATGTGTAATTTTATGTAACTTTTACTATCAAAAAGTTGTACATAGAACATGACATGTACGAATTGTTTATAAGATGATGCTTTTTAATCTATATATTGTGGAGAAAAGTTACCATATAAAATTTAAAATTATTTTATCCAAACAGTCTAGACGCTGGAAAGGATGTGGTATTATAATACTGGGTATTCAAGAGGATTTGAAATTTAAACCTACGTAAAATATTCTAAATACACACTTGATAATTATTTTGTATACTAATCTGCAAATACCTAGTCGTAATACATGCGATCTTTAACGTCTTGAGAAGAAGACTTAATATGATTTATTAAAACATTGGCAAGAGAAATACAAGTTATGAAAACCTAAAAAAAAAAAAACAAGCATTTAAAACATTTTCCAGCCATGGAGTATTATTATAATTATTATTACAGATTTATGGAAAAAGAAAAAAAGTTATTTTACTTTCAAGGTAGCACATGATGCTTGAGCAGTACTGTGTATTATTAATTATTTAGGTATAGGTATTTATTTATATATTTTAAGCGTTTAATGTTTGACTAATTTTTTTTTGTACCAAGTGAAATTTGAACTATTAATTGCAGGGCCTGTATGCGCTGCTTTTAATGAATTATTAAGTATTTACTAGGGTTTTTGGTGCGAAGAAATATAAGAGACAAAAATAAGGGGAGGTTCTTTGCTCATTGAGCCATCTTAAGCCCTTCTTATTATATGTTACATATTTTTAATATACACGCATATATAGGTAATTTTTATTTAATTTTTATAAATCATACACTATGACTAAGAGCTATAAAAAACTCCGACAAACATGTTCCGAAATGAAATTTCATAAAATTTATTGGCAAAACTTTTATCTTAATTGGTTAAGTCGTTTAAACGTTACACAATTAATTACAGATTAACGGAATACACTCAAGAGTTATATTTTATGTAAAGAAAAAGATATATCTATTTTAAATAATCGTATAAAACCACTTAATTACATTTTTTCAATAATACAATGCATTCATTTACATTGCATTTGTAATAGTTTTAAATTGTATCTTAGATAAAATTGTGTGTATGTAGTGGGTGGAAGATGAATCTCCCATTATTTTTGTTCTTGATACCTATTGAGTACAGGCCCTATGCATTTGCTTTATTTACGTCTATGGGAGAGATTATTTTTGATTTTAAATATTTGTTACTGTTTTGTAGTCTATTCAATATTTATTAAGAATTTACCGTGGTTTGTATGATTAAAATGTTTCATTGTAAATATTTTAATTTTGCCACAGTTATTAATTGAGTATGTAATAAACATACAAATTAATTTGTAGATCTATTCATAAGATGAAACCAAAAGTGGTTCTATTGAACCGTTTTTATGTTAACAACGAATGCCATCAATTGATGCTCAAAGTATGTTTGACAAAACGAGTGATGTTCAAGAATATGGAATTAAATAAGAAAATGTGACAATTTGTTTTGATAGAGCATCAACGATGTCTGGAAGTACTGGAGGAGTACAAGCAAAATTAAAAAAAAAAAAATAACCGTTCATTTTTTGTTCTATGTTACGGTCATTGTCTAAATCTTGTTCTGGTAGATTCTATTGGGAGACAAAGTATAGTCATTTTTAATTCCTTCGGTAACATACAATTAATTTATAATTTCATTGAAGGCAGCTGTACTCGGCATGCAGTAGTGGAAAAAATTGCCAACTTAACAAACCAAAGTTAAAAACTTTAAAATCAAATTATACCACCAGGTGGGCTTGCTGCTCAGAAGCCATTAGTGCATTTAAAGAAATTTATTCCTCAATATTAGGTGCAATTGAAGAAATCATTGATAATACAAAACAATCAAGTGTTGAGCAAAAGGCAAAGGAATTCTCCGTCTGATGAAAACATTTGAATTTATCTTTGCCGTATTGATGTTAGATCCTATTCTTTCTTCAATATTAAAAACAAGTGCTTTTTTACAGTCATCCGACATAAACTTATTAACTGCTGTAGAAATCATTGAGTCATTAAAAAAATTCCTTGTTTCTATGAGAAATGCTGACGAAAATTTCACAGAGATATTTATCATAAAACCATTCAAATGTGTCAAAATTATGATATTGAAAATTGAAATTCCACAATTGAATAAAAGAAAAGTGTTTGTTTTTTTTTTTCAACCAAAATTGACGGTTCGGGTAGCACACTGCACACGGTATTATTATGATGTTTCAAGTAATTGTATTATAATAAAATTATGTATTATTATTACGTACCTATTTTAATACATTTAAATAATATTTATTTTTATATTTGCATATCGAATTAAATAAATACTTTATTAAATTAACAATTAAATATTTAATTATATACTATAGTAGTTATTAGTATCTTAAGTTCAACATTTTTGAAGGGGCCCCACTGCGGACAAAGTATGCGCCGGGATAGTCGAATTGCACTTATTACCTACATATGAATGGTCAAATTGCACTTGGATTGAAAAAAGGTAATGGTCGTACTGCAATCAGGTAAAAAGCAGGTAGTGGTCGAACTGCACTTGTTCAAAAAAAATATTAAAATGGAAAGCCCGTTAAAAATATTGCGAATCGATAAGAACTTTACTGTGTACTTATTTAATAGTATTATATATTAGTTCATGCCATTTGGATAACGCATATAAGATTAATACTTTTATTGTATACCGTATGGCGTGTACTATGTAGAACAAAAAGAGGTTTGTAGACCTATGTAAAATACAATTATTACCTACACACTTTTACGTCGCTGTGTAAATATGAACAATTTAAAAATTATTAAAAGTGAACGAGGCCGTGACTTAATCGTGTATGAAAATTATACATTTTACAAAGAAAAACATGTAAATGATGGTGTTTTTGTTGTCTTTCAAAACTATATCTAGATGAATTTTCTAAAGTAATTTTTCGGTCTGAATTGATACATAATCATGAAGAACCACTTATTTTACCTCGGAGAATGATTTCAAATTCAGCAAAGAAAAAAGCCCTTCAAATACATGATAATTTTATTAAAATACTTTTTTGAGCTCAAGTGCAGTTCGACCACTACCTATTTTTTACCTGAGTGCAGTTCGACCATTACCTTTTTTAAACCCAAGTGCAATTCGACCATACCCGTCTGCGCACGCCTTTGATATAGGTGTGAAAGTTTAGTGCCGGAAAGCCAAGTATCTACACCTACACGTACATTTTTAACCCATTACTTAATATTGCCCAATTTCAATGTCATTTGCATACTTGATGTTTGTATAACTATTTGAACATTGTATAAGACTGAAGAATTCTACACTAGACGGGACGACAATAATAATATTGTTGATGTTAAACTAAATTCAATATTCATACTGCGTGGCTACTCTACCGGTACGTACGTACAAAACAAATATGATTATTTAAATAACACTTATCTCACTCAATCATCATCCTACAATAATAAACTATTCAAGTTAAAAACCTTGTGTGTGGGGCGTGGCATTACTACACGTCTGGTGTACAGATGGTTGACTGACACGGTGGGGACGACAAACGGGTGTTGCCTGCCGGCTGCAGAGTACGGGTTTTGTCAGTGCAATATTTATTTTCTCAGATCCATATAAACTTAAAATATAAAACATTAACGTTGTTCGTTTTTTTTCTATGATTTTAGAGTAATATTACAGTAAAATCACCCCCTACTAAAATATTGAAAGGTAGTAATTTTAAATTGAATTATCGATTTTATATTTTTTTCTTGTGGGATTAAAAATAAAAATTGTAAATTTATAAGTATATGGAGTTGTTTTGAGACAATATTTAGACACATTTATATGTTCTTTCATAAAATCTATTATTTTCTATAATTTTTTTTAACTGACAATTTCACTTTAAATAGGTTACTCAAATACGTAAAAAAAAACCTTATTTTTAGGAAATGCAATTTGTCTATATTGCGCTTTGCCAGAAAGAGAAAACAAACAGTACCCTGACATCTTAACTCGAATAGTGTCTAGAATGTAATAAAGTTATCCTACTAAAGTACTACCAACGTAAATATAAATAGTTACAGATTTATTTATTTATTATGTAGGTACTTTCGCCTACCTATTTGCATTATAAGCGAACATTTCCGTTTTAATTGGTTGCGAAAGGAAGGGGGGGGGGGAATTATGATTTAAATATTTTTCGGAAAAAAAGTCCAACCATATTCTGATTTACTAGAAATGTATTAACCTCTGTTTGTGTATTTGTTTGTTATAGAGTAATGACGTGAAGTATAGTGCTTCTGTGACCACTGTTTTACGCAGGCTAGAACCACTCAGGGTGTAGTCCAAGTTAAGCAACCAAATGTTCACGTTGTAATGAGGAGAACGTTAACTATGCCACATCGTTTTTATTTTTTCGATATCAAAAATTTGAAACATGTTGTTAGTTTGTTACTGTTTAAAAATTTGTTATTTTTGAATTTTTTCAATAAAACGACGTTGCATAGTAAATTTAATGTTCTCCTCTTTATATATATAGTGTGAAAGTTTGGTTGCCTAGCTTGGCCAGGCCTACAGCCTGAGCGGTTCTATCCCACGCTAAACAGTTTTTGCTGTGTTATATTCATACTACATTCTTACTCTATGGTTATAACTAGGGCCCGGATTTCAATGCAAATTGCATATTTTTTTGGTTGATCATATATAATGCTTTCTAAGTACATAATTCGTTCCATGTAACGAAGGTTTGAAAGCTACAAATTTTATTTTGCATTTTTTTGCATATTTCGACGTTTTTTCTTTTTTAGAGCATTTTTAGCATTATTGGGTCATTTTGTTGGTTTTTTATGCATATTTGTTCAAAATAAATATAAACCTTGAACTATTCACAAAATTATCTAAAGATAAATTATTTTCTTGACATTTAAGAAGGTTTATCGGATTTTTCCATACACATTGTCATTTTTTTTTTTCGATTTAGTTTTTATCTTATCTTAATTTATTAGTGACTGTAGATCGTCACCCGTATTCGGTCAAATAACAAATAATCAGTCAGTTTGTGTTACATCGCAGTCGTTGTTCGTATTACGTGTGCTTGTGATTTTAATGTGTTCAATAATGCCCAAAATAAAATCATCTACTTCTTCTCGCTTGCGTGACTACGTAAACGAATTCGGAAGAGACGTCTTTACAACAGACTTACTTAGAATGTTAATTTTACATACATTTTAATATATATTTTGTTATGTTTAGAATGAATAATATTTCCCCTAAAACGGCCAAAACATGCGTGTCAATATCATATCAGTCAATATTTCAAATTTTCAGTTTTTTTTTAATAAAATAATTATTATGTCTCATTTATAAATTACAATTTGTATAAAAAAAATATATGGCATTTTTAAGGTCATTTTGTGGTAAATTATATTTTTTAAGGGCATTTTTAAGGTCAATTTTGTGGTAAAACGCATTTTTGGCTATTTTTTAGAGCATATCTGTATGGTTACAAATGCATTTAAATCCGGGCCCTATTTATAACACATGCGAGTGTGGCGTCCTCTTCACATCTCTTATAGACCCATCATAAACATTTTTAATAATAACCAGTTGATGCGATCTTTTAATTGATATTTTGCATACAACTATAGCCTATAGCATCGGTTCCAAACCTTTTTAGCTGTGTAGACCACCAATTTTGTAAACAAGAACTTTGAGGCCCACAAATAGCTCACCTATAGACCTATATATACGAATGTATAAATACGTATATATATATATATAATATATATGTATATACAAACGTCAGTTGTTAGAACTAAAAAGAATTAAAAAATCAATCGTTTATCATGAAAAACCCTTTATTAAACTTAACCACAATCTAAACAATTTAATGTGATTTTTGACATTACTTGTCCTTCATGAAAGAGTCAATATCGGGATGAAAATTGAATGGATTTACAATTAAATCACTTTCAACATTCAGTTGATTCCTATATTTAGCATTAATTAATAATTTGACACCAATCTGACACTGCCGAGTGTAGATAATATTGATAAATATATTACAACCAGAAATATTATAATATGTAATATTAAAAATTATATATTTATATGGTTCACGGACCAATACCAAGCTGCTCGAGGCCCACAAGTGGGCCGCGGCCAATGGGTTGGGAACCGCTGGCCTATAGGTACAAGGTGTTTTCAAAACATTTGAAAACGCTTTAATTAAGTAGGCGGTTAGGTACGGTTTGCATATTTTTATACCTATACAGAAAACACTAATGCACTTATCTATTAGGTAAAATATTAAATCGTCTTATTTTTTATATCATATTATCGCTGATCAGTCCTAAATCAGGACTCCTAATTACTCTAAAGACTGCTTCCAATTTTTTTGAAATCCTCGTCTTTATAGTATGTAATTAGATATTAACGTGGCATCACTTATTTTATTCACTTTCCATGTATGAAAAAAATAAAAAATATTAAAAGAAACCTTTGACGTCAAATTGAATTATCTGTTTTCAGCCGGCCGGGATTGTCTCGGTGAGAAACTATGGTATTTAACAATAACTACTAGGCAATGAACCTACATAGACAATATAGTAGCTTACTGTTATATTATTCTGGAACGTTTTGTGGCTGATGCCTAATAAAAATACCATATTATAATATATCTAGCCATATGGGTATATTAATAAAACTTGAAGCGATTTCTACTAATTCTACTGACACTAATATCTGTAATTATACGCTTAACATATTTTTTTCGTTTTAAGGCAAGTGTTCAATGTAAAAAATTGTTCAAAGTTCAAATTAATTAATTTCGAGTTAACTGTGTTTTTGTGTTCCGTTTATTATTCTAAGACCGTGGTCTATGTAGTTATTATTATAGCGACGTCCCTATACTGTCACGTTATGTTTATAGTCCTTACGACTGCGGCTGGCGGATTTAATTTTTGTAAAAAATATAATTCCAAAAGACCGAAATTATGAGTTTCGTGATTTCCTCTTCTCCATGACTCCTTTAAGGCACGTAGCTCTTGCCTCTTAGGTTGTAGGGCCATAGAAAAAATATAAATTAAAAATAATATTCATATTGATTTATTATCGTGTATGGTGGCTGACGTTGTAATAATGGGTGTTACCCATTTGCGCCAAAAAAATGAATTCGTTTTGGGTATAGCCCATTTGCGACAAAATAAAAAAGGTATGTTTTTTTCGGATTGCCCATTTGCGCCAAATTTACTTAGTATAAATGTATAATTATTATAAAGTAATATATTTTTTATTATATTATACAAATTTATTTAAATCATAGTTAATTATACGAATGTTTTTAAAATAATAATCAATAATAGCTGTATAATACACATTATTTTGAAACAATAATCAAAATAAATACAAATTGTTTTTAAAAACTATAGGTAGTAAATTATTATGAACTATTATAATTTATAACAAATAACTAATAATAGTTAATAGTATACTTACATAATTTTTACTATAAGTTACAGACATGACGTTTTTAAAATATAAGAATTAACCAAGCCGTTAATTTAAAATGTTTACGTTGGTAAATTTTGCGCAAATGGGCGATGCCCGTAATAATGATCAACTATGGGTGGTAAGCGCCAACACACAGTAAAGTACATTTGGACGTGGCGCTTAACGTGGCTTAACGTTAGTATTTTATGAAAAGAAATTTAATAATGGTAAAAGTATTGCTTAATCACAAAGTAACAGAAAGTTAAATAAAAAATAGTAAATACATAGGTATTTTGTTCAAATATGAAAATATATATACAAGTTTCAAATCTCCAATGGTTTTATTTAATTTTAATTGTTATTATCGTAATAGTATTTCGTTTTCATACACGTTTTTATAGCATAAATTCTTATACTGACTAAGTTAATTAACTATTTGGGTACCTAAGTATGTAATTTTATTGTACCTAGAATTATTTGTTATTGTAAGTAACAAACGTATTTACGTCATGTAAATTTTTCTTCGAATAAATTAAAAACATTTTTGCAAAGTGTGACGAATACAATAATTGTATGAAAATATACGATGGATTTTTAGAAAAAAATTGTTTATAAACAGAAGACAACATACAAATTAATAATAAATTACAATTTTGCATTATTTGGAATACATCACATTCCTGCCCAATATTGATGGAAAATTATACATTTGAAAGTTAAGTATAAGTATTAATTTAATAAGATTTTTAAAAGTACAATTAACCTTTAACTAAATATGTCTCATTGAATAGTAACAGATTATACATATTATATATTAACATATTATGTAATATATAGACGTATTCGAGTCTCTGAAATGTTCTTTGTAAGATGTGTTCAATTTAAAAGTATTTTTATTAGTGTTCATACATAAAAGTTGAGTATAGTAAATATTAAAAATAATAATACAAAAATGCGTAAGTACCTACATATTTTTTAAATAAAAACAAAACTTATTACAACTTAATAATAATTGGACTTCATTATAGAACAACATTTTAAAGACTTACAATTTACATCTTGTCCAATATCGAACGTTAATATCGATGTATTATACTTTTTTTAGTTTTTTACCATTCCTATGTATTTATGATAACAATATAATATGCTATGACATAGGTACCAGCAGAATTAGCTAAGATATTTTTAGTTTCTAAGCAGTTTTACTTAAAAGAATTTTTTTCTTATCTGTTTAAAATCTACATTATAGGTAATCAAAATTTGTTTTCTCTATAAGACTCCCAGACCCTAAAACATAGTAATTAATTTTTTTAAATCTTGCTCATGAATCATGATTGACTCCTGGTACTTACGTATAGGTATTGATTTCCACCGGATCTAATCAAAAATAATATTTAATTAGTTATATTTTTTGTACTAAATGGGGCTTGAGAAAATATAAGTGTCATTACATATAATAACATGTGGTGTACGATTTGTAAATTTCGATCGGGTTTCAGATGGTTCGACTAGCAGCTGCAGATGCATTCATCGTTTCACTGGTCGACAATAGGCTTCTATGCTATGCGGCCATGTGGGCATTGAGGCAATTGCAATCTACCAATGACAAATTCGTCTTGAATTTGACCGATGGTGACCTGATCATGACTCCGTTCTGCCAGCCGCCCCTGTTCGGTTGTTCATCTCCACGACTCTCCTTTTGCAGTATAGATACGAGAACGAGATACCTATATACTGACCACTCTGAAACGACTTGTGCCAAATTTTCACCGTGGTGGTAAGTTGCATTTGAGGGAAGGGAGTCGAATTTATGTATTTTAATATGCAGGGTGAAAAAAAAATGGTCCTAGTAGAAACATAGCAGTTATTGCGTGCCAATAGAAACTTTATTTTTAAGATAAAATAACTATTACAATATTGGGGATTAGAATAAAAAAAATCCTTCGTCTAAGTATTTTGCAATAGTTATTAAATCCGATGCTGATGACTATAACGTAAAAGCCCTCATATAAACTCATGTATTTGTAGTTGTATTCTTTATCAGAAATAAATTAAGTGTGCAATATTTAGAACTCGTAATGCGGGACGGGACTTCAATATGATCAAGCACTACATTTTGGCTGTACATGATATTAAATTACCTACCTAGGTTGATCCTAAAATTATACTTCGATTGTCTTAGTAGATGAGTTATAAACGTCTAATACCTATCTTGTCTTATTACTTTTATGGGTAGATTCTGTGTAACATAGCGCATTGCACAAAGCAAAATGGACACATATAACTGCGTTGGGAAACATTTTGAAGCGTATACATGTATAATATTTTGCGGACACCTGCTTTTCGTGTTTATTATTTTTGTCTTATAACATTCTATTATACCATTATACATATATACCTACATAGTGGGTACCTA
Source organism: Myzus persicae (assembly GCF_001856785.1). Classification (NCBI taxonomy): domain Eukaryota; kingdom Metazoa; phylum Arthropoda; class Insecta; order Hemiptera; family Aphididae; genus Myzus; species Myzus persicae. Next base: position 140,875 of record NW_019101729.1, on the reverse strand, counting down.
GGACTTTGGTGTAATCACGAATATTATGAAAATCGTGGGACTGGGTATAATAAAGTTATTTCCAACCAGGGAAGTGGATGAACTATTTTGGACTGGATCGGACCGTGCTTATAAAAAATATTCTTGGACCGCAACGGGCTTTTTAAGAGCCAAAGATGACTTTTGGGCCGGGATTAAGTCTTTTTTCAAAAAATTGTTTGGACTAGGCCGGGCTGGGCCTCGGAAAAAATTGTTGGACCTGGCTAGGCCATAAATTATTGATGGTCCTCTCACGTCTATAGCGCACACTGGTACGGAGCAACGGTCAACCGTTACGGAACAACCCGTGATTTGTCTTTTTCTGTACACATATACGTGACACCTGCACCGTCCGTCCGTATTTTCACGACTTCACTGCTCACATCTACACCATATTACCCCCGGTATTTTTTTTTTTTGATTTCGTATAAACTCTTTTCTCGAGTTAACTAAACCAAGGTTCACGTTCCGACCAGGTACCCTTTTAATTAGCAGTACTATTCGTTTGGTACATTTTCACTCTGTTTTCTACTTGAAATACATACGAGTATAGGCCGCAACACCATCCGTGGCACATCATTGTAAATTGTAATAAATATTTAAAACGGTACCTACTAAAAGCTTCACTGTTAATAAATATTGCGATTACCTACATCTTGTGCTTCCTTTGGTAACGTCTCGCTCAAACACCTCAACCCTCTCGGCCTCGCCACCGGGCTTCTTATAATACTTCAATAATTAATAAGAATGTCATTGACATACGATATAATATGTAAAATGTAGGTGGAATATGTACAGAAGAGATGTCTACCACAAATTACAGTTCGTATAATTAAATTAACAAATTTTGTATATTTTATTTTGTATGCGCTGTCTGGCGCGTTATATATGCAATTTTGGTACATCAGCATGTAGGTGGCTTTCGAATGGCATTCCGCGCCGTTATTTGTAGTTATATAGTATGGGGCATCATCAAAGATACTGTAAAAAAAAAACTATATGGCTTAATAAATAATTAATAAACAATATACCGATGATATTTGTTTATCAACAAATTCAGTCTTTAAGCTACCCATATAAATCATATTTTTTATTTTAGTTTCGCTCTTAAATAGTTGTCGTCAAAGCAAAAAATAAAAAGTTTTTAAATATTAATTGAAGTTTCCATTATACGAATACTATGATTAAAAACGGTTTGCAACTGATCTCCTCAGAATTGAGTAGTGTGAAAACAACACTGGGCCGTGGAAACTTGTCATCGGTGACACCTAACACATTTTCCTGGAAAGGCAAATGCGTGCGACCGTTCGCCAGCCGTACCAACGTAAGTCATACCACGTCGGTCGACCTATATTCGGCTGGCTGGCCAACGTCTGTATAACTGATTTAAATCCTCTCCCATATAGCTTCTTTGTCAACTGCCTGTGGACAACATCAACGGTTCGGGTATTAAGTTACGGGGAGTCTCCACCAGAGAACAGTGCTGCACCATTCTTCCGCCTGTCGCTATTAACGGTTTCGGCCGGATAGGTAAATGCGTGCTCCGGTTGGCTATTCAGAAAAACGTGAATGTAAGTACTAAGTAATACCATATGTCGGAAATCTTTCGACTTGTATTCCTCTGGCCGTCGAACGTTTGTTCTTAATAAATTTGTTTAAATCCTTCGTCCGCAGGTGGTCGCCATCAATGAGCCGAGTGCCAACGCAGAAGCGATTGCCCATTCGTTCAAATACGACTCTATACATGGAATGTTTCCTGGGTGCGTCAGTGTAAAGGGAGACTGTCTGAACATCAACGGTAATAACAATAATAATAATTATAAGGATAAGATTTGTGTATTTACTCTATAAATCATATTGTAAGATACGCTAGTGAAAATTACATTTATAAAAAATAAAGAACGGACAAAACTATAATACCTATATGTCAGCGGTAATAACTGTTATCTTGAATTCAAAGAAGAAATCCAAGCGTAAACTTTCAAACTTTTCAAAATTTCTGAATTTTAAAAACTGTAGGTATTGCGTTCGAGGTTTCTACCTTCCACATTTTGTTCTGCGTTCATTCAAAGCTGATTTTTTTTAGGTTTGAAAATTAAGTATAAAAAATAATCAACGTTGATAGTTTTTATTATATATTTACTATATATACATTGTAATATAACTGTATCGAGCAAAATCTTTGTATAATTTTGCCATAAATTGAAATTAAATTGTTCATCATAAATCCTAATACATTCTACCGTAACATTGTAAAATATTGTCTCGATTATAAATCAAATGTGGATATAATGGTATCCGCCGATATGTTTTTTTTACACGTGATGGCCGCTACAGGCAAAATCGTACGTGTATATAAGGAAGCGAACCCAGAAAACATCAAATGGAAAGAGTTGCCTGTTGATTACGTGATAGAGTCAACCGGAAGATTCACAGAAGTCAAAACTGCCCAGGTAAAAGCTATTTCTTATACCTTCCCTTAAAAAAAATATTATATTGTTTTTGTAGCTGTTACCTGCTAAAGCGTACGTATCACAATAATATTATATAATTTATAACCGAGCTTTCTCAATAGGTTATGACTTAACAAGGATATAATGTAGTGGTGACGATATAACGACAAACTTTTTTAGAAACACATGGCGACGGGTGTCAAAAAAGTTATTATCAGTGCTCCGAGCAAAGACGCGCCGATGTTTGTAAAGGGCGTGAACTTCGACAAGTATAACAATAAAATGACTGTGGTGTCGAACGCCTCGTGTACAACCAATTGCGCTGCGCCTTTGATGCACATCATCAACAATCAATTTGGAGTGGAATACTGTCTACTGACAACGGTTCACGCAATGACCTCCTCCCAGCAGATCCTGGACGGAGTGAAACAAGTAAGAAGCTGTTTTTTTGGGAGACGATAAGTTATCAATTATGATATGTATTTTTGTGGATTTTTAAAATATTCGAATGTTGTGGTCAGTGGTATACCTATATTGTGTATTTAAAGCCCATTTTGTCGTCACGCTTGAATTATACAAAACAAAAATGTATTACACCCACTTATCAAAAATGATAAACGCCCTGCACCACTACCAACCACGGTTTATTGGTAATGGTTATGATTTCGTATTTCAGAGGTCAGCTCCAGGAAATATTGTACACAGCACGACAGGCGCTGCGAAAGCCGTGGGAATAGTCATTCCGGAATTAAAAGGAAAAGTAACCGGTGATTCTATAAGAGTGCCCACACTGGACGTGTCACTGCTGAAACTCTACATAACGTAACGTATTTCTATATAAATTATATTTTTATATTATATCATATGTGCTGCAATACAGTAGCATAAATTCCCCCTCCCCCCGCATCCAATTTTTTTTCTACCGCCGTAAAATGCTCATTATTTCAAATAAAAACGCTCTGTTGATTGTAGCACAAGTATATTTTTATTTTATTATTAATTACAAAAATTGATTTAACAAACTAAAAAAAAAAAGCTTTGAATAATCAATGTATCATTTTATTTTATTTTATGATTATTTTATTATTTAATATTAATTAATAATTTTTTTTTTTAATTTAACTTCAATGAATAATTTTAACTTTCTAGAATAAAGAAATTAATATGAAATATTTATATTTTATCGTTATCTATTTATTTATTTAATTAAAATTTTTATTTAACTTAAATATAAATCAATGTAAAACGATTTATATTTTACAATTGGTTATTTATTTTTAATTTTCAATTATTCAAATAAATATAAATACACATATATTCTTGGATTTCATTATGTGTAATATTTTGTGGAATTAAAGCCATAAAATAATAATAATAATAATAATAAATAAGTATAATTTAATACAATATTGCTCGTAAATAAGGCTTTGCTCGCAACAAAAAAAAAGAGCAAGTATGATCAACCAATGATGGTATTTTTGTAACCAGTAGATCATGTTCTGAGGGGTGGTGTTGATATCGCAATATAACTGATAAAAGTCGATAAAAAGAAAAAGAAAATTCAATTTGTATGTTTGTAAAAGTGAAAAATTTTAATCGTATTATTTATTTGTAACCTCTATAAGTTTTAAATTTTCTTACGTTTTGGGTAATACACAAAACATTTTTATTTTTTGATATATTTATTTTATTTATATCTTATATTATTTTACATCGAATTTTGGCCAACTATTTGCATATTTACAGATAGCAGAATAGATATCGTTTTTTGTTTAAATAACTATATTGTTATTAGTCATGTGATATCAACATTACAATACAATACGTCGATGTATATAATAATATACATATGATATGTCAAAGTACGGTTTCCAATATGCGATTGTGTGACAAGGAGTATGTTGTGATTACTCTAAAAATAAACGATGGATTTTTATTTTTGTAAATTATCATATTTTAATTGAGAATGCCTTTCATATAATTGTGCCCCTGGCAAATGCCCCCTTGCTAGTGCCTATAGCCACGGCCCTAGCATTATATAATGAAAAAGATAGGTAAACGCACTAAAGTGTGTAGGAATAAATAATAATGCAGTATTAAAATTAAAATAGAAAAGAGTTAAGAATTTTCTGCCTATATATGTAATTGCCACAATGCGTCGCAAATTATAGAAATAAATAATTATTAATTATTATTAATTAATTCTTAACATCCTACTGAGGGTTAGGTGCATATTATGTAAACAACGAACATTTAGGAATTGATTTTTTTGTTTATTAAAAAATGTTTGTATTAACAGTGTTAAAAATCCGGTGACATTAGAGAATATCAAGTGTGCAATCTGGAAAAATGCGGATACAGTTGAAAATAGCGTTGTATCCTACATCGAAGATACAGAAAACCTCGTAAGCTCCGATTTCGTAGGCAGTCAATGTTCGGCCATAGTTGATTTTAATCAAGTGTCAATCATCGGCGACAAATTTGTGACAATAGGCGCATGGTATGATAATGAAATGGCATATTCGAGTAGGCTGTTAGACCTTTACACTCACATGGTAGAAATGGACAAATGTAAGTAATAGGCAAAACATAGCTTATAGAATTGATACTAGTGAGTCAATAAATGCAGTAGTATTTGGTGCTGGTAATATATATATTTATTTATTTCATTGTTAATAATTAAAAGTTAGTTTATAAGATTTAAAAATCTTAAAAAATTTTTATTTGGTGATGCCTTCAAATCATTATTTATTTATAATTAAATTAAAAGCTTAAATATTCTAAAAAAATTTTTTTTGCTGCTGTTATATAAATATATTATACTTTACATTATTTTAATTTTAATTAAAAACATTAAATTTCATAAAAAAAACCCATTCCTAGCTAGTGAAACGTGCATATTAATATATAATTGATAATATATAGTCAATTGCTGTACGTAGGTACATGCACTTCAATTATAATTGTATCAAAACAGTTTCAAAACTTTTTAATTCTTAAAAAAATTATGAGTTGTTAATTTCCTAAAATAACGAATCAATTACTAGTTAAGTACCTAATAGCCTCAACATTTTTGTAGCGGCCCTACTAAATTATTATTGCATTATAATTAAATTACGAGCTAAATTTTTGAAGGCTTGTAGTACTTCTACATATAGAATTATTCTTAATTTCTAGTTAGATTTAAAAGGTTTTTAAAAAGAAGTTCTTGTGCACACATATCAAATTATAATGGATATCCAGCGTGTTTGTTCGCTAACACATTATTAATGTTTAATGTGTACTGGTTAAAAACGTATAATATACATATAAATAAATATTATTGATTAAGCGTTAATAATCCTACATATGGTATTTTTTTTCTTAATATTTTTTAATATTTTAACCGTTAGCATATTATCATATTCCGCAGAGTGTCATATCTACAGTTGTTTATAAATTATAATTAATATAGTAACTCTGAGACATCAATTTTTTGTAAGAAAAACTCATCGAAATATTGAATGTAATATCGAATTTTTTATTTACTTTTAAATAATCCTTTTTTTTTTGTTTAATATGTTTCTCGAGATTTTATCAGCCTGAATTTTACCGACGTTTATGAAATAATTATTTAGTAAATTTGACGCCCCTAATGGATCTGATGTATATATTGTACTGTCATTAACTTTTAATACTTCAATTTTATCTTCGTTTTTGTAGATAGTACCTATCAGTTTATTGATTAATCTCCAGGTTAAATTAAGATTATATGACATCTATTCTTTTCAAAAGACTTGTTATGTCCTTTACGTCGTCGACAATTTATTTCTCTAAAATGTAAAAATCATCCAAATAATACTAAACTTGCGACTTAAAAAGTTAAAAACTATAAAAAAAAGTAAAAAAAAAAAAGACTATAAAAAGTTTAAGAATAATTTTACAAAATACTTATTAAGGCTTACCAAAATCAAATTTTATGAAAAAAAAATTTTAGACAGTGTCGTATAATTTTAAGTTAACCTGGAGATTAATGAATGAAGTGACAGGTACGCATCTACAAAAACGAAAATAAAATTGAAGTATAAAAAGTTAATGACAGTACAGTGTACACTAGGTACATACATCAGATCCATTAGGGGCGTCAAATTAATTAAATAATTATTTCTTAAAAGTCGGTAAAATTCAGGCTGATAAATTCTCGAGAAACATAAACAATAATTTAAAAGTGAAAAAAAAATTATATCTGATATAATTGATATGCAATATTTCGACAATTTTTCCTTAAAAAAGTTGATGTCTCTAACCTAGATTTAGCAAAGTCTTTTGACTCCATACATCACTTTTTAGAATTCTATACCTATTTTCGGAATAAATAATCGCTGTCTAATTTGGTTTAAGAGCTACCTTTCTGATGGGAAACAAATAGTAAAATTAAATGACACTGCAAGTGACGTAAATGTTATACAATATGCTGTTCCTCATAGTAGTGTTCTAGGTCCAATATTATTCATATAATACATAAATGCGATATTTAAATTAAAAAGTGGTAGCAAAATAGTGATAGATGCTGATGATACTTGCCTATTATGTACAGACATCTCCTGAGAAAGTATTTGCATAAAAGCAACGGAAGGTCTAAATTTAACATACAAATATTTGAATGAAATATGCATAACTATGAATTATGACAAAATCAAAATTATGAAATAAATAATTGTAACAACAATTTTGAAATGTAATCTACAAATTTGCAAACGAAAAAAAGGATTACTATAATCAGGTTTAATTTTTAATAACTTGAAATAGGGCCTACATATTAATAATTTAGCTAAGTTGAACCATATATAAATTGGGTCATTAAGACCTCTTATCAATTCAGAGGTTACGTAATACTTGTTTTGCTTTTTATCAAGCAATTGTCCAACATGGTCTTCTGGTTTGGGGTGGCGCTAAAGACGCGTATATAAACACTCTACAACAAAATATATACACGCTAAGAATAATTTTAAGAAAAGAACCTTAGAAGGTTTAATAAAACTTAATTATAAGTTGCTGGATGCTCTGTCAGTAAGGCTATTATATAAAAAAAATGTATTATCGTTCGTTGTAAAAAAAATTAATCAAAACTGAAAACATTTTAATTTCTACTCATAAACGAGAGCATAGGGCTTAATATCTTTGCTAAGTGGCAACTTTCTCTCGACTAGTTCATCGTACTAATAAGAGCAATTTTACATTTGTAAGACAGATACAACACATACAGATGTAGCGTCTTTTTAACTCCTCAAATATGCAAAATAACATTTTGCTTATGAAATCAACTTGATTCGAAACGCCATTTTGACCCCTCTAAGTTGCGCGTACACTCAATATCAATATGAAAATGCATATAATCCCGGTTTCTAGCTAATACACTAAAATACGTTGAACAATTTACAAAATATTAGAAACTTGACTCCAAGAAGAGTTGTGACGTTCTTTTTAAACTTTTTACAGTAGATATTGTATTTTATTCATTCATCGGAGATGAGGTGCCGAATACCTATTAAACTAAACAAGAAAATGTGAAACACAAAGTAAAGTGTATTCAGTAGAAGTTAAAACGACATTGTAATCAACAAAATATTTTTATTAATAACACAATACGTAAATATTAATATTCTAATTAAAATTTGAAAGGAAATAATATTGGAATCAAATTAAAATTAACAAATAACTAAAATAAAACATAGATTAGGTACATAAACTTAATAAAATTGTAAATAATAATAGGTATTTAAAATTAATTGTATTCAAATAATCCAAAAATTAACAAATTGCAACAAATAATATTGTGGTTAAGAAAGAAATACTGTTGGATATGGTTCATTTGAGCCATGCAAGAAACATTTATAAGGTTGACTTGTCCCAAAATATAAGCACCAAACTCAAATTCAAATGTTTGTCATTAAATCAGGTACAGATTTGGCTTCAGAAAAAACAAACAAACAAACAACAAATGATATGACCATTGACAAGTACATGTTGATGTGATATGTTATTAAAATATTATCTGATGTTAATGATGAGTTTTTCATTTTATGTATATTATGTACATTAAAACCAAATATTAGGTACTTTAATTATTATTAAATATGAAAATTAACACATAGAGTACTGAGAACCCATATTTTTAACTCCAATAGGTATATATATATATGCGAGTAAAAATAAAAAACATTGAAAACGTATGGACATTTAGTATTTTAAATGAAACACATTAATGAATATCATATTAATATTCATATTTGAGCTTATTAAAATATATTTTTATGCAAAGAAGAAGTATAAAAGGATCATTTAAAATGATGTAACAACTTTCCAGATTTTTTAGAAATGAACCACAATCATAATTTGGTAGAATTAGATCATTTTTCATTCATTATATGGTTATTAATTTTTGGTGATATAATTACATCACTATTCTATGATCTTAGTTTGTTTAATAAGAGTCCCACAACCTTTAAAGAAAAATATATATAAATAGGAAACACTTTCCCACAAGTTTTTGAAATCATTTCTTGCACAATTAACAATAATATTGTAACTTTTAGGTCAGTATAATAAATATCACTTGAAGCTAGCAGAGAATGCTTGTTGAGTAGGCATTAGTACATCGTTAGAATCAAAAAAGGCATTTTGTTTTCCTCCTAAAATAAATAATAAATTAAACAAATAACATACTAATCAAAATAATCACCGATAATTATTTGCCAAAGTTCATTGATGAAATATTAAAAAAATTGTACTGATTTTCAAAACAATAATTTGTCTATGATTTATACATTTTTACCACGCAATTCATTTTAACATAAATTTAACTCAAAGTTTTAACTGAATAGTATTTCATCAAATGTAATTGAAAGTATGTTAGTTGTATTTACCAAGACTATTGTTGTTATTAGCCATTTGGTTCATAGACATTGAAATTGAATTTGGCGATTTACTACCTGGTGATAATAAATTGTCCAAGTCTATATTTAGGCCCTTTACTCCACTCCATGTGCTGCCCAGCTACAAAATAAAAATTGTCATGAAATACATGATTAATTTATTTAGGATACCAGACCTTAAAATCTAGGGAGAATATTTGTTTTCATTATACTTGAATAAACATTAATCAAACAAATAAGAATAGAATTCCATTAAAAAAAATATTTAATTAATAATATTATCAAAAAAAAATGTTAAAGACGCCATCTCTAAGTTGTATTAGTTAATTTAATATATTTCTAATTACCTGTAATTTATTTAAGTTTCCAGAAGATTGATTTTCTATGTTACTATTCTGAGCAAATGTTACCGGTTGAATCATTTGATTCAATGGCAAGGAAGACCCTGGAAATTGTAAAGGTTTTGTTTATACACAAAATTATACAAGGGGATATAAAAATAAATAAATAATGCAAAATTAGATATAAAAGAAACTATCAATTTTAATTCATATTAAATTAAAAACAAACATAATATTTTTCCTTAATTGGAATGCACATCATTTTAATGGAATTGAAATATTAATATCATTATGAAAACATATTTTGATCACCAACAACATTTCTATAAAGTAACAGAACTTGAACAGCAAATTTTCTTGCTTCTTGATTTACTTCATTATCGACTTTATTCATTACTCCTTCAGACGTGACAACATTTTCCAACCACATTACAAATTCAACTAATGAGCTTCCCAAGTCAACTAATCTAGATTTAGGCACAGACAACAAAACGGCAGCTAGGCAACCCATCACCGCGATTCTTATTTTTACATCTTTGTGAAATCTTAATGACCAAGTCCATTCTAAAAGCTCTACACCCATACGAGTTGCATGGGTAGAATTAATCGCACAGCATAGTATAACTGATAATGAATTTAATAGATGTACTCCAAGAATGTCCAACTGTTTAGTATTGTCAATTTGTTGGGAAACGATTGGTTCAATTAAATTTCCACGAATGAGAGGGAAGAAAAATGCATCAGCTACGGATACAAAACGATTACTTTGAGATTTTATAGGTTTTCTAGGATTGGAAATTATTCTGGTCTTTAGCTGAACTCTTTTTTTGATAACATCTTCCCAATACTTTGAAGTATTCACTTCGGCAATTGGTTCTTCTTGTTTCTCTTCAACCTTTTGAAAGCCTGATAATTCTTTTGCAGAACCAGTCAATACATTTAGGATTAAAATGCGATGAGAAACAGCATATTTGCCAATAGATTCATAAAAAAGATGACAAAGGTGTTTGGCACAATCGTAAGGAAAAACTATCACTACAGCAACAGCAGATTGATACCTAAGGCTTTCAAAATTCTCCATGTAAAATTGTTGATCCATACCGATCAATAATGTCAACAGCTCAATAGCAAATGAAACATCATCATTAGGTAGCTGTGATTTAATAAGACTTTCGGATGCTTCTAAACAGCCCAGCCACACCTTACAATCTTTTTGTTCATTGAAACCATCAATAAGATCACGTATGTACTTGGGTCTATTTTTGACATCCATTTCAACATCATTTGATAAATCATAAGGGTCAAATTCATCATCATCACTATCTAAAATATTTTCATTTGTATTTTCTGTCTTTTTCACTGCCTTGTTATGAAATGTAGTTATTGTGTTAGTACATCTAGTTATGATAATATCTGAATCTTCAAAAAAGTTATTTAACATTTTAAAAGCATCGTTAAATACTAATTCATTACGACTTTTACAATTTTTTAATTCGTTCAGAGATTTTACTATCAATTTGGATTCATCCTGTAATTTGTCATACTCAAAATTTAAAGTAGGTGCTCCTTCTTTTTGATTGCGCTTTACAATACCAATAATAATCTCTGCTACTATCATTCCTATAGTTCGAACTTTTTCTTCTGAACTCTCCAGATGAATTGGAACACCTTCAAAGAGTTTAATTTCAACATCTCTTTTAAACTCATCATCCAATGTTAAATTTGATAAACATACTGAACCAATAATAATAAGTTTTGATAAGTAGTAATGTTGTTCAAAAGGTGTATGAATCAAAGCACTTTTATCTCCCCAAATTTGAACAAGTTCTAAGATTATAGTACTTAATATATTAGAATTAGAATCTTTTTGAACAAAGTATAAGTAATTCATCAGATTTAATGCTATATTGTCATCTTCGTGATAAGTAAGAAATATCATTTTTTTGCAAAAAGTGTAATTCCAGTTGGGCACATCATTTACTGCATTTCCAATAAGACTATGTAACGAATCAGATGTTGATAATTTACGACAAAACAAATAACCAAGTCTATCAATTGCTCGTCGGTCAACTTCTGAAAGAATACTTCTAATAACAACTGCATAGTTATCATCTAAACACCAACATTCTAATATTTTCAAAGAAGTAGAAAAATCATTTTGAAGATAAGAAGCAATAGTTTTGCCTAACACTATTGAAAGTGGTTTTGTATTGGGCTTCTTGTTTTCTAAAGCATAAAATTGGCTTAACTGGTCAATGACAAACAATATATGATTCATTATTCTGTTAGAAAACTCTACAGGCGTAAACAATTTAGGTATATTCTTCCCAACTTTGTTAGCTAGTCTATGTGGTAATGACAATAAAAATTCAATAACTACCATAAAACGATTATGGTTAGAACTTAAAGTTTCAATAATCAATGATGATTTTATTAAATCGCTTGTTATTATTAAGCTGATTAATTCAATGGCATAATCAGTTCTAAGAGATAATGCATTAGAAGTGACATAGTTTAGTAAAACATGTAGCGATATGTCAAGCATTTCTAAAGTACCGCCGTCTGGGGCAAATATTGGTGAAATCAAATCAATATAATCAACAAAATTTGTTTGTTCTAAAATTATTTCAAGTACTTGGCTGTATACTTTGATAACTTGAGAATAGTTTGGGTAACAATCAAGTTTTGTAAATTTTTGTGGAGTCATTGGACCTGGCAAATATTCAGTAAATTCTTGAAAAAATCTTTTAATATTTGAATCTGAACGTTGGTGAATGGATTCTAGAAGTGTCTTCAACATCACTCCAGTTGCTGAAAAGTTATAATAAAAAAATCCAGTTTTCTAACCTTATCTGTATAAATTATAAGAGAAACCAACTTCTACTAAAATTATAAAATGCAATCAAATTTTCTAATATAATTAATTAATTGAAATAGGTAGCTAATAATACTTCTGTTAATGATAATAAATTATAGACATATTACCTGTGTTATCTAAAGCGTCAAAGTTCAAATCTAACAAGTTACGACTTGTTCCATTTGTAGATGACTGTGGTAACGATGTTAGGAGATCAGAATTAGAAATAATTTTTTGGTTAGCTAAAAAAAACATAAGTTTTTCATTTTATTCAACAGATATTGAACAATAGGAAAAAACTTACCTAAAATAGTTGAGTTGCTGTTTAAAGACATAGACTGAGTAAATGCTGAACTAAAATCAGCGAATTCATCATTATTGGTACTGAAACAAGGAAGACAATTTTAATTTTATGAAAATTATTTTATAAAACAGAATTGAAATGCTTGAAGTACTTAGTAATATGTATTTGCATAATCTATTTTAGTTATCTCAGAATAATTTAAGAAGGATACAAATAACAATTGTTATTATACTTTCACGAAGTCAAAAACTATTTTTTTTCAATTACAATTGTTAATGATGATGTGATACTACTTAAATGATAATATTTCCAAGCGCAATTTACAAATATAAAATTACCTATTATTTTCTACTACAATGTCAGTATTAGGAGCAGCACTAAAAACTGCGTTAAAATCTCCAAAATCATTTGATTGATTATTGCTGTTGCCTACAATATTCAACAAATCAACAGAGCTGGTCTCTGTATCTAAAGGAATATTGGTAGATACTGGAGAGTTGATCACAGATTGTGTCTTGCCATAATGTGCTGCTGCACCCAAATCGATGCGTTTAATAGGTGTTCTATGTTTAGCAGGACTTAGAATTTTGGTAGGTGACATACTACGGTCTTTATATGCTTCTGCAGAAGGTTTATGTGGCAAATCAAGTTCTGGTTCTGAATCCACTATATCATTTTCATCACTATAAAAACATTACACAAATATGCATAAGTTAACTATTGTTAAATAAAAATTTATCAGTTACCAAAATATTATAATTTAACAATTTATATAGATACCTTACAGTATTCAGGTTAATGAGGAACCTCGAACCTTTAACGAGGGGTGGGTCTTTCCTACATCACAGCCGTAATAAAGATGATTGTCCCTAGGTTGAGGGGCAGACAACTTGACCAACACCCGACCAAAACCGGTTTGGTTGTGCCGAGGTTCCTTCTTAACGCAAATTTTAACTGCATAAACCTAACCCATCTCTATATGAATATATTTAAATAGATATAAATTTACCTGTTATTAGGTGATTCTTCAAAACCTAGTGTACTACTACTTTTTTTGTCACTAAATTCATTATTACTGTCCTTTTTCCACCTAGGTGCATCGTCCCACTTCTCACCTCCTAATTTGTAAAATAATCACTGTTAAAATTAGTTAAAAACTGATCAAATATCACATTACCTGCTCCTTTGTAGCCCATGGCTTCACTGGATAATCCAATATATTTGTCTTTGTTTTTTTTAGCTTTTTTCCTTTCTTCTCTCAACTTATCATCATCTTGTACAAAATCAATCAGCTCCCTGACTTTATGCCTAAAAATAATTTTTTGCAATATATTTAAATCTAATTTTGTTTAAGTAATTTAAATCATAAGACAACAATTATACCTTATATTGATTCCTTGGTCTTTACCAAATTCATCAACAAAAGAATAGTTTTCTAATCCTCTTAAATCATAAATATGTTCACGTGCTGACGTAACCACTCTTTCAGATCCGTTTTTAACTAAATAATTTAATAATAATAGACTCTGAAAAAAAATAGTATAGAATATTTAATTATTTATAAATTATAAATTATTATATTTTAAAAATTACTTAATGACTTAAATTGGATATGAACATAATAAAAATTGAAGTTGTTCCATATTAATTATAAGATCACTGTTATACATGATTTTAACTATACTCTGTACATATAGTACAATTATATAAAAACAATCATAGATAATTATATTGAACATGCATAATGAATTTAATAATGAGGTTTTTTGATAATGAAGTTAAAAATGAGGTTAAATAATGTGATTATGTTATAACTAATTAAAAAGTTAATAACATAAACTAATTTAATTGCAATAAAAATCACTAAGTTCAATATTATGATAAATGAATAGTAAAAAAATATGCAAAAGTATTATTCACAATATATAAATGTTTTAGGTACTTGGCCATCTCATTCATTTTAATACATCCATAAAAAGTGATTATTTAATAACTCACTTTATAAGTTCTTCGCCAGTTTTTCTTGTTTTCATGTAACATTCGTTTCCATAGCATTCCCATGACTTCAGGGAAATGCTCAAACATAAATGTTGCTTGTGCTACTTCTTGCATAAGGTTACCTACAAATTGAAAATACAGAGATAAGACCAATCACCAAATACACAAGATAGTAAAACAAAAATTACAGTATTGGTTATCAGGTAATTTTAAAATTAAATCCAGCTTAAACATCAGATTCAAACTGAGATGCTGAGTATATTTTACTAAATTGATTTTATTAATATAAACAATTTTTAAAAAAAAAACAGAACCTTAAGTTCATTATTATTTAGTATCCATAAAAATTGATTCATACTGAATGAAAAGTGAAATAAGTGAATGAAATTATTAAACTATAGTTATTAGTTTTAGATACTAAATAATAAGTGACATTAAAAAATGCACGATGAAACAAAATGTACAATGAAAAAGTATTTTACCTGTTGGACCCCAAGCCTCATCGTTGGTGGCTTCTCTGACTTTAGCTTCAATTTCTGTATAGTTGAGGACTACGTTGGTCCTGTAAATATACAACGCACACATTATTTCAAATTTGAATGATCATTACTACAGCGGATGGCCATCAGTGGATGGGACGGATCTCGGGAGGTTGTAAATGGTGTTCAATACTCACACTTTATCGGCGAGTTCTCGTACTTTCCACATATTGTTTTTACGGCGAGTGACGACGCTGTTGTGCCTGCACAGATCGACTATTTGGGAGAGGAAACAAATAAACAAAAATACTTCATCCGCTGCCAACTATCACTATTCGCGTCTAACGACAACACATAGCAGTCGTTGAATTATAATTGTTGACACCGTACGTGACACACGCGAAGGTGTTTACTGCGGCGATGGCGGAGAGGGCGTCGTGTACAGCGTTAGTGTTGTAACAATAATAATAATATAATATTTTTATCAATTAAAAACCAGTAGCGCGACGACACTAACGACGACGACGACGACGACGACGAGAAATGAAGAGCGGGCGGCGGCGGTGACGACGACGATGTTCTAATCGGAGCCGTTGAAAAATCCTCTCGCGGACCTTTCTGGGCTATCGAGTTGGACGGCGGTCGATGATTTAATATCGCTGCAACGGGTGGGCCACGACGTCAGTGCCTACCTGTACGGCACGAGTCGCCAGACTCTGGGCGGCGGCTGCGGCGGTGGTGGAGAGAGGACGTACAAATACAAAAGACGGTCCTCGGAACACTATCGGAACAACAACTCGGCTCACTCGCAGGTCGCCGTCGTAATCAGCGATCACTGTATTATTAAGCTATTGGCATTGTGCGCGTTCCTCGCCTCTAATATCAACTACTTCAGCAATAATGAACGCGTATAAAAAAAAATATGTGATAGTTCTTATTATTGTTGTGTTGTCGTAGCGCGTGACGCCGCCGCCGACACTGGGGAGCGCCACCGTCGAGGAGCCGACGAAAAAAAAATCCCTCGCGATTTTTACCTTTAAAAATCGAATGATGTCGTAGGTGGCAGTGCGGCACTAATCCGATAGGACTTTCAAGCTATACTATTAAAGCACCGTGTTCACTGTTCAAATATTAATGCATGCCGTCACATATTATTATTATCGTCATTACGTATGCGTGGAGGCATGATAGACGTATCATGCGTGGAGGTACCTATAATATATCGGTTAATAATTAATATGATATTATACCAATTTTTGAGAGTCGTCATTACAAATTAGAACGAACGGGACGCCCGCCGAGTTACTGCTGCGAACAATGTACAGGTGTCAGCCCGACACTGTCAGGTCGTATTTATTGGGTACAGGTATATTATGTGTAATAGAATATTATGATCGCACCGACCACGTATGAGGTATTATTGGTATTAAGGTACCTTACGGGTATTTCAGTGGGGCCCAATGCATTTAAATTAAATAAAAAAATAAATACTTGCGCATGAGGCATGAGTTATACGAGTTTATACGTAATAGTTGAGTCTACGGCATTACGACGGCGAAAGGTCGACCGCGGGTGTTAAGCGCCTCGCTTTGGAGGGGGGGGGGTGACTTTCACGGAGCATTATATTTTGATCCGTTTAGCTACAGACACCCAGACACCCAGTTAAGAGGTATGTGACCATTGTGACCTGTTCGGTGCCGTAATCGCGGTTGTTATGCTTATCGTCCGTGTGTATAACCGCGGCGGTTATCAATTTAGGTAGGTACAGTGGCTGGTGTACGGGCGGCTTCTAGATCACCGCGTGGGTCTAATATAGTAATATGGACTACTATATTCACGGCGAAACTTGAAAATGGATTAAAACTGTGAAAGTAAGACCGACGAGTGACGCCGGCGACGAAGAGTACGTATTTAAGGCCGGCGAGGAAGTACCATCGCCGCGTGGGAGGAGGGGGAAACGTTTTAGGAATTTACCAATATTTTCATAGCACCCTTAAATTTATGAAGGGTAATAGGGATTGGGAGTAGCGTCAAAACTTTAAAATGCGTTCTGAATCATTCCATAGTATAGACGGTATCGTGACACAGTGTCGTGAAAACGAATACACCAATAGGTTTTTATTAGGTATGCCTACCCAGTGCCCACTACCCATATACGATCGCGATGACAATAATTGAATAATAAGGTGCATAATATAGTGTGGCCAATAACCATCATTACTCATAAGTCAATAAAATATTATTATCACGTGCGGAACGAGTAAGTGTACTATGTGTCCACGTTATTAAAATATAATATTATTTGGTGGCGTCATCCGGCCCACAGTCGACGTTGTTATTGTTTTTTTTTCCTCCAAAAATGGTCGTGCAAAAACTCTCTAATATCCGGATTCCAGACTCCACGAGCGGGACAAACCGGACGTGCATCATGCCTATATCCACATAGTATAAACATGTATAACATACATTTTATAGTGTTTTAATACAGGTACACATGACACATCTATAGTGAACCTGTATTGAACACATTATTGAAGATAGGAAGGAGTCGTTGCTACTCCAGCGAAGACTTGCCCCCCCCCCCTCCAAAAATAAAAAAAATTCGTCTCGAATATCTGTACATAACACAACTCCCGAGTTTCAATACTGAAAATATTCCTTAAAAAATTCAACATTGTATTATCGTCTTATAGGTCTTATCTATACATATTATTTTATATTATACTTTTTTAGTGTTACACTAAGTTTATGTCCACCTTGATGATTTCGGGAAATTTTCGTTTTTGCCGAGTATATAAATAGGTACCAAACGTCTGGATACGAATTTGATCCCAACGGGTCATTATCTATATACGCATAAAAAAACTCTGTAATAAAAGCGCCGCTATGTGTAATTTAATATATTTATAGTACATATATTAACATGGTAATATTATGTTCGTAATTTATTATTTATGTTTATACATAAAAATATGAACCTTAATTTTCTAATAATGTCACTCGATTCGACGGTTATATGTCAAGGTCGCGAAGTGAAAGATAACAATAATGCTGTAGTTATACCAATATTATTTTTTGCCGCAAGAACGATAATTAAATATAAAATTCAGATTCGCGATGGATAAAACATAATGCGATTGTGCTTGTCTATACAGTTGACTGCTGCTTTACAGTAGGTACCTATATTACAATAAGTGGTGTACGTGTGCAGTGTGTGTACTGTGAACCTAAAATATTATTGTGTTCTAATAGAGTTATGTTATTTTACTATACGCGTTCTACATTCGTTTTGTATACATATAGGTGTGTACGAAATAAAATATGATAATAATGAAAGGTCACTGTCTCAGCGCAGTGGTCTGGAACGGCCATAACCTTCTACTAAATACCTGCATATATATATATATAAATATAGTAGTATTATATAAATGTATAAAAATTAAATAATATAGGACATAGGTACCTTATAGTTTATCCTCTTGTAACAGTCGGTTGGGGAGGGGGATGAGACGGTGACACGCGGTGTGGTTTTGTAATAATTTCACAAATAATCTAGACACTATTACCTATTTAACTGTGTTAGTTGTAAAAACGAATTCACCGTACCAGCAATGTTTGTTTAATTGAACATGAATAGTATATGGCTAAACACACGTCATAGGGAATATTATGTATACTTACAAACGTGCTCGGTGTCGGTGTGCCTACCTAACGGCTAGAATACCTGAAAATATGTATACGGTATATATTAACTATTGAGCGTTTAAACGTGTACATCATAATAATTAATATACTATGCTCCGAAGCTCCAGTAGGTACCGATAATTGCATTTAGTACCATTAGGTATTAGGCTAACACCTACGTATATAATAGTACCTATATATAATGTGATGTATGATAAACACTCAAGTGGTTTTCTATTTAAAATGTTTAAATGAACTGAATACATTTTACTGCTTAACAAATTCACGTGATATCAGCTGTGTCACCATGACCTATAAATTCGGTGAATATTTTAGACAGTCATTTCTAATGGTCAAAAAGTGATATACACGATAATATTATTTAATACTAGGGGGCTCCGCCCTCTGTTCGCTTCGTTTTCTTCCTTCGATCTTTTTTTTTGCTAACTGAAAGTTTATGATTCTAGTATACAAATTGTATGGACAATTATACAACACTATAAATTATTATAATTAATATTTTAAACAAAATATAATACAACACATCTCTGTGATGCCTCATCACAATCAAGATTTTCAATTGTATTTGGACTCAATCCTGATTCCCCGTCGACGAATTTTACATCCTGAAAATTCAACGTAGCCACCTATATGGCTATATTATTGATGAGACATAAATATATAATCTCTTAGTATGTAGTAAATAATCCAACTTTATCAAAGCTCTGTCCCTGTGACTTATTAATTGTCACGGCAAATCCAAATATAACTGAGAAATTGAGAATTAACATTTATAGATGGAATATCGCATATGCATGGTACACATGTAAAATATATATTTAAAATAAGTGAGTACAAATAAATTATTATAAACATACATTTTGTCTAAGTATACTATATGATAAATATTAATTAGTATCCGAGACAGCAATAATACACTACAAGACTAAGGAAATTAAATATTTATAGAAAATATATATCATAATACACTATGGTTATGGTAGGTATCGATTTTATTTTTAATATTATATGTACAATATAATTAAGAAACAAGGTGTAAATAGGTATCTAAGGAAAACATATTTTAACATTTAAAATATCAAAATATAGGTAGCTATCATTAATTTATCATAGATATTAGTCAGGAAATGTTAATGTAGATAATACATATATAAGATATAACATATTATAAAAAAAAAATGATATGTATAATATTCAACCTGTTTATAGTCTATACCTAGGCCATATAGACAGTACAATATACTATATTATTATCTGTAGTACACATAATTGTTAACATTCGACTACGAAGCGATTTTAAGCAGGTACACGCGTCTCTGAAGTACAGATTAGATATTATTTATTAATGGCACTGCCATTACGGCGAGGAACACATTGAACGTGTAGTGATAATATAATATAATACGTAAAGCTCCTTATGAAAATATTATTTTACCAACTCTTACGTGATCTGAGTTATCTAGTCGAAATTACGGATGCCACAGCTACAGTTTAAGTAAGCATATAGACATATAGTTCGACGAATTCTCGTGCGTCACATTTAATGGAAGTTCCACGTATACATTTATGCACAACATACATACAGTATAAGACAAGTATAATAATAAACTATTAGTTAGGTTAATTATTAATTATTAATAAGTATTATGTATTAATAATAATAATGATCAGGGCTGTGAATTTAATGCATTTGCATGTTTTTTTTTGCTACACTTTATAAAAAAAATGGATTCGGCCAAAATTTGTTTTGACTGATTTTTAGTTCAAATAACAAATTTTATTTTGCGTATTTTTGCATATTCCATGGGTTAGGGCATATAAATGCATGTTTTAATAATTTTTTTGTTTAAATGCTTTTTTTTGTAATATTTACATTTTTTCGGTCAATCTTATAGTATAAACTATAATTTTTATGGTTTTATCGAAATTATTCTATTTTTACAAACAGTACTCAACAAAAACAAAGGGTTTCAAATTATGTGTAATATTTCAAAAATATTAACTGGCGAAAAAAATTACGTAGATTTAGATATACCAGAAGATTTAACCAGTAGCGATATAACGTATTTCAAGTTTGCCCCAATAACTTCGTCAGACGTAGAACGTTCCTTTTCTTTATATAAAACTTTGTTGGCACCAAACAGGAGGTCTCTCAAGTTCGAAAACCTGAAGAAATCATTGGTTGTTCAATGCAATAACTACTTTTAAGGTAAAATATATAATTGTAATTATATTTAATTGTATTTCTTTTATAGATCTTGTATACGACGAAGACCAAGACTAGTTAAGATCAATAACTCATATACTTGTACCAAGAAGTAAAAATACTAATATTTAAACTAAAATTAATAAAAAAATTATACTAATGAAAAAAAAAAAAAATAAAAGTTTAATTTTTGTAGTTTTTTTTTGCATATTTTAAGAATTTTTAGAGCATATTTTGTCAGATTTTAGTGCATATATGCATACATATTTAATAGTTTTTAAGTGCATTAAATACACAGCACTGCTAATAATATTTATTCAGTTGTATTACTTGCGTTGAAGATCAACCACCTGTAACGTCTTATACGTCTAACAATGTATTATGTGTCAAATGCGAATAAGAGTGTGATGTGTACAGAATATGTGTACCAATAATATTTACCTAGACATTTATACTTGCAGCCGGCCTAGCCGTCACTAAAGCGAACCTAAATACCTAATATAGAAACTAAATAAAATAAATACCAAAACGCCTAAGATATCCGCAAGATATACACGAAATCACAATAATATATGATTAAAATAGTGAAATAATACCAATAAATAAATTTATACTATAAGCCTTACGCAGTTACATTACACGGAAATCTATAAAGAGATGCGGGGGGACATTGGGCAGCACTATAAAGAGCGAACAGAAAAAAATCCCTCAAGATTTTCTCCTTTAAAATTTAATAATAAGTACAAATTATACAATGTAAAATATAGAAAAAAAAGTAAAGATAAAAACAATTGAATAAAAATCAAGCTTTATTTTTTTCTAGTTCTTCAAAATTTATCTTTGGACTCGCGTTATTCAGAGCCATACAAATTTCGCTATTTTTCCAATGTATAACCAAAAATAAACGTCATAACGTCCGTATATAGACGTATTATAGTCATCATATAGACGTCATAATAATCGATACAAATTAGTACATACAATATAGGAGTTTTCCCGGGACCTTTATTACGCCCAATATGTCACGAAAACCGGTGTCATTATAAACGGTTTCTACTGTATATTAATATCGTGGGCGGGATTTGATCGAACCGTTTCAACTAATACTCGACGTTCTTACTTATTTCTGTTAAAATTAATGTTTAGAAACATTTTGTTGCCTTCAAAAAAAAAAAAAAATAGGCACATTTTTATATAGGTACCTGAGGCTGAGCACTACGCAATGACTATTTCCACATCCGTCCTGGTTGATGCACAGCTGATGTGTTCCAGAGGACATATTTTGTATATGGTGTTTCTTACACCGCGGTATCGAGTTGTCTCGGAACCATCACCAGTGAGACAAGTGTGACGTTTACCGTAGTAGGTATAGTCAATAATTATAAGGCGAACTGCTTAGTGCTAATATAAGCACGTTTTATATGTGCGCCGCGCCGCAGACGCAATACCATTGAATATTGATCATATTGACATCAATACACCTCGCGATTATTCTGTGTTTCATATTATGTGAACATATAATGAACACCGTTTGCGAATCGCAATGACAAATCACTAATAATACTAATAATAGCATAGATTTGTAGTTGGCGAAGAGCGAGGACCGAGTTTTATATCTGGGGATAAAACAAAAGAAATTGAAACTTCAAACTTTTATAAATTTGAATATAGCACTAGCCAGTATCCAGTATTCAAAGGTATGATGAGGATATAATATATAATACAGAGGTGTCAACTGGCAACATAATTTCCTATCTTATGCTATTATGATTTACGATAAATGATAATAGTGATTTGTCGTATGAATAAATAAATAAAAATGTTATGTTGTGAGTTATGTTTTGCTTAAAATCCCTCGAAATAAATGATTTAGTCTGGAATATGTTAAAATGTATTTATTTATTTTTTGATTTTTCGTTAGATTTTCTTAAACAATAACACACGATGTAGGTAGGTATCTAACTGAAACTTAATGTAGCAATATTAACATAAAATATACAATAAAACAACCATTAAAACTAAATGTAAGTCATTAATTTTGATTGCTATAAATTTAACTACAATTTCTTATCGAATTCCTACTAAACAAATTTGTATTTAAGCAATCAATCGTTTAAATATTTGTATATTCTATTTTTAAGGGACTTCATCGTAGCTTATTTATGTTTTAATGAAATTAGTGAATACCATATACTTTGAATGATTTATAAACACAACATTTTTTTTCCTATATATTAAAACACTATAGTTTTAGATAGTCCTATTTTATAAATCAAGATAAAAAAATAATGTGTTTAGTTCCAATATTAATAATTACGGTAAAGGGAATATAATAGCCAGTAAAAACAAAAAAAAATATTAAAAGTACATATTTATTATTCTTGTATTTTTGTGTTTTGATTCAATACTGATAACTGAAATACTCAACACTCAATATAGCTAGGTACCATATTATTTATTAACTAGTTTATATAGGTCTGTGGTTAATATTTTTTTATTCTATACAATGTATAACCACTAAATAGAATACCGTATATTAAGTTCAGTTTACTTTAATATACCACAACGACAATATTACAATAACGATAATAGTCGTTAGGGTAAGCACCTAGACCGGACAAGTAGACAATTTATAACATAGGTACATACATTTACATCCACCTAATACATAGAAATGTGTTGGTCCAAACCATAAAGCATTCAAGATCTATAAAAACCATTGTGTCTATTCTGGCCCTGTATGTTTTAGTTTTCAAGTATATCGATTTAAGGGCAATTCGGACATGGTAAATTAATATAGTTAACATATATAACACATTTAAAATGTAATTAATGCCGTGAGTTCCGCTTAATGTGATCACTGGCTTATTGAATCAAAAATGAAAATCCCAAACCAAATTTTATGTTACTAATGTTAAATTGACCTTTCATTAGAATCACTAAGTACTGGATAATTGAATCGTGTACTTGTGTCATTTATTATGTATGTTACCAGTGGCGCACAGAGGTATTGTAAGTAACATATTATGCAACTAACAAAAGTTACCCACCCATTTTTTTATTTAAAAAAACGTTCTTTTGAACTGTTACTAACTGTTAACCTATACTTTATTTAGGTACCTATAACTATAGGCGTCTATACCTACCCACCCACCCACCCCCCACGAGAGCACATGCAGTTGCACCCCTTGCTAACCTATCTGGGCGCCACTGTATGTTACATTAAATATTTAAATATGTAATTATAAATAAATATGTAATTGTATGAAAATATTGAAAATCATGAAAAAATGGTAAATGTTTTATAGAATCAACCGGTTAATAGAATCAAAATGACCCGCACCAAAGTGATCACATTAAGCGGAACCCACTGTAATTTATTTAAATATCATTTGAAATGAATCATCAAATTATGGGCATAACTTTTTACTTTATGATACATAGTTTTTCTCTTAAGTCAGCGGAAGAATTAATACGTGAAATATCAGCTAAATATTATCATTTATAGCGCGGTCTTAGAAGATTTCTTTTAAGGCCGTGGCCCGAGATTTATAGCATCACTCACATAAAAAAAAATATAAGAATCACGTCGGTAGATGGTACTAGACTTGGTTATATTAGATCTTAATATCAAACTACAATGAACGGAGTCATATTGCCCATCTCAAAAAGTCGCCAGTGTCAACAATTAACTAAAAATGAAATAGATCCTAACAGTGAACCATCACATATTTATCCGTCGGTCGCTAAATGATTCATTTTCATCTCACATTTCTATTGACTATTCGCATGGATAAACATGCAACGAATATTTTGGCGCGCTAATATGCGGTTTAAATTATCGGGACATAGGCTAATTGATAATTATCATCGTGGGTTCATGCCACGATTGTCTACTTACATCATGAGTATCCTTAAACCTTGGTTCATCAAGTTCATTTATAGTATAAGGTACAACTATAATAATAAGTCTACATCCTCAATCCTAGTTCGCTACGGACGATCGTGATCTCGGTCTTTTATTTATAATTTCTTATCTGTAATCACGATTACGACCAATCAGGGGGAAGGATGCACAGAAAAGATAACGGCACCCGGTGCCCGGCAGGACGTGAAATTGTGAAAATAATGTTACATAGATAGTTTGAACATCGAAGTTCTACATTGGACCTGTGAATAGCCACTGCCTATTACATATGATGGCGTCCTTTGGAAAAGTCTTGTGTGGTACGTTTTTCACCAATACCAGTTTACGGGCGCTGAGACGCTACCCGATGTGCGAAGGTAAACGGTTTTTAAGTCAATCGAAAAACGTCAATAACCTAAATCTTCAGACATGCAGAGTACCGGTGGTAAGAACGATTTGATTTTTATATTAGAAATTCAGCTCGGCAACTAGACGTATTCGTTTGTTAGAATATGTGTGAGGTACCCACTAACAAGTTATTGCTGGTGCTGATAGTGGTTGTTGGTGTTCAGACGCGGCAGCAGCCAGTCGATTGTCTGCGATCGAAGTAAAAACTAGAGTGCTGAAAGTGTGCCAACTCGTATGATAAAGTCGCTGTTGACAAGTTGTATACATTTTGTTTCATTATATTTTCAGACGGTCGTGCGGCAGTACAGTGTCAAGCCACCGATGACTATTGAACAAATTAAAAAACGTATCTTATTGGTATTACAATTATACGACAAGGTCAATCCAGATAAGGTATGCACAGTTTTATGACAACAATGAGACATTTTACTAGGCGAATAACTTAAGAAAATATTTAGTCCATTACTTTTGAATTCAATTGAAATGTGACCAATCTAATACAAAAAATATATACATCTTAAAATTCTTGTTATCATATTTCACCTAGGTACTTAGTTGAAAAAAAAAAATTATTTCTATTTTAAATGTGATATTATAATTTTGTATTAAAATTGATTGGTTTTAATAATTTCAGCTTAGTCTTGAATCACATTTTATCAATGATCTTGGATTAGATTCATTAGATCATGTTGAAGTTATCATGGCCATAGAAGATGAATTTGGTACTTATATAAATTATTTTCATTTTACACAATAAATTCTATATTTTTTTTAAATTACAGGTTTTGAAATACCCGATGAAGATGCCGAAAAGTTGCATAAACCTAAAGATATTGTGCAATATGTGTGCGATCGTGAAGATATTTATGATTAAATCATTCAGTCCTGTATATCTAAATGTAGTTTTTCCAAATATTATAATAACTCATTGGAACAGCAACACTGATTTGTTATTTTTATAAGAATATAAGTATAGTTTTGAAAAACTACTTGTCTGAATTACATTTTTATTATTAATATTATTTAGTTACAAACAATCTTGTCTTTGTAGTTTTTAAACACCCAATGAACATCAATTGCTTGTATAACTCCAAAAATAAATCTTAATGTCTGAAAACCAAAGTTAAATGAGTTTAAGATTTTACAAAACTGTATTAAAAATTCTATTTTTAATAATTTTTTTTTACATAAGCCAACATTGCGGCTTAAAAGAAGGAGATAAATACTAAATGGTACAGTCATAATACTCATAGTAATTTCGATACAATAATGATAAAGAATAACAAATAGATGCCAAAATTATAAAAATTATTTACTGAAAAAAAAAAAAAATTGAAATAGGTACTAATCTTATTTTCACAAATTATGAACACAATTATCTAATAAGTACTTTAATATTTTTAGATAACAAATAAGATGCACTTATGATATGTCATTAAACATTGAGCACCTTACAGTAATTGTAAGATATGATTTATATGGTGTTCCAAATGTTGGAATGTACTTTGACAAATGGACCCTCATATCTAGATAAATAGGTACATAATAAGCAAAATTTAACATCAAATACTTGTTTGCCATGATGTCGTAATACAAAGGTAGTAAAAAAAATCATTTTCATTAACTTAATTTTTGACATTGATGTTAGTCGTCATAGTTTTTTTTCGTTTTTGTGCTAATATTATTGTTTTAATTGGAAACAACTAGAGCATTCAACAAATGGAATCTGAAAAATACAATCTACAAATAATCAACTACCGCTATAGATAATATATAATATTATGTATATATTATCTACAGCTACGTTGTATTCTAACAATAAATTGTTTATTAAACTAATAACTCAAAGCAGTAAACACTATCTATTACCTTTCACTTCATTCAGAATATATAATGCACAATTCCTATTTTTTTTTTAACATTAGATATTTAAATTATTTGATATTTTATTGGTCATTACTATAGTATATGTTCAGAAGTAGAATATAGTATTAAACATAAACATTAAAAAATATTATGCTTTCATAACCCTATTAAATAAAATGTATAATATATCTTAATCAATTAAAAATCCATGAGTTTATCAAAATATATAAATATTAGTTCAATAAAGTTATATAAATAATAAATGTACCTCTGTTCAAATGTAATCACTGAAATAGTGAAATCGAAATCTTACTATAGGTAGTATAAAATTAGTAGCCATTGTATTATATAATATGCAAATGCATTCTTATATACTTTAAAAGTTTCAAGTACCAACAAATAACATTTTTATATTTTTATTTTTTTTGGTTACAGTATGATCTCTTTTTGAGAAACCTTGTTATAATGTTGTAAAAACTTGAAGTTTAAATACTTAGATATTAAGTATTAACAAATATTGTTATATATTTTCGATTTTTTTAGTTTATAGTTTTATACAATATTGTGAAGAAGATGAACCTTATATTTTAACCTGCATTTTCAAACATTCTGAACAGGTAAAAAACATTACTATCGGCAATCGGCATTGTATTCAATATTTTAAGCGTTTATAAAGTTATAAATAACTCAAAAATAGTCATAATATTTTAAAAATGTATTTGTCATAACAAAAAAAAAAAAATTTAATTTTGTCAGACACTTGTTTTGCTTAAAAGTTTCTGTTTTCCTCATTATTTTTTTATTTTCGTTTTTGAAAACGTCTGAAATATTTAACAATCTCTTGAACATACCAATTTTCTA
The DNA here is from genome assembly GCF_001856785.1 of Myzus persicae. NCBI lineage: Eukaryota > Metazoa > Arthropoda > Insecta > Hemiptera > Aphididae > Myzus > Myzus persicae. The sequence goes on along the minus strand of NW_019101729.1, from coordinate 112,558 downwards.
ACGAAAACCAACCATTAAGTTGAGAATCAATGCATATTTTTAGTGACTACTGACTATTGACCTTTTGTAAGCTAATATATTATGTAATAATTAATAAGTGTTGGTTTATTCTTCTCAATAATATAGGGGAAGCGATCAGAATCCCGACATGTCAAAATACCGACGTTATGCAATCCCGACAAAATAAAATAAAATAACTTTATCTTATCTTACATTTTAAAATTTTAGTCTAGTAAAAATAAAATATAATAAAATAATTTTGAACTGATAATATTATGTAAAACGCTCAGTTATTTACCCTGAGTGAACGATTGAACATTTAAAATGAACCAACGTATTTTGTCGTGTTAATTGTATATTTGTATAGTACCTATAAACTAATATACTTTTAATATAATTTACGAAAATGAGTGTAATATGTCAAATAATTACATCTCAAATAGGAAATACCAAAATTAGTGTCAAGGGATATTTAATGAAGAAAGACAAAAATCGAGAGGTTAAGTAATAGGTATACATGGTTAGATACATGTATTATTGGTGCTACGAAAAAAGAAAATCAATGGTCTGCATAGGTAAGTTATTATTATTGCTTTAGCCGGAAAGACAAATTCATTTTTTATGAACGTTTAAAGTTTTTTGCTATTGGATATTCGCCCATAAATTAACGAATTCTCATCGAACGATTTATTATTTTTCAACATAATAAACAAATAATAAAAATTATTAATCGCGGAGAACAGAAAGACAGTAAAGACAATAATAATTGACAGGGAGAAAAGAATAATGACGGTATATAAAGATAGATCCAATAGTAGTATTTTAGATTTTTTACGTGGTTTGGCTCGTTTAATATATCGGGAGTTTGTAATTTGCACCACTGCAGGTAGTCGAAAGTAGTTTTTGTAATTTGCACCAAAATAAGGGTAGGTATGTAATTTGCACCACCCTCAGGTAGTCGAAAATAGAATTTGTTATTTGCACCAAAATGATTATTTATTTGTTCGATTATACTTCGATATCCTCGTTTGCGTCAACTGTCAAGGTTATAGATGGACAAGAATGACAATAATAATTTTTTGGGATTTTTCACCTTATCTGGTAATATTTTGACGTTTTACGTTCAATTATCGGTTGTAACCGCGTTATATAAATATATATAATGTATATCAGTTTATTATTTTGATCAAATACCTACTAAGCTATACATTTAGTCTTGCCGCCTCGTCGTAATACATAATACGTACCTAACATTTTTGTAGTGCAATTTTTAATTTTTTTTAAAAAAGATTTTCAAACAGATATGTACATAAAACTATCAAGTTTCAATATAACTCCGCGAATAACTTCTTAAATATGTCAAGGGATAAAACAAATTCAAGCTGCTTTAGACCAATATAATAATAAATTGATTTCAAGAACTCCATTCATTGAATTAGTTGCATACAAATACAAAAAAAAAATTCAATTAACTAAAACAAATAAAATCTAAGATAAAGTTATATTAGGATTATAGACATCTTTATCGAAATCTAAATTGCTTTTTTTTTAATTTTACATACATATAATTATTTTAATTGGCTAACATTTTTTTATATTCATAATTATACGATTTTATATAAACTTCAGCAATATATGTATAAGCTCAAACTTATAAGTTGGTACTATCGAGAAACTATCGAAAAAATAATCGATTTTAATTTTGGTGCAAATTACAATTCCTATTTAGTATTTCTTACTACCCGAGGATGTTGCAAATTACATATCCTTATTTTGTGCAAATTACAAACGCATTTTTTAAAAAAATGGTGCAAATTATACATGTTGTTACAGGTCTTGTCCCTAGCTAATATAATATAATATACATAAATACATAATGGATTAACTATTTGCATAAAAAACCTTAAAAAAAAATATGTTTAAAACTTTAAACAAACACTTTTTTTTTAATTACTCAAGTGTTATGGATTTTGATATTATGGAGACATGAAGTTACCATAAACTATATAATATACTTGTTTGTTATCCGCAACCATAATATGGAATGGTATGTACAATTATCTAATGGATAAAAAATATGAACTCAAATAGATACTATACAGTCCTTGCTTGGTTAATGGCAATTTAAATATTTAGTAAGTTTAAAACGTTTTTGAGATAGGTAATTACTTTGTGCCTGTTCAGTGGTGTTCATGCATAATAATTATAATACATACTTACTAATTGCTGAGGTAATAACCAATAATTAACCTTTTAAATTGCACCACATAATTACATACTTAAATAATAATACAATTTTACATTAAGTTTGAAAATTTAAATTACATTAAACTAAATTTTAAAATTATTTTATTTTACTTTATTGTACGTGGCTATTCAATTTACTATAGTCTTAGTGTATTTCTATTAGCCTATAGGTATACTTCTAAGTACTAAAATCTAAGTGAAGTTTTATAATCCAGTTTTTCTTTAACATTGTTTTTCTCGATTATTATGAATTTTTATTTTATACCCCTCCCCCTCCCCCTTGAAATAATATCAATATAAAGTGTTGACTTAAATATTAAGTACTATTTTACAGCTTAAATAAATTACTATATTATCCATTATCTAATTTGGTACCAGAAACCACAATCAAAAATAAAAACTTTTTCTACACACTAGCTCCATCTAGAATCGACAACATGAGTTGTACCTTAGGCCTATAGGATAATAATCATATTCATAGTATATTTTAAGTAATTAATTATTATATGTATTATTATAAATCTATAACACACATTTATAATATAATTTTATTATGAAAAAGGTAAAATTAGTGCCCTTTTTTGGGGCACCCTCATTCAATTTTTCAGAAATAATGCAAAACAGATATCATTAGTCTGGAAAATGTTAAAATGAAAAGTCAACAAATTGACAAAATAAATAACAAATTAACATAAAAAACATTTGAATACTGAACAAGGAGGTATGCAAATAAGTGGACAAATAACAAATCAATGATTATACCTACTTACAAACTCGGAATATAATGATTTCAACTCGCAGTTTTTTTTCAATCAATATATTTTTTAACCTAACATAATCTAAAATTTGATAAGTTTTTTTAAAAATGTATTTTATAATGATTTGTGGCAACTATCTTTATATTATATACATAGGACCTCCGCATACTTACCTACTGAAAATTATTTTTTCTAATGGCTGCACTTCGGTGGATCACGGCTCGAAACGTCAGCATTTTTTTGGCCGCTTACTAGTTGGCAGTAGCTACGATTTGTTTAATTTGTGAGAAAATATCTTGTACAGTTGAACTGCTTAACTAACCTAACCCAGACCATAGGTAGCTATAATTTATAAAAAAAATAGTCGTTACGGACTTACGGTTACGCAACCCATGTTAAAATAGTTATTAATAGTTATTTTAATTTTATCGTGCTGCAACCTGTATATATCTTAAACCGTGGTCCGTGGTAGCATATTGTTACCATATAATTGTTCCATAGTGGTAGTTATTATCTCTTATCAATATTATCACCGCAACGATCACATTGCAAAGCGTTTGATAAGCACTTGTCCGAAAAGTGAAGACTAAGATTACAGATACCACTATTTAATATTTGGGGTTTCATATTTTCGTATTCGTATTTCGTAATTCTTTTTATATTTTCGAAATCAACTATATTAATTTAAAGTCTAAACAGTTTGTATTCCAGACGAAAAAATACCCACTGACCAGTCTAGTGTCGAGTACCAACGGGTGGAGGCCAACCGTTTTAACTTTTAAACCATGTCGAAGTACAACGCCAGTAAGTTGCGGCAAATGAAACAAGGCGTTGAGAAAGTACAACACGGTAAGTTGCGGACAAACATACCGGCCGGCATGGCTACACCAGGCCCTCCTCTTGGCCCCATGTTGGGCTGCAGGGGCATCAACATTACAGCGTTCTGCAAGGATTTCAACGAGAAGACCAAAGACATAAAAGAAGGCATACCCCTGCCGACCCGGGTGCACGTCAATCCGGACCGCAGCTATCAGATATCGATTACAAAACCTCCGTCCATGTACTACCTGAAACAAGCCGCGGGCATACAGAAAGGAGCCATGAACCCCCTTAAGGAGACGGCCGGAATGGTTACGCTAAAACACGTGTATGAAATAGCGTTGATTAAACAGACTGACGAGAACCTAGAGTTCAGAAATCTAGAAGAGATATGCAACATGTTGATTTCTACTGCCAGGTCATTAGGCATCAAAGTAGTCAAGGATTTGAACCCAGAGGAATATCAGCAATTCTTAGAAGAACGAAAGATTGTGTTGGAAGAACGAAGACGAGAATTGCAAGAACTAAAAGAAGCAAAAATGTTAAGAACAGCATAAATAAATAGTTAATCATCATTGTTAGAAGTATGTATCAATAAAAAATAGTTTTATATAAACTCACTGTGTTCTTATATTTTCTTAAAAAAATTTTTTTTAACAGACAAGATAGTATTTAAAAATTTAGTTTGAAAATGTATTTTAATTGACATAATTACAGACATGTATCCCAAAATGTCCTTAATGTAAGGATACGAGTGATTAACTGCATAATAATTAACAAAGAAAGTTAATGCTACACTTCTTATCAATTATAAAAACAATTTAAGTTAAATGAGAAAAAATGTGACTATTACAATAATGATTTCCGATATAGTGGACTTGTTAAAAATGTCGTAGTTATTTGAGCTATCGTGAAGAATCGACTGAACTTAGCCACAACACCAGCTTTACAACCACTAGTACCTAATTTATATTTCATGGTATATTATATTTTAGTTTTGAAATTTGTTGCTGTGATTTTGAATTATAATTTTTCTTTTTCAATTTTTTTTGAATACATTATTAGACCCAAAATTATCTTAGTAAAACTACTGTAGTCATTTATACAATAAATACCTATCATGCACAGGAGTATTTAGAACTAATATTTAAATAGTCGTACAATTTTTATATATTATAAATTATTATGAAAAAAAAATTTTATTTATAAAATTTTTATTCTTAGTTTAGGTCTTTCAAGATTCAATAAATATAGAAATGTATTACTTATAATACACTAAAAAATCATTTAAAAGAATATTGATCAAAAGTTTACTGGCCTCAGCTTTGATCTTAGGAATATTTAAGTTTGATTTAATCTGTTTAGACAGAAATAACAAAATACAAATTAGTGTAAGGCATATTCAAAAGTAAATTATAGTATTTTTAATGTAAGTTGACAATATAAATAAAAGTACATTTGATAATAGATATGAATTATTTTAAGTTTAAATAAATTAATTCCAAGCAATTTATTATAAACTTTATTATAAAGAATTATTAAAATAGAAACAATATAAACTTTGTGCACATATTATTTTGTGTAAGTACAAAATAAAATAATTTTTTGAATTGTATAAATACTATTTAATATATATTTATATCATACATAATAAGCTTAACACAATATTTATTTTAATATTAATATTGGCGCTTATTGCTCAAAAATGATTTATGTTAATGGATAATATTAATTAATATTAACATTGAGGTTTGATATAATGTACATTGACATCAATCCATTATAATAATTGTAAACCATTAATTGGATTTATATAGAATATACATACATATTGTATTGGATCCCAATTTATTTCAACTAAATTCAAAAACATTAAAACTAGTAGCCAGTTTTCAAACTGTAATCCATAATTAATAATTTCCATATATTGTACGATAGATTGTTTCAATTTTCTTTAGGTTTGTAAAGACTATAAGCCAATTTACGTAACCAGTACATACAGATATTTTTATTTGATTAAAACTACACAAAACAAAAATATAGACTTTAATGAATGGTCAATTGTAATTTGAAGATTTGTAAGAAATATATTTATGTATTTTTTCAATAAGTCTAGCTGTGGTGGAAAAAAATACATAATAAAATTGAATAAAAGCTACAAAAACAAATAATTAAGATTTTGAATAAATTAAATCTTGAAATAATGGAAAGCTAGATATTAAATAAAATAAAAAAAGTATATTCCTTACAACTTCCAGAGTCAATGGCACTAATTTAATTACAGTCCTACCACAGTTCTCCATCTTTTTCTTTAGCCGGAACTTCTATAACTCTAGGTTTATCTATTATTCGTGCAGTACGATTTCCCTTCTCCACGATACCTATGATCCATGCTTGATACCCTTCTACTTTTTCAATATCTTTGCAATATGCTGCAGCTTGTTCTCTTGGTAAGCAAATTAAAAGTCCACCTGATGTTTCTGCTGAATGACCTTGTAACAATTGGAACATATTGCCACATGCCTTTGCTACTGATGCCATTTTGGCGATTACTGGAAGATTGTGAATGACAAACGATACTTCGTTCTTTTGATGTTTTGCTAACGTTTGGGCATGACCTAATAGCCCGAAACCAGTGACGTCTGTTGCACCATGAGCATTGTATTTGTGCATCAATTTGGCTGCAGTTTTATTTAAACGAGCCATCGAGTCCATAGAACGTTGATAGGCTTTTCTTACATCTTCTTCTGAAACAATTAGTTTTATTCGATTCCATTTATCTTGTTGATCAACCCATTGATGTGCATTTACAGCTACCTGTGTTCCAAGAGGTTTGGTCAGTACAAGAACATCGCCAACTACAGCGTTATCTGGTATGATAAATTCGTTTGGTTGACATACAGTAGTTGCAACACCTCCAATGGTACACCATGGATTTACAACAGTCTGTCCACCCGTCACTGTAGTACCAGCTTCAAAAGCTGTTTCTTTAAAACCTTTCATTATTAATGGTATCACAACATCTCGTTCTTTTTCAGTCATTTTGGTAGATACAGATAGTAACATGAGCATATTGTCACATTCGGTCACACCCATGGCGTACAAGTCGCTTAGTACGTTGGAACAGGCAATTTTGCCCATCACAAATGGATCGTCAACAAGTGGATAAAAATAATCGGTTGTCTGCACTAGCGACAGGCCACCGTGCCTTATGGGTACGACAGCTGCGTCCATGCCGATACCAATTTTAGTCATGGTCATGTGCATGAAATGCGACTGTTCACCATGGCCGTTTTCGTCCTGTTGGAATCCCTCCAGGAGCTTGTTGAGCACTTCTTGGGGCACCTTGCACCCGCGTCCTTTGAGGTCGGCGAACCTGGTCAACTTGAAGTGCGGGTCCAAGTCGTGGATGAGCGGGTCGAATGGTCGCCGCAGCGGTATCTGATCGTTCTGCGCCAGCTCGAGCCGCACCATCGCCACATTGTCCTGGGCAATGTTTGTGTGTATATAATCGCCCATCGTCCTATTACACACAAACAAACAACGGTTAGAGGTAGGTAAACACAGGCGAGCACAACGATATCGGTTCGGCAGACGACAAGGCGGCGACTACAACCACTGTGCGAGCCTGACGAGAAACGCCAAAACGTCAGTGCGTCGTCTCGGCCCACATCGTTGCTCGCGTGTACGATTTGTCCACCGCCGACGGTGTTTAATGCAACGACAAATGTTGTTACGGTGCACTTACGTTTACGTGTTGTGACTTGTGACGCCCAAGCGCGCGAGCCCGCGTAATAACCGTCCCGGCCAGCAAGTCTTCCGCCGACGCCAGTGACCAGCGGGATCGTAAATTGAAATTTACAAATTTACCGGGAAACAAGTATAAAGTACCAACAAAACTTGGTGGTAAAAGATTAATTTTGTAAAGCAGCAATCAATGAATTTCACAAACACAACCCCAAACAAAACAAACGACAACGTAGCTCGTGAACGCGGTCGCGTTTGCCATCGTCCCGTTGACTGTCGACAGTGTGACCGTCCTACGGCGACGACGGACCGGCCACGCGGCGGTTCCGACGGTCGTACTGTCTACACGCGGGCCGAGCGCGCCGAACACGCGCGCGTTCAAAATTACGTCGTTCGTTTTGTGGAACGATGGCGGCAATGACCTCCGGACGAGCGACTGCGACTGAAAAAAAAGCACGTTTCTTTCACGATAAAACGAATGGCATGTCTTCATCTTCAGAATACTTCGCGTGGACGCATAAAGTATATTTTAATATTATATTATTGTTGTTTAAAAGTTAAAATGTCTTGAATACCGCAGTAGGTAAGCGGTTATAGCGGTAAGCTGTTTGAACGTATGTTACAATTATGGACAAAACAATAATATTTAGATGAAACCGGTCATGTATGAATGTGTGATTGTGGGGGTACAAAATGCACTTAATAATGTACGATCTCACTGAATTCGAATAAACGTTAATACGTTATTTTTCTCCAGAGATATGAAACGGTGTAGTTGGAGAAAAAACTACGGAGGGGAGCAAGAATAAAATAATATCGTGTCATATTTTATTATCAACGGCGTGAAATGTGTCGTATGTCGATATTTAATACTAGGTAAACTATAGTTTTGTTTTATTATTATTATTTTCGTTTAAGCGTCAACTCAACTACTCAGTAGGGTAGTAGCTTAAATTCGTATTTACGTTATATTAATTGTAGAGGTGGCTCGTGCTGTTTGAAGTTCGAAAAATCAAACCGAACTTTTCGTTTTTTTCGTCGATCGAACTTGAACAAAAGTTCGAAATAATTTGAACTCCAAAAAAATTCCAAAACGATAAACTACGTTTGGAACCAAAAATGTTCCCTATGTGGATGTTTAATGATGAATTTGTAAATGGTCTTGTCTATACAACCATACTTCTATACTATAGTTTATTATTTTTAATGTGGAGATGAGTTGAATGTTCTGAGAGACTGTTCGGGCTTTGATTACTTCTTGTGTAATTGAATAATTATTTATAGACTTACACAATTATTTTGCTTTTGTACTATTTTTATAATCAGAGTTTGTAACGCTTAATAATATTAAAAATTAATATCAATTATTGTTATTCATAAATCATAATTCATAATCATTTGTAACATTGGTCTTTACTCGATATACCTAGCCGTTATATAGTCGTTATCCGATACACAATAATGCGTCTAATTAGTTATCAGTGTTACATTATATTTATTACTACGGCTGTTGTCTGTTTGGTTCGAAGTACGAATAAAAAGTTCTATTGGAGTTCGACATTACACTGAATATTGATCGGTCCGTGTTCTGTTCAACATACGAGTTAAAGGATCGGTTCGAAACAATATTTTTGAATTCGACTCACCCACCTCTACTTAATTTTTACATCAGCATACAGTATTTTCTATATAGTAACTTATCTAATCTTGAATACCGTTTTTCACGTAGGTTTTCGTCGCCTTAGGTCTGAGTATAATACCAAGAAGTTAAACCTTTTATTTGCTTAACAATTAGCTTTTAGTACACGTACTATAACGTACACCTATAGGTACAAGTTTTGTCAATACAAAGTAGGTTCTTACTGTTATGTAATTTTGGTAAATTGTTCTTTTTTTCATAATTTATCACAAAATATTAACAGTTTTAAGCATAATATCATGGAAATAGTTAAGAAATATTATTCGATAAAAGCAATAAGTACTTAATAACTTATTGTTTGAAAATTTATATTTGCTTATGTGTTGTATGTTCTCTAAATATTTAAGAAGATTCTAATGTTTGTTTAGACGTTCAGTGGAACATCCTGGGAGGGGGGGGGAGGAAAGTGCCCTTCATTTACCACCACATTTAGGCAACCGATAAGTTTTAATCACCAATTTACACATTTATCGACAAAATACATGCGGATATGCGATCGTAATTTACATATTTTTTTAGCCATACCTCTATAGCGTCTACTATATTTTTTTTTATAGCTATTGGGTTTTTTTTATTAGTTACCATGGTCTTATTAGGATTATAAACTACTTCATACTATTTTTACTGCACAAATACAATAATTATTCATCTGGGTGTACTTAGGTTTTATTTGCTATGTAGGTCAAATGTCACAAAGCCCACTATTTTAAAATCACGTACGCAAATAATAATCGAAATACGAGTCAATGTTCATAATGTAAACATAAAATAATATTATAAGTCATAAAAATAATGTAATTTAGTATAAATTCAAAATTTGTGATTATCAAGCATTATTTTTTGCTTTTTTTTTACAAGATAAATAACACGATTAAAATAATACCTACCTAAACTTACATTCCAGGCTTCAGCAATCAATTTATACAATAATAAAATGTTATGTATTAATGTGGTTCATACGGATATAGATACTGAAATGAGTGAAATGTAATGAGATACATTTTTACTGCTGAAAGTTATCTGTAAATTTAAAATTGTTTTCATATTACTTTTGAAAACATTGTACGCATCAGATTCAAATTATGGTACAAATAAATCTCATATGACATTTCTTGAAAAATAATAATATAAACTTATCTAAAAACTTAAAAACACTAAACGGTTATAAGACCAACTGAAATTGTTTTTTTTTTTATTATGAAATATGACTATTGACTGTGTTTTTGTAATATGTACCTAATGTAAATGAAGTGTTCTGTAAATAAATAAAAATAAACAAGTTTTATAAATATGAAATAAAAAATACTTAATATTAAGTAATAGAAATATGACATATTATGTATAGTGTTAGTCTAATATTTATGTAGTTGTATCTAGTATATACTAGATTTTATTCTAGATTTTGTCATTTTATTATTATTTTTTTGCGTGAGAAAAAATTTTACAAAACAATATTTGAGAATTTTATCATTATTTTTTTCTAAGAGAATGACGTCAGCACCATATTTGTTTTCTCTCTTTGACTCACGCGCCACGTCATAAAGACGAAACGCAATAACGCATTTAAGTAAAATCGTTTTTTATGATTTGTGAGTGATTAAAAATATTAGAATAAAATTACTATCTTTTACAAAATGAATAGAGAATAATATTTGGAGGGTTTTACACATCGATTTTCTATTTTATTATTATTTGACTAATAAAAAATTAATTTTTAAAATTTAAATGGATATTTAATTGTATTGAGAATTGAGATAATATTTAGACAGACTGATACTTCAAACCAACAAAAATTGTATTCTCTACTATTTTTGTAATGCTCAATTTTACTCTAAGATTACTCGAAAACATAAAAAATTAATTGTACACTAAAGGGTTTTGTCTATGTCTGAACTCTGAAAGAGTAAACAAAATACAAAATAATTTAATGTAACAATTTTTATCAAAATAAATTAAGTATAGGCACACATCGCAATTATTGAATTATCTAACTACTGGAAATATAGTTGTACTGAATAAAACTTTAAAAATATTTACAATTAAAAAATTAAAATGCATTTCGTTCGAAAAGTTTTGCATGGAAACACATATTTATTTATAGTTTTATTCACAGCATGCTTATATCAATAAATAAATAACATCGATTACCTTATTATGAATTTGAATTTATTATCGGCATCATACAAATTATATTTAATTAGTTATTAACAATCACTAAACATGTGTCAACCTAATGAATCAATATACAATGATGTATAAAATATGTATAATATGGTCTATTAAACATGATTTAGTAGCTCATGATTGGTCCATTCAATTTTGTTGAACAATTAAATTAATCAATCGTTTATGTAACCCGGCCCCAGGGCCTAGGGGTAAGTGTATTATGCTTATCAGGGACGGATCCAGCGGAGAGCTAGGGGCCCAATCCCCAACCATCTTATTTAACCAATTTTTTTTATTATTCTATAGATCCTGCAAATATTAGTTTATTACTATATTCCAAGATGGTTAGGTAACAATAGTTGTTTATGTATGATAATATAATAAGTATTAGTAAATGTATTAGTAAATGTATTACTTACTTATAATATTATTTTAATAGAAAAGTTAATACTATATGTCTATATTACATATAAGTAAATAAAATTTGTTTTTTCATTGAGTTATTGACGAATATTGCGTGTAAACGTGCAATGATCTTTTCAAACAAAAATGCAATATTGTTCCGCATTCTTATGTGCATTTACTTCACGGGTGAACAGCACCTGAGTAATAACAAAAGTATAAAATAATACGAAAAACACGAAATAAAATTGTTTTTATTTTGATACACACAAATTGACAAGTATTGTTGAACATAAGAGGGATTGCGTGTCGAAGATTCCGTCAGACTTCATGTTATTTAAAAAATGTCACGAGTATGTATACGATTGTATACATCTCCATTTATAAAAACAACAAACTAAATTGTTTATGTTTCCATTACAGAAAATACCATCGCGTTATATATACAAGCGTGTGTGCAAAACGCCTCACAAACCACGCCGAGTCGACAGAGCATAATGTTGTAGACAAATTATAAGTGGTCTCCAGTACAGTGTTTGATATTTTGAATTCGTTTCTACGTGTATTTAAACGATACGAATTCGTCCAAGACATCGTCTTAGGTTCTTAGTAAGTGATTCGCATTTGTAATTTTTAAATATTTTGTATATTATAATGTACGCAAATGTGGGTATACCGTATACGGTATACCTACCGGCTACCGTCGATTGTCAGGTTTAATTGACAAACTTTTATTCTAGAATGTCTAGAATTCTATCTAAATGTCTTATTTAAGGCATGCCTATACGAGTGTTGCAAACGAATACATACTTTATAATGTGATCATGTTTTTGATGTATACGAATAATACAATAATTCGTAACGATTTTATTAAAATAATATTTTGTTGTTGCAGATTATACAATGTTTAACATCGTTTCGTTAGGAGCGTTGCTCTTGTTTGGCACTTGCTTGACAAACTCACAAAATCCAAGTATCTTAGTGCAACCTGCAGGTTATTTGACCAACGTTTTATCTATAAATATCAATACTAAAAAATGTATGCATACCGTCAGCGATCACTTCTTAAGTATTGCACTGGAACCGTCAACTATATTTTCGGCATTGCAAAAAAACCTTGGGTTTGTTTTCATAATTTCTGTGTGATAAGTATACATATAATATCTTATAAATATGCAATTAATTTATGTATTTTAGACCAGCCACCATTAACATGGCTAAAGGCTTAAATCCAGCGTACATAAGGATATCTGGTCCGGAATGCAATAACTTCAAGTTTCAAGGGGGTGAAGACACTTCGAAATTGTCACCAACCCATCCCGCAAGACAAGGGAAAAACAATATAACTATTACCGGCTGGCACTGGTCACAGTTAAACGAATTTATAGCCAAAACTGGATTGGATTTAATTGTGGGCTTAAATGTTATGAATAGAAAACACGGATCGTGGGATCTTAGTAACACCTTAGATCTTATATCATATTCGGATAAACAAGGCTACAATATGGCGTTCCAAATTGGCAATGGTTGGTACATCTTTATACTTAACATTCTACAATTGCATGTAAAAAGTACCCATTATTAAACATGCCTAATTGTATTGTTCAGATATTCAAACGATTGGATCGCGTATTGATGGTTCGTCACTCGGTAGGGATGCAAACAGATTACGTAAAGTACTTGAAGCATTCCCTAGATACTTGAATTCGCCAATTATGGGTCCTGACGTTAGATCGTGTGAAACTCCAGAAGAAGCTCGGTATTTGAAGAATTTTATCATAGAATCTGGTCCTTCGCTTTCTGCATTATCATACCAAGTGTAAGTAGTACTTTTTTTTAAAAATTAATTTAACATAAGTCATAAATATTATAATATTATATTTAACTATATTATCTCTAAACGTTTTTTAAGATAAAAGATTTCACACTTAATCAGTATACTGAATTACATACAATATTATAAAATTATTATTATTCGATTGCACATTTGTAAGTAATAAGTTATTACTTAATATATACAATCAGGACTCGGGAGATATAGTACTAAAAAGTTACTATTTAGAGCTTAAATATATGCATATTTGCTTGTAAACAAAAAAATATGTGCTATAAATACAGTCAAAACTCTTTATAACGAAACTCTTTACAACGAAAAACTCTATATAACGTAAACATTACATAATAATGGTTGGTTTGCTATATTATAACCCATTAGACAATTCATTCTCTATAACGTATTAGTCACTCTCAATAACGAAACAATATTTTATGTTTCATAATACAATTTACGTGTTATCGTATCCATTACATTATATATAAACTATAAAAATAATCGGCAATAATGCCGAATAAAAAAGTCCAAACTAAGATCACAGACTATTTTAAATAAAGTATAAATATGTATAGTATAAAAATTAAATTATATTTAATAAGTATGTATAATAATAATAATAATTTAATATAATACGTAAATATATATAAAATAATGTAAAAATAATGATGTGTTTGATATATAATATTACATAGTTACACATACCTATTTATACATAAATAATTAAAATTTTGTTTTTTTAAACTCTCTCTATTACGAAAACTCTCTATAACGAAAGAAATCTGTTGGTCCCTTCAGATTCTTTATAAAGAGTTTTGACTGTAGGTATAAATATATTGAAAACGATTCTTGATATTTAAGACAGGGCTTACCTACACAAAATTTCAAGATTTTTGGTCTATTATTTAATAATATAAATATCAATCAATCCTTAGGTCTGTCAGCTTACTACACTCTCGGACTCTCTCCTATATTGTATTTTGTATATACATATAATGTAAAAATATATTATAGCTTAGTCTATGTTTACCGCCAAAAATAATAATATAGATTAGTTAGTTAGTTTCATTAGTTTACTTTTTTTTACTCAAGAATAGGTTGTTTAGTAATTGGTATATATTTATTTATATCTGCATATTATACATATAGTGTTTTTTTTTACTAAAGAAATAACCCTCGGCATCTAGGCCATTGGGTAAGATACATATTTTTACAAATATACATATAGTATTGTCAATAATGTAAAGTAATAGTAATAGTAAAAGTTTTATTTTGAGTAGGTAATCAATCAAATACATATTTTTCATACAATTATTTAACAAGAACAAATTGGATACATATATTTTATTTACAATTACTGTAACAGTTTACTGTGTATCAGGGGACAATAATTGTAACATTTTTTCTATTAATAGAATTCTCATAATTTTACTTAGTCATTAAAATTTAAAAGTATTTTAATAGTATAAAATTCAAAACATTTTGTCAGTTAATCGCATTTTACTGAAATTGTATTTTAGGGGGAAAAAATGAAATTTAATAATAAATCTTTTTTTAGACCCTTTTCAAGTGAAAAAAATGTTGAGAATCCCACTGAAATATTCAGCTACATACAAAATCAAATGGAAGCTAGGGTGTGGCAAAAAGATGTGACAAACAAATATCTAGGAAAAATAGCCACCAAGAAACCTTTATGGATTGTAGAATCGGGAAATAAAGATAGAAGAGGAGATTTCATGGATGGATTAACTTGGGCACAAAGGCTATGTGCAGGTGCTCGAGTTGGAATAAATACTATTATGAGAAAACCATCGTTGTCATCGCTAAGTGAGCCAACTCCGGTAATTATAAAATTGAATCAATACTTTTAATTTCAAATAATGTTATTTAAGTTATAATTGACATTATCAAGACTCATAAGTTATAACAGTCTTAATGTTCTTAATAAAATTGTAAGTATATATCTAGACATTTTAAAAACAATTTAAATTCTTCATAAAACATAGGTGCTTTACTGCTTTAAATAACTTGTATATATCTTAAAATTCAAAAATAAATAGAGCTCAAATGACCTTAAATAATTGTTAATTTTAGTATATAAAATACATATTTTGGATTCTGAGTGTATCGATGAATGCAATGTTGTTACAATATGATGTGTTCTTTGTGTACCTGGAAACACTTATTGTAGAATAATACTCTGATCATAAATTTCGATTCAATCATTTTTTAAATATTCCTGAAAATCAAAAAAAAAAATACAAAATGTTGTTAATATTATTATTTAAATGATTGTTTACCAAAAAGTTAGACTGTAGAAATATTGTAATTAGAATGACTGACTGAACCAATGTATCATTAATATCAACAATTTAATTGGTAGTTTTATTTGTTTGATTTAATTGTTAGTGAATTTTAGTTGCGAAAAACTGATTTTTATTCAACAGAAGCTTAAAACCCAATATATTTGTTTTTTTTTAACATAATATTGGATTATTTTTCATACTAAATAGTAAATTGTTTTTTGTTATAAAAGTATTATCAAATTTATTTTATTTGTGTTTTAGTTATTTACATATACTTTTCTTATGAGTATATTTTTTAGAAGTATTTAAAAATTAATGAATAATGATGAATTCACATTAAAACTTAATAACTATAATCATATAATTACAATTTTTAATTATTTATTCAAAAAGAGTATAATATAGATAATAACCAAATCATTATTTGTACAGGATTATTGGGTATCAGTTCTACACAAAGCTTTGGTTGGATCAGAAGTTTTAGACATTAAGATTTCGTCTGGAAATAAAACTCGTTTAGAAACAGTTGCCCATTGTACAAAAATGTCACCGTACGATCCCAACGAAGGAATATTAGCTCCTGAATATCGATATAATAGGGGCGCAGTTGTAGTTTTTGGTGTAAACATGGGATCAGAAGCCATAAAAATATCATTAAAAACAGGGCAAATGCAAAGTTTACCATTACATCAATATTTCTTAACTACCAACAACAGGCGAACCAAAAGAGCTTTGAAGTCTTTGTAAGTGGAATATAAAATAATTGAATATGCACCATGTAACTATAATAGCATATTTTATATTTTTATTTAGGTCTACTATGCTTAATGGACAAAAATTAATTTTATCACCTGATGGCGATCTTCCAATTATATCACCAAAAATTCGAGTATCCAACCAATTGATTACTATTCCCAGTCAATGCGTATTTTTTTTAGTGTTACCGGACAGTAAATCAAAGGCGTGCATGGCAGTTCAGATTGAAGAATCTAAAGAGTCTTATAAAAACGGTGTCAAGATTTTAGATCAAGAGGAGTTTGATGAAACCGATTACAGTACACCGATATTAGACCAAGAAGACGAATTGGTCTCAAATGAAAAACAAATGTATGTGGCATTCCGACCTAAATATATTAAAACCAATGATGAACCTGTAGTTGAAAGAAAAGTTAATAATATCCGAATATCTCAGCAAAACAATGAGGGCTCACCTAATATTGAAAACTTGCAACAATCTGAACCACTGGTAAAATATGTCACATTTTCTAATAATAATTGGCTTTCGAAATTCCCGAAAACATTAAATAATCGAGAATATTCTGATGAGCCTCCGACATTTCCTTCAACCGAAACCACCACAATAGAAACACAAACAGAGTTAGCAAGTCTACCACCACCTAAAAGCAGAAGAGAAAAATATCACATTCTAGCTCAAGCAGTTGCTGGGAGAAGACATGCAGAGAAAAACCTTCGATCAGACTTATACTCAAATTTAGATTCTGCTATATCATCTCTTAAACCTTCTCAAAAGTTAAAATTAATAAAAAGATCTATCGATGACACAGATTATAGTTCAAAAGAATTAGATGCAATTATTAAAGAATTTACAAACACAGAAATACTGCCATTAGATCCATTATCGAAAAATGACCAATCCTCTTCTGAAATACCTTTTAAACTTGATGAAGACCGTTTTAAATCACATGATCGTATTAAAAAAGAATATACAACAATAAACACTGTAGTCCCTGAGGTGAAACAATCGGAACTTACTTCACAAACACTACAAAAAACTATAATCACCTCAACTCCACCCATGTCAACTGCAGCAGTAGATAAACATCATGCAAAATATGATAGTCATGTTCAAAAAATTAAAACCAGGGCAGAACAAGCTTTAGCTAAAGTAAATGAGAAAACTTCTCTAAAAATCAAAGGAAGAAGACGGCAAGATAAATTTAAAGAAGAAGTAAAAGATCCCACTGTACAGCACTCAATAACTGAAAAGCCAATGACAACAAGTACAAAATCAATAACTGAAAATGCAATGATGGAAAGTACAAAATCAATAACTGGAAATTCAATGGTGTCAAGTATAAAATCAATTTCCGTAAACACAGAACTGCCTAGTAATGAAAACATAACCAACTTGGCCGATAAATTAAGATATAATCGCCAAACAAATAGTACAACTACTAAAATAGCAAGACCTAAAATCAATCTGAAATCGAAAAAATATATCAACCTTTTAGACGTGGAAAACGTCAAGACTACTCCAATAAGCCATCCTCCAATAACCGAAATAACTAATGCTCAACCTAGTGTTACAGAAATGCCCACCAAAAAAACTTTGAAGTTGAGGAGTTTTACATATGTACCAAAAACTTTTATATTAACCAAACCTAAAGTTATTGATGTAGCAGAAATAAAGAATGGCAAAACAGTAGTAAGAGAGAGTCGTGAAACAACAATACTACCAATACCAAAAATTAAAACCAAACCAGTTCTACATCCTTTAGGAAGAGTAAGAACTCTACCCAATGTCGATCTCGAACAAATTGCAACTAACGAAAAAATCGCAGAAAGATTGGTCGAGAACCTTAAGGACGGGAAAAAAATATTACAGTCCGAACAAATTGTCAGCCCAATAGATAATAAAAGTGAAGATAGTAAACTTGAAAGCAAAACCAGTTCATCGGCAGTAATTAAAATTAAAGCTTTAGAAGAAAAATTAAAAACTCGTAGAATGGAAATAGAACATAAACTTCATCAGAAAGTTCACAAAGTCAAACGATCCCTCAAAAATGTTGTAGTTGAAGATGACATAATGGATGTTAATGACATTTTGAATTCTGATAGATCCAATGAACTTAGCATAAAAGGTGAGCCAGTTTTGAAACGTGAAATTATTAGGTATCCCCGATCGGTGGCTGACTTTACGGTTAAGTTAAACGAAGTGAATACATACATAGACAAAAACGAGCATGCTGTTGATCCAAAAAACAACGAAGTCACAGGAGACAGTGATAATTTGATAGACTGGAAAAATAAGAACGAAATGAACATTTTATCAGAAGACAGTGGGTTTGACAATTTAAACATTAAACTTAAACGCAAATCTGTTTTTGAGGATACAGACGAAGACGATTACAGTAAGACAACTATTAATATGGTCAATAAACTGTTTAGCCATATGAAGACATTTTGGAAATATTTAAAGAAAACATTCCAATTGTAAAAACATAACAAATATAATAATTATATAAATAATATAAAATTATTTAAGTATAATGTTAGGAACTTTAAATGTACCTGCTACTGAACATTTAATTTAACTTGTTTACTTTGTACAAATACGTATTAATTAATTATTATTTTTATACGTTTCAATTAATTTATTCAACTATTGAGTAGGAGGCATGCATAAGACGACGATGTTGTCGTATTTATTTTTTGTTATTGTAATACCTATATTTATATTATCCTTTAGGTACTATAATAGTATAACCTATAAGTATTTTAATATTAGTCTTAACGCTATGATTGAATTTGACCAATGTAGCTTAATATTAGTATTAAAGATACCTACTTATGTTATATTAAATAATTGTAAATTAAGAATTTATTAATTACATAATATAGATTTAGATTATATTTATATCAATTTACAAAAGTTGTAATGTATATTTTATTTATTATACCTTTTTAAACAGCTGTCTGTAGGAATCATGTCATCATTAAACAATATTATAATTTATTTGTGCTTGCATATAAATACCTATTAAAATATGTTAAAATATTTTTTTTTCAAACTTATAGTTTCTCAATAGATGAATATATTATTAAAATAACAGAAGTGAGTCACTTTCAAGCTGCTGGCTATGTGGAGTTGAAAATTCTTAATAGGTACATTATTAATCAATAATAATACAACATTAATAACAATTGTATGAATTAAAAATAAGAAATAAGATATTAATAAATAAATATAATAGGTAATACGGTTAAAGTAAATTTTAGTGAATATTGGTTACAAAATCAGGACGAAACAGATCGTGGAACATAATTTACAATAATACAAGATGATGACAATACCTAATGTATAATTTTTGGTACAGTTACATAAGCTTTTCCTAATCTAAATAATATTATAAGTAATGGTAGTAATAATATTTATTCTTAATGGTGTGGATAATAAAAGTTATGGTGGTTAATTTTATCCCAATTGAGCAAAACAATTTCTCAATTTAGGAATATTTATATTAATTTTGTGCTTAAAATGGGAACAATGAGAATGTTTTGGTGATGGTAGTAGGTATTAAGTTATATTTATGCTTAAATAATTTTGTAGGTACTAAAATTAATTAAGTGAAGAAATATTTTTAATTCACTTTAATATAGTGCATTAGTAGCTTAAAGTCTTGATTTGTTGAATAGATATTTAATTTATGAGTTTAATGTGGTCCTATAGCTAAACCTATAGATATTATTGATTAATAGCTAATACATATTAAGACGTATTAATAATATTAAACTTCAGGTAATATAATATTTATAGGCATACCATAGGTTTACAATTTTGAAACCATTAATGAAGTATACAAAATTGCTAACTTATAAATTATAATATTTTAAGTAAAATGTAAATATTATTATGTCTGTGGGTCATTAATTTATTTTGAATCATAGACCTTATACTACTCAACAAGAACTGTGTATAACCATAGAACAATATAGAGGGAGGGAGGGAGGGAGGGGGTAGGTTTTGCAAATCTCGAAATATATTGTAGGTAATTTGAGTAAAAACTAAAAATTGTAAAATAGTAATTTACTGGGGTAGTAAAAAAAAATGTAAAAATTTATTCCGGTACCGGGAATCGAACCCGAGCCTCCTGGGTGAAAGCCAGGTATCCTAGCCACTAGACCATACCGGATCGTTGTAGTGTAGAGAAGTATTGTAAATATTTAAGTGCTTACTATAATTATTTTGTCATTTTTTTGATAGTTCAAAGTGCTGAGCACTAAATCTGGATCAATCAATATCCGGGTTATGGATACCAATCCGGATTTACGAATTATATTATGAATCTGGAGCGTTAAAATGAATTTGGAATAAGTTATTTATTCTATAATGGTAGGTAGGTATATAAAAATAATAAAGGCGTAATATAATAATTAAACAAAAAAGAATGTTTCTTGAAATATTATCTTAATAAAATGTATACATTTTGAAAATAATAGAAATAAATAAAAATTGTGGTGATTAGGTATAAGAAAAAAAAATTTGAACTTCACTCCTTCAGTTTTTATTAAAAAAAAAAATAATAATAATAATAGTTGGATATTTCTCCACAAGGCTTCAACCTTACTTTTCTCTTCGCAAATCGCAATAATATCGGACTGAAAGGTTTTACTTTTTTCAACGAATCAATTTTAAGCCTCGATATTACTCCTAATGTGCCATAAAATGAAAATCGATAAAAATGGACTACCTATAACCGTTTTTCCCCTGTACCACTGTACTTACTCTTGAATTCAAATTATTCATTTTTTTATTGATGATTGTATGTTTATAAGAATTTTCATTCTTCGGTCAAAGAGCTTAAAATTTCAATTCAAAGTACTTCACATGAGATTTTCTTAAAGCAGTTTTAAAAAAATGAAGGTATACTTACATTATCACAATTTATTTTTACACTCCATTAATCCATTTTATAATAGCGCTTTGGAGGTTATTCATAAAACATAAAGTAGAAACCAATTGAATTAATAAACAAAAACATACCCATGTTAAATATTATCTGATCAACACAATTTTTAGTAGGTACCTACTTTTTTATATCCATCTAATCTACAACAATAATCTGAACATTTTATTAAACTTTGTTAATGTACAAATATTAATCGAGATGCAAAATATCAAAGTGAGATAAAGTGTTAAATTAATAATTTGCATCGTACGTACGTCGTACCTAGTATGTAGTATCTACCCACACATTATTTATATTTAAGCCTTCAGTCTTACCGATAATTCGACCATCTCGACCATATAAACTAAGTTATGGTTTATAATTTGTACTTATGGTAGAAGATTTAAACCAGGGGTCTCCAAACTATGGCCCGCGAACAAGTCTTAACCACGGACTAAGATAAAAACAATGAAATTCAATGCATAATAAAACCTTGGCACAAATATCTATTAGCTTAAAGGATAACAATAAACACTAATTAAATATTTTATTCTATTACATTTCAATTTAAAAAAATAGACACGATATATTTGCATTCTTATTAATGATACAATACATTTTGCGGCAATAAAGTAATTATAATATTGACATTGAACACGTTTATTTGTATTAATATATTAATTTAAGTTTAAGAAATTCTAACAATTCATAAATATAAAATATGATATTCGCAATCATAATTATAGTTGTATTATAGACATATTATAATAGGTATAGTATGTTAGATATCCCATTACGAAAAACCTTCATTGTCTTGTATACGTTGAATTGAAACCTCAGACCTTTATTCTTAGTAATGTCGAAACTCGAATTACCTCGTACAACGGCTAACTAGTATTTTTCTTCAATTTTTAACGAAGTGTAAAATGTATTGGTTTTGAAATCATTTTTACAACCCTATACATCATTAGATGGCCCAACAATTCTATCGCTACTAAAATGACGGTGAAATATCACCATATTATAATGTATAGGTATGTCTCTCATTATTAAAAACAAAAAAAACCTCAAAGTTCTAAGAATACGAGATTAAATTTCGTACATGAGTAAATCAGTAAATTAATTTTAAGTATTTCACAAAATGTTTTCAGCACACACGATGGATACAAATAGAAAAACACCTTTAGTTTCATTAATTTTCATAAATTTGGGACGGCGCTTCAAGTAGGCAATTTAAGGTCAACACTTGAATACTTATGTTATACATTTATAATATTCTACATGTATAGTAATCACAAAAGAAAATTACAATTTGTAACCGAACTTAATAAATCAGCTTGTGATTTTCACAATTCAGCTACATGAATATTATATTATTACGAAGTATGTGCTGCAAAGTATATTTTATTAAATAAGGCTGAATGAAGGCACTAGGCACCGAAATATTCTGCAGCTGATGTTATAGTTGCTGCGATGGATTTTGAGAACATTCTTATGAAATTAAATTCTATTTTATCCTTGAGAATATTAAATAGCAATGAATATTGTTATAAAATCTTATAACGTACTGATGAACTTATACATTACCTATACATTAGCATATTATAAATTATAGTCTAAAATGTATGGTTTAAAAAATATTCGGAAAAACTGTCGTAAATTAGCAACCCCAGTAAATCAGGTTATCTGATATTGTTGTGATAAAACATTTAAAAATGATATACCTCTAAAATTTTGAAAATCAGGTGACGAGTGACACTTAGGAATGTATTCGAAACAATTCTGTGAAAAAAAATTGGAAAAAAGTTAAATAGACAGACCACAAAATTGGTACATAAAAAATACGTGTTCTTATATATATATACAAGGATTTAATAGAGTTTCTAATATTTTTCTGGCCGATACAAAATCAACAAAACATCGTTTCTATAGATTTGACTAGTATAAATTATTCTTGTAACTCGAAAATTATTTTCACTAATTGATCACTACTACCCACTTGCTAAGCTACCTTGAGGCATCTTCTTACGCATCGTGTTCTATGCATTCAGAGTATTAATTGTTGCATCGTTGTACGCTGTTAAGTCATATGATAAAATATGTCTACCGTAGATTCTAACGACAAATCCGCAATGCCTGGGGTTAACAGAAGGCGAAAAGATGAAGAAGATATTTGAAGACCTGAGATCGGCAAAGTTCAACATTCCTACCACATTTTTGACACGAGTTGGAACATGGCCGACGTTGAAAAGAGTCTACGAGTCTACGCCGAACGTGGCCACGACTTGTCATCAACCAGCCGCAGCAGGAGACTCTGAAATATATCACTGTTTGTCCTCTTCGGTCGATCTGAAGCCTCTTGAGCCGTTTGACGTGCTCCAACAAAACTACCGCGAAACTTTATCCAGTCCATCGGACCACGAGAGGTCCGTTCCAAAGGACGCAGGATCCAACGCGTCGCTGCAGGATAACGGTGCTGCGAGTTCGACGGATACGCCGACAGGAATTAACACTTCATCGTGTACGTCCATGCAGTCGGCGCCCGAACTACCAGCAACATCGCCCAAAGTCCGGGAGACAAACGAATTTGGAGGCTGTTCAGCGCAGAGTAGATGGTCCTCAGCGCCAAATATACATATAACTTTTCGACTGGCGGACCACCCGGAACGGGAAACAGAATGCAGTGACAGGAAGTTGGTCAGTGACCCAATAAATCCTAAACGGCGTCGCTCAATATGGAGCCGGACGAAGAAATTCGTCCGGCGCATGTTTTGCTGCTCCGTTTAGAGGGTGGCCGCGACCTCTTAGTTGCTGAATTAAGTAAATAATGTAAGAGTAATTTATTTAGGTTCAATTTCAAGAAATCACGTTTACATTACCACTGAAATTATTATAGAACAGTTTTCGTTCATGAACTTGATTTACATAAATACACTTTTTTTGTTAAGCTACTTATTTTTAAAAATATTCCGAAAAATTGTCGTAAATCAGTCACACTAGTAAATCGGGTTATCTGATTTTGTTGTGATAAAACATTTAAAAATGATATACCTAACTCTGAATTATATCAAACAATTGATTGCTAACATATTATATAAAAATAATTACGTTATCAGTTTACTGTTATCAGTGAACGATATTTGATTAAAATTTAACCGCAATAATATACACAGAATAATATGAATTACGCATACAGTTTATATATGCGTAATATACAACAAACGTCTGTTTGTAATTTTTTTTCATAGAACTTCCGGAGAATTTCCTACATTCGTATGGTACGCCAAATGAAACTCGTGTGATCTTGTATTTTTTACTGGTTGATCCGCCAATACGAGATTTTTCCCATGTATTCATATCGGCGAATCGTTGACTTTTGCAAACGTTCCGGCGCTTTCTGGAACCATTGCGGGCCGGGACTTCTGCGTACAGTGACTTAGATTTAGAAAAATATTTTTTAAACAAATGTCTAAAAAAAAACCAACACTGTCAGGTCAGAGATGTCCTGCGTAACAAGTGGCTGTATGTCGTTTATGTTATTAGAATAACTCAGTAAAAACCAGTAACAGATTATCCGACGACATGTCTACGACATCCCTGCAGGACCATTTCGTCCAACACCAAAGTACCAAACATATTAGTTTGTTTCCTTTCAAGAGACAAAATCGGACAAACTAATATAATTATAATCAAACAAATAATAATTTACATTTTAAGCACATAATGAGTTGTATTCTTGTTACATAGTTATGTTATTATTACTTAATATTGCAATAGGAATATTATAAGTTTAAAAACAAGTGTACCTCTCATAAATTGTGTCTCCCAACGGCCACGAAACAGAAGACCAAATTTAATTTTAAAAAAGTAATAATGTTGCGTGTGTGAAATGTTGCAACCCAGAAAGTTCACAAAATCGAAAATACACTCTCGACGGTTCGAATAATAGTGACTAAAAAAATTGTTTTCAGTGAAAATGAAGTTAACCTACTGTAGTACTATTTCCTAAAAGTGAAATGAATTACTTTAACCATAGCAACATCATCAAATATACAAAGTAATACCATAGGCTGACAGACGGCGCGTCTACGCTCAGAATAGTTTTTCATACACAATGATTTTATACCACCGAATTCGAATTCCATATCATCGCGGATTTTCGACGACATCTATAATATATACTCTACACGTGTGTACATCATACTTGATATACCTACCATATTACGGTGCATCATTCCTAGATCCTCCGTCTGCGGAATGTAATTTTTTCTGGTCATCACTGCTAACTAGTAACAAACGTGAATAGGTATCTATAATGTTTGTAAAACAATCACAAACCAGAAAAATCGTCTGCAGATGTACACAAAGACTCGTATATTGTTTTTATACTATAATTTAGCTGTTGACGCGGACATCGCTTCTTTGCACTCTTCGCCAAATTGTTATTATGTTCAAGTCACGATATTTGAATGGCTTGTAGTCGGTGATGAAGACTTCTCACGTCGTGTCCAAACTTTGGAGTGGAATAATCGCGCCGCCGATCCGTATAACGCGGTAAGATCATATAATAACTACAATAAATTTTTTTAAACGTAAGAAATCTTAAATGATTTATTTTATGTTTGCATACATTATATTTGTAAGGAATGCGTTTTAGTTCTTAAACTCGGATACACATATTATTTTATTTATAGTTAGGTAGGTAGGTAAAAAAATGTAATTTATCAGTTTATCTTGCCACTTAGGAATGAGAACCACTACCTAAACAAATATAATATAAGTAATAAATTGAATTATTGTATATTATGGTTCTACTTATACCACTACAACAGTTTTTATGAAAGAAGTTAGAAAAAAATGTGTGCTAACAAATAAAATACGTATAGTAATGTATATAATTTTGATGAAATTGTCCAGTTCGTGTAGAATGTTCAATTTGATGCACAACATTTTTTTGTAATTTTTTTATTTAGTTGCCATTAAAATTAAATTCAATACATATTGTACATGTGCTATGAAGTATTTAAATTTATAAACACTATGAGTTTATCTTTATATTACTTTACATAATATTATGTAGGTATTTACGTTAAGTTTTATAAATTATAATTGTTTTCATCTTCGTGGACTGCTGGACTAGTACTAAAATTTATAATTTATATCGAGACTAGTACTTATTGGTTCTTAGCACAATATTACCATATCACGGAGACAGAGGTATCTACTTACTGCAATAACAGAAATTGTATTTGACTACACTAACCTATGAATTACGAAATTCCAAAAAGACAATATAATAGTTTATATTCGCTTTCCCCATATTTGCCTTGAATATTATCAAAATGTTCTTATTTTTAGATTTTCAGTCATACTTTACAACTTTGTATTACGACTTAAAAGTTAAAAGTATCAATTCAGAATGAAAGAATTAGATACCAAGTAGATACATTTAAATAAAGTAGACAATTGAATTACGAGCATTTTAATTTGAAATATTCCGAATACTTTAGTGTCAATAATGGTTTTCATAATTTAATATAGCTTGTAGGTATTACTTAAATGTGTAAGTTCAAACTCAATTGTTTTCTCAACTTAAATTGTAGGTAGGTATAGGTAAGTAGTCTAGGTACCTAGGCTGTTATCAACTAGGATGCAGAGTGAAATGTTTGCTTACTAAGTGTTGTTGTTTATAATCTTAAAGGACTTCCTTAGTTTATTGTTATGTTATTCAGTTATTTAACTTACACACTATTTGTAGTTGTCACGAACAATGACTCAAGAATGCATGTATGCCAATACAACACAGTCGTATTATTTTTGTTATAGAAAAGGTATATCATTACCTGATAAATAAATAATAAAATAAATTATACATTCAGCATTGTAGAAATTACATTCATTAAAAATTCGTTTGTACACTATAGTTGTCATTAAAATGAATGTATGTAGTATGTTGACAAACTGTCATAAACTCACATGAAACAATAAGAACATAGATCCACTTTTGTATAATTATTATGACTTATGATAATTTTTACCATTTTTATTTTTTACCAAAGTTATTAATTTGTATTACTGAAATCCAGACATTTGAATAATATAGTGAACATAGATCATATTCAATTTAAGTTCCTTCTTAAAAATTAAATCAAATTATATAAGACGAAACCATCTATACATACCATCATATGTATTACTGATAAGTGATAACATAATAAACAGTACCTAGTTAATACACTTATACCTAGTATTCAGAAATATATATATGGCAGTTGAATAATGAATAGTATCACAAAAATGATTGTGATAAATCGATAGATAATACGTTTCACTCACATGTATCTAACACAGTTGTTGCACCAACATTTAATACAACATGATATTAATTTATTTAAAATCAAACTTTTATGTGACATTCCTTACACATCTACTTATGTAGGTATTTAATGTTTGGAATACGCCAATACATAATATTAAATACATTTTTAGGATTAAAATATCAATCATAATAAATTGGTTTAACTATTTATGATTTTTAATTCTCTTATATAGTATCTTTGACATAAGCTACACAGTAACTAAAATCTTATGTCACCACTAAAAATGTTGAAAATTACATACCAAATGTTATCATGGTGACTCCGCGTATAAAATGTACAATATTTTACTACTTGATTACATTTGTGATATAAATCATAAACTAATTATTTAAGTTTGCCCATTTTTATAATACCGAATGAAAAAATATGTTCTAACATCTTATAATGAAAAAGCATTGTTTCTACACAATGGTTTTATATTCCTTAAAAAATAATGTACATTTTATTTTAAATGAAGTGATTTTGTACAAAAATGTATTATTGTAACTTATTTACTTTATACAATTATGAAATGATTTTTTGTATGAAATAAAATTGATCTGTGGCTTGGTGAGGCGCTCATACGCTCAATCTGTGACAACGCTCTGATTTTACGTAACGGCCGTCGTTATTAGCACTCGGATGGGTGACTACTCGGGTTTTTAGGAACACATCCTTGCCACAAATATTAACATGTTCGAACCCCCCCCCCCCCCCCCGCACAGAACCCGGTTAATTACCTCAGTAATTGAGTCATAATCCAAATAAAAAAAAAAAATTATTTTAGTTTGATGGTTTGGATATTGGCCTTCACAAATTTACATTATGTCGAGTGGATTAATGTAGAGATTCTAATGCACCGCACTGCGGCTGGGGCTGACGTTGAATTGAGTCCCGCAAATATTTTTGGGTTATCGGAGTTGAGTCCGACCGATATTGTTAGGTTATTTGAGTTGAGTCCCTTCAGCCTATTAGCGTTACCCAGGAGACACCACGTGGAGGTTGGCTGTGTAGTCTCCCAAAAATGTGTGTTTGCTTAAACTAATTTTTTTTTTTAATAATTATAGTTATGTACAATAAAACAATTTTTTTTAAAATAATAATAGTCATGTATAATAAAATAATTTTTTTTAAAAATAATAATAGTTATGTATAATAAAATAATGTTAATAATTATATATTGGCTGGTAAAAATTTAAATGATACAGATTTAAAAAAATCAAATCTGCAAATTTGTTTATTTATGTATTTATTTGTCTGCTCCAGTAAAAATTTTTCTTTTTCTAATGTTGATTTGCATGGTATTTTTGCTTTACTTCTTAATTTAATATATGTATCAGACTGTATTCCCAAAAGAGTGTCAACAAGAATTAAAATATTTGGATGCCCCGAATGAAAAAAAGCATTTAATTTTGAGTGAAAACTTTCACAACTATTAATGGTTCGATTTGTTGTCGCTGAAAAATCAGTAGATAATATGTTGAAATGCTTTAGCATAAATATTCGACTCTTTTGTGGGCAACAGCAAAAACACAAGAGGAACATATTATGAATCTTTATAGAAACCGTGAATCGTAAAAAATTAAGTAAAAAATTTAGGACAGCTCTTCAACGTCCTGTCAATATATAATATTCAACAAAACATCTAAATTTATTTTTGTTCGATTTCAATGCATTTTGAGTCTCGTGTATACTTTTCGGTAATTTTGGATGAAGCAATGAACGAGCGTAGTGAATATTCTGTTTGATTAAAGTAACGTCGTTTGTTGTGAGAGCTGAAATGTCAACATTTTTAAACTCATTATGTAAAATTTTCGATGGCCGAGCAGAAATATCATCCACAGCTTTTCTTTTAACAGCGTTACTAATTTTCTGTCTAGTAAGTGCTTGTTCGTCACACTTATCATGATTATGTTCATTGTAGATATCTGACAAAACATTATTAGAGGTTAATTAAAAAAAAAACACTTACACGAGTTATTACAACATGTCCACCGTTGAACCTCGCCTTGCAACATTTTATGAAATCGAAATTTGAACCCTTCAATAATTCTGATTTCTTTTTGTTTTTCACTGAGAATACACTCCATTTTTGGTAATAATTTAACGTTAGGTTAGGTTATAATATTGTGTGTTCACGAATTATTCGACACGACTGATTGTGAATATCCGTTGTCGTTGCATATCCGATACTACGCTATAATATGATGTGCAAAGTTCAAGGTCGCCACCGGCAGGTAGTTATAACATTTTATCTATACGGACTCAATTCAAAGACATAAAAGTAGCACGGACTCAATTCAATATCACCGGCGGCTGGTTTTAAAATTTGAATTCGGCGAGGGAGAGCTCTTGATAGGCAAGTTACCTCTGTTTAAACCCTAGACTCTACGGAAAGATACCTTTAGGTATACCTAATGGTCGCTTAAATAACATTAGAGGCTCATAACTGGTTTATTAAATGTAATCAATTTTTTTTATTCAACACGTCATTAGTATAAAGTAATATAATACAAATTGTGATAGTACGGTTAATGGTTATAACTTATAATTTATAACTTATCATCTATATTCTATGCGAGTATAAATACATTAAGTGATAAATATAAATGTAACAGTATTTGCAGGTACTTATCTATAAATACATCAAAATAAACTTTACAAAAAATATTGTTAATTTTAATTTTTTGTAGGTGAAACAATGAATCAGCAATTTTCAGTCCTAGTATTATTTTTTTCCATTTTGATTTTGGCTGAAAATTCAACTACAGTATTAAATAATGTGTTACAAAGTAAGCCGATGAATATCCAAAACAATCATTCGATAATCAAGATGAAAACAACGTTTTTGAACAAGTAAACATTATTTTTTATTTTAAATATTTATTATATTTACATAAATATATCAAAAAAATCTAGGGAAATTTACTCCAAAGCATAGAAGGTTTCGAGTAAACCTACCCCGTAGGCCGTAATTCAGTAAGTAGTTCAATAGTTGATTGTAATGAATGTGTTAAATTTGAATTTAGTAATAAATCATTGCATAACATACTAAAAATGATTCTATGCCGAGACTATTAATCTCTAAGGATATTTTATAATTTCTTTAATTTATTATTTTTGAGATTTCCTCATCTGTTATTATAGTAACCATACAGGTACCCGAGTATTGCGTAGAACGATGTGAATAGAACCCAAGAACCCATAGTATAAATAGCTTAAAACTAGTTTCAATATTTTTTTAATTGTATTCGGTGTATATGTAGGCAATAATAGTATATACTCAAAACGCAATATCAAAAAGTTTCAAACAGGTCATTAGTCATTACTATTCGAATTTTTTTGTTTAGGTACAATGATTATTGAATCTAAATTTAACAAAACAATTTCAGTGACTCTCATAGACACTTAATGTATAGCAGTGCGTTACCCACTTACCAGCTTATTTAGAATAATAGTAGATTATATAAACTGAATTTTAACATACCTACTATTATGTTTAATTATTAACTACATATTATCATTGTTTGTAATATAATCATTTTTTCAGAAAATTTATCAACTTTAACAGAACCAAGAATTTGAATGTACTCAATTTCACGAGAAACAATATCGTACCTGTTACGTCTTATGTAATTTCTTCTCAAATAAATCGTTTTCCGAGACAAGTGTCAAATAAGAATTATAATGAAAATACGGAATATAAACCATATATTAAAAAAATATTAGATTTAAAACCTGATAACTATGAAAATATGACGTATGATTATTATGAAAATGGAAAATATAATGATAATCAAAAGAAAAAAATCAATGGTCTAATAGATGAATTAAATTTACATAGAGAAATAGAACGAAATTCTAGACCAATAACAAGAAATTTAAAAGAATCACAAGACAGAAAAAGATGTTCTATGAAAATTACACAAAATGTAGGTCCTACAAATCATCAGGAATCTCAAAAATTATTTTTAACAAATATCGAGGACGGAATAAAACCAACTCTTAAATGTAGGGATTGTGAACTTTTAAAATCAAATATAAATCCC
Organism: Myzus persicae; assembly: GCF_001856785.1. Lineage (NCBI taxonomy): Eukaryota > Metazoa > Arthropoda > Insecta > Hemiptera > Aphididae > Myzus > Myzus persicae. The sequence continues at coordinate 80,485 of NW_019101729.1, read as the reverse complement.
GGGGAACCTTCAAATAATTATAATAATAATCTAAAATTAGAACAAAAAGACGATGATTACTTAATTACAATTTTAAATCAATTAATTGACAAAAGAAATAAAACAAAACATGTTAAATCTACTTCAATTAAAGACCTACCTATACAAACAAGTATGGGTACAAATAGTTCTTCTTCTGGAGAAATGATAGTTAAATTTGAAAAAATTAAACGAAATCGTATAATAAATAAACTTGAGCCTAGTCCTGAAAATACTTATGTTAATGGAAATTGGGTAAGAAATAAAATGATAAAAAATAAAGTGAATGATTTTAAACCAATACAAAATGATCGCAGAAGTGGGTTTAATGATAAAAATGAATCAATTTCAAAAGATGACATAAAACAATTGAATTTAAAAGATTCCAAAAAACAAGTTATTGAAACTGATGACAACATTTCTAATAAGTTAAAAGACTTATCAGTAGTTACTGTGCATGAAAATAAATACATTTCAACAACTCCACTTTCGGAAGAAAATGAACGCCTTTTATTCTCTATAGAGACCATTAGGCCTTTTGTTGTATCAACTACACCAAAAGATAAATCAGATTCTAGTATGATTAACGATAATAATAAATTACAATTTACAACTAAAGAGTATACAGATCAATCGAGTAAAGAAGACAATATTTCAAGTTACGATGAGAGTAATACAAGTCAAGACAAGCAATTTGAACAATCTAAAAATAATTTTAAAACAACGGCGGCAATATTTGAACCAACTGAAGAACCAAGATCAGATTCAAATGAGACATCAAAACTAAAAAACCTAGATGGAATCACAGAGTCTTATGACAGTAATCAAAACACAAATTATTCGGATGCGGGTGACACGATTGTAGACGAAAAACAAAATAATTCTTTGGATGATAATTTGAAATGTAATTGTAATTGTAATAAAAAAATCATCAAGAATATTTTAAGTTCAACAACAGTGACAAATATCACTGAAATAAAAACTGATATGGATACACCACCATATAATTTAAAAATGAATAGTCACAAACGTTCAAGTCAATTACTAAAAAAAAGTGGCGAAATAAATAGATCTAAAAATAAAAACAGTGAAGAAAATTTAATTAAAAATAAAATTAATATAAGCTCTGATGACTTAGGGAAAAAACAAGTAATAACATCAGAAAGTACAAGTAGAGAAAATCTAAAAGAAGCAAATTTAAACTTGTTACAAGGATCAACGTTAAATACTCGTATTGATGATAATCAGTCACGAGGCACAAAAGACAGTAAACCAAACAAAAATAAAAAAATTGATTCAAAAAATTCTTCATTTAGCTCTATAATTCCTGAAGTAATGCTAAAGGGTCAAAGAAAAATAAATAACGATAAAAACAACAAGGTTGAAGAAATTAATAATAAAAGAATGTTTTTAAACCAAAAGTTGCCACAGATAAATAAAAGTCAATTTTCAAAATTAAAACGTTTACCGCAAAACTATGAAACTTCTGTAAAAAATAATAACAGGAAAAATAATAATATGGATAAAATAACAGACAATAATAATAACATTTTTACCAAGAGTTCTTCTCAAACTTTGGATAAGATTATAAGTCGAACTCCACCTAAAACTATATCAGAAATATCAAGTAAAAAAATAGAAAATATTACAAAAAAGAGACCAGGACATCTCATTGAAAAAATGAAACTTAATTTTCCAATAAACTCAAAAATATATACAACAAGTAATGTTGGTGATTACTACAAAACTAATTATATGACAACAACTGAAAAAATATTTGCTTCTCCGAGGATTTTGTCACAAGTACCAATAAAAGATATTAACCAGCATTTCCCTCAAACAACACCGAGAAATCTAGAAAAACTTTTAGACAATTATGACGACAATAAAACAAAAAATATTCCAACAAAATTGATTACAGAATCAGATAAATATACTGTATTTAATCCGAATACTCGTATTATTAAGAACCTAAAAGAAAGTAATATTAATAAAGAATTCATTTCTCGAACAGATGGTATAAATACTAATAATTTAGACCCTCTCCAATTACAAAGATCATCGAACTTAGTCAAACCTATTCAAAGCACTAAAATTCAAATGACACCCAAAAATAAAAATGGAAATCTTTATTCAACAAAAACCCCTACACTCAGTAAAAATAATAGCACTACAATTAATAAAAATGTTTCAAAAACAAAGTTTTCCAAACCGGATCTATTGATGCAAAATCCGATGATAATTAGTTCTTCAGATACAACAAAGCAGATGAAAAATAACGAAAATATGCCAATATTAAAAACAAATAATGCAAAAACAGAACCAAGTTCTGTGCCATTATTTTCAGACAAAATAGCTGAATCCAAATACAACCGTTTTGACAAGCCACTTACCTTACCTTTAAAAAATAAAAATATTCTTAATAATCAAACTCCGGCAGAGCGAGTTTTTATTAAAAAAACTGACACAAAACAAAATTTAAAATCAAAGTATGACGCTGATTCAAATGTTATGTCGAAATCTTATCCTCAAGATAAATCTCAAGTAAAAGACCTATATGATCGTGAACATGCACCTTACACAAAGGAATATCTAGAGCCAATTTTATTTCATGGACCCACGGAAAAGGCTATCGTTTCAAATAAAAATACTCAGTATGTTATTGAATCCCCAATCAGCGAACAATCTTCAAATAGAAAGCAAAAGCACAATATATTAGGCGTACAATTGTCGCAACCAGTGCTAATCAACCGCCCAGAACAAGACGAGAACTATGACGATACTCTAAGAAACAATAAATTCGAAGTTAATGACAAAAAACAAAAAAATCGGCATGATTTGAATACATTAAACAATGTTCCGATTAATAGCGATACGTTGGACAACGATAAATATGATGCACAGAATCCCAATGACGAATCTCCAAACCCGAAAAGGTTTGGAGTACTTTCGCAAGTGAAAATAGCCGATGGCGTATTTAAGATACCTTTGGTAAGCCAAACAAGTGTTGATAATAATGGTTCCGAGTATGTGTCTGAAATTTTTATACCAATTGAAAAACCCGACGGTCGGCACTCGGCCATATCCCTTACAAAGTTATTAACCGGTGACTTTAAATTATTAAATGAGCCCGGAGTAGAAAATCTTTCAGTTATACAGCCTATACCTGAAATAGATTCAACTTTGGGTTCAACGTGTACTACAACAAACTGTGAGAGTTCAGATATTACTGATCATTCGGTCAATCCAAGTCCATCAAAGATTCTAGAAGCGATTAAAGACAACAAAAAACTATCTTCACCCATACATATAATTCAAATAATTAACAATGGTCAGTGTTCGAACAAGCATAACACTACTGATACTGTAAAAAAATCAGTACACGACGAGGATGAACATAAATCTCATAAATTCCGAAATGAAGGTAGAAGATTATCATCTCTAAGATTACAAAATACGCCTAATATAAATAGACAGATAGATCGAAAACTTGGAGACGCGTACAATCATTTTGATTCAGAAATTCTAGATAGGTTTCTACAAGTTTACTCTCCACATTTGGTTTGATACTTTGATATTGTTATAATATAAACTATACAGCCCAGACAAAAATAAATTATATTGATATATTGATTGCTTATTTTACAAGCAATGTAAACATTTTTTTTTTCATAAATATATGATCGATAACCGATGCGCTAGCTAAGATACAATGTTTTTTTGAACTATTTAATTATTTGTACATAATTTTATATTTTTATATCGATTATTTTTTGTTCAAATTTAAATTAGGTATTTGATTGTAATTAAACTTAAATGTATTTGAAAATTATTATTTTTGTAATAAGTAGTTATGATAAATGTCCTTATTCCTTATGTGTTCAGTCTTCAGTGGAATTGTAATAGTAAAATTAAGAAAGTTGTACCAGCAACAAAAGCCTGAAAAATAAAACAACAGGTATAAGAAAAATTTGTTTTTATTTATTTCGTATTATTAATTTTATATACATGATAATTAATACTGAACATATGGTTAGAAAAGTTTATTAAAAATTTAAAATACACTCTTGAAGAAATATATATTGCCTGGGTATCCATGTTTCCATGGTAATGAAAAATGAAAATATATTATGTTAAAATAGTGATTATAAAACCGGTTTATCTGTCGTATCTTGTGGTTTTTATCGTTTCCTGATTTTCCATGGTGATCATGGTATCACGAACTAACCACAATCAAACAATAAATGTCCAGAGTTGGAGCGACCTCAACTTTTTGACACAGCACGACAGATTATGTAGGTGCAATGTCATGTGAGACCGGATTTAGAAATATAATTAAAATATTTAATAATTGAATCAACTAATCTAATTTAAAGCTTTAATTTTCGACTTTCATAGAAACGTATGATTTTAATAAAGTATTAAATACCTACGAAAAATTAATACCGAATTATTAAATAGGTATATAATATAACTAATAAATTGATCAATATTAATATTTATTAAATTTCAACAACGATGGATGCTCAAGTACTCATCATACTTAAGTATGTATTTAAGATTTAAAAGATAATAAAAACTAATTGAAACATAATATTAACGAAAGTGTTTAAGGTCCATTAATTAAAAAAGTGTTGGTACAAGTGGTAGGTCGTGTAAGGTACATAAATCCTATTAGTTAATAATTAAAATGTATCTATAACGTATTTTAGTAACTCAAAATGAAAATTTTAATTTAAAAATGTACAATTGTTATAACAGATTATCTGTATGATGCATCATGGTTGTTATTGTGAAGACTTAAAGGGTAAATTTATTTTATTTTGATATTTTTTTCCAGTAAAATCGTTACCTACAAAGTTAATCCTTTGACTTTCGAGTATATTTACTGAATCCTATATTATTTTTTACAAATGAATACATAAATACATTTTAAATATTTTATAAATATTAACAATTTCAAAGATAGCTTTAATATGGTAACTTACAGAAGTAATGAGGCGAATGTTCAGTGTGAACAAATCACAAGTAGTAAATTCTACAGGACGACTAGACAATTGGCTTAAAAATAGTTGTAACTGCAACAATTGAAAAATTGTTAAAAGTTATCAAAATATTTTAGGTAATATAAAATAGAAATTTAATCTTACTTCTTTTTTTGTATTGTTATCTGTGTGACGACTTCTTATATCAGTTATAATCGTTTTTGGCCTATGTGCCTAAAATGTAAAAAAAATACAACCAGATAACAAATATGTTTCTTTAAACGTATAATAAATTATAAATCAAATAAATTGTCCCTTCATCGTCATATTATTATCGTAATATAATCTGAGCAATGCCAGGGTAGAGTTTACTCACCGGTGGAGGTGGAAGGCAAATTGTTTAAAAAATGCTGTATTCTATATCCAATATCTAAAGTTTTTATTCATAGAATATGATTGAATCTTAAACAAATTTTCACGAATAAATATTGTTTATAGGTATCTACCTATTTTTTTGTAAAAATCCATATTTAAAAAAAAACGAATGAGCTATATGTGCTTGTTCGTGTGGAGAATTAAATTAATTATTTAATAGGTAGATAGTTTCATTCGTCCTTAAATACACACGCATATAACTGCCATATAGGTGCATATCAAAGTAATAAAACGAAAAAGCAGTAAGTACAGAAACATCTTTAACCATACCTATCTAATTTAGTTTACTTCTTCAATAATGATTAATGACGGACACTCTAGTTATATTTTATAAGAATTATGATTAAAATAAGATAATTGTTAGATAAGGAAAAATCCTAGATTAGGCTGTATGATGGATGGGGTGATTGTCCATATCACCTTCGCCTTATTCCCTATTAATTCCTAAGGAAAGCTTAATAGTTTTTAGATTTAAAGTTTAAAATTAAGTTTTTAGTTATAATGTATTTTTAAATTTATAGAATATCACTTTTATTTGGTCAGAAGACAAAATGTGAAATGTTAAAAAAAATGAATTATTAAATCTAAAATACAATAAGTATTACAAATATTGAATAAATGGCTAAATAAGTATGGATTAGAAATTCAGTTACTGAATGTCATCGAAAAAAGTAGTACGATCGAATATCGTACATAGTTAAAAATGTAGTTGAAGGTACATCGTAGATGAATATTATCTAATATAATATTAACCCCTACAATGGTCAATGATAATGGATATGTCTCATTGAAAACGACACATTAAAATCCTCAGTTCTTGCACCCGCGACTGACTGCTTAGTTAGGACAATTAATTATTGTTATATTATATGACATAAATAAAATGAGACGCCATGGTACGTCTCAAACCTCTCACTACATACGGATCTTAAAATTGAAACAGTATCTAAAACAGCCAACAACTACTACAAAAATGTACACACCAAAACAGCTAACTACACAAATCCATTGATTTCCAACTTGGCCAGTGACTTCATGCCTAATAACCCCCCCCCCCCCATGTTGACTAAAAAGACACTGGTGTTGCGATCTCCTGAATCCCGAACTGCACTAATTAAAAAATAAATAAAACTCTCTCCCCCAAGCTAGAGGGTATCCACACTGGTGGGCCTGCCTCCTCATACCATTCATGTTGTTCCTTTATTATATTATAAAATTTACTTATTGTATGTATATAAATATTACAGATTGTAAATATTCTATTTTATCTAATAAAAAATAAAATGAGCAGCTACCTGTGTTGTAGTTACATGCGATGTCAATACGATTACACAAAATCTGAAAGAGTATTGTAGCAGCCATCCGTAGAATAGAACGTGCGTTTTGGTTACGTTGGATTCAACAGACATTTCCCCGTAAATATCGAATAATGTCATTATAAATAACAGACATATCGACAATCCCAATTGAATTCCGTACAAGTCGTTGAGTTCAACAACGATGCCTCGGACAAACTGATGCTTCATCCTGAGTAGTTCAACGTGGTTGGCTGGTTGCTGCACATTGAATATTGAAAGGGGTGAACCGCCGTGGGATTCCAAACCAATAAATAATGTGTTATTATAACTGTGTCTTTCACTTTGTAACACAACTGGATATTTATTTGTGACTATATTTTTTAGCTTCAGCGTGGCCATTTCTTCATTGATCGATTGGAATTTTTGGTACAAGCCGATACAGCGTACAATAAAATGTATTTCTGTGGAGCAAATGCTCCAATTGTGTAAGTACATCATTATATAAAAAATCATCGTGTTTATCTTTCCGAAATTGGAGTAAATTAAATAAATCCTTAATATGTTTATGGGCAGTATGATTACGATGTACGCAAATATTATAGCTATTGAAATGAAGCGAAGATGTCTTTTCTGGGAAATATTTACCGGAAAGTACAGTTCATACTCTTCAACTTTTTTCACGTAGTTCGGAAAATCACTCTTACTCTTGTACATAATCGTAATTCTGGATAAGAGGCATGCAATGGCAATAGATCGGGAGAACATAGCTAACACCTCTGTTTTTACCGAATTTTTACATTCAGACAACGAACAAACGGTGGCAGATGCATTTTTTATATTCATTAAACATGTCATTGCTAAAGCTACGAAGTATACTAGTTTTAGACTGAATAACAGTTTATTGAAATAGAACTTGAACATTATACTAAAGTAAATATCACAACATAACCCCGAATCATAAAAAAAAAACGATAGTGTGATGGACAAATTGTGTGTTTTAAAAAATATAATTGCTCAACGAATCGCGCAGAAAATGTGATGGACATTTGTTTACATATAATTATTTTAAAAAGTGGTATGTCATCATTTATAAGTACACATTATAAATATTGACTACTCTAAAAGGTTATCTTTTGGTGGAATAGTTTTCAATATTTAATAGCATATTATTAGCATCTATTTTGTTAAGTTTTTAAAATGAATACTATAAAAGATGAAAAGCTATTTTTAAATAATCTTAAATATTATAGGTAATAAGAGTTTGTATTGATTTCATTACTTTTTTATTTAACGGAACTGTAATAATATAACGATATAAGTAGTACCCGCGACTATAGCCTGAAAAATAAAATTATGCATTAATTAGAAACTTAAATTAAGTTAGACACTTTAAATTATTTTATATTTTGATGATATATGGGTAATATACATCTATATAGTACGTATTATATTCGTCAGGACTTAGATAACATTATATTACATGCCATTTTTATATACCATTATTAAACTTATTTTATAACATGAACATAATATTATATTATTATAGTATATGTGACGTTACCAAAAATAAAAACGAATTTATAGAAGTTCTGATACAACCACTATTAAACTAAAATAATAGATTATTCTTTACTTTATGAAGCAAAATAATATTTCAGTCTTTATATTACATTAAAGATGTGTTAAAACTTAAAATTGTTCTTTAAATAAAATAGTTTGACATTAGTAAACTTACGGAAGTAATGAGATGTGTATTTAAGGTTAAAAAATCAAAGGTCGTAAACTCCATTGAATGATTACATACTTGATTCAAAAACAGTCGTAACTAAAAAATAAAATAAGACTTTTACAAATAAAAAAGTCCATTTATTACAAAAGTAATGTTACCTCTTCTTTTGTTCTGCCATCTAAATGGCGATTATGTATATCAGTAATAAGTAACTTTGTTCTGTGTCCCTAAAATTAAGTAAAATTAGGTATTCAAATATTCAAATAAATATTTATAAATATATATATATATATATATTAAATAAAATATTCTATAAGAGTACAGCACAATCTACAAGACCTGCTAGTATTCGGATAATTAGTAATTAGACCAGAAAAAAATGTATGCTTTATGTTAAACTAAATTGTTTCATAATGGTATTGTCAAAACGATAATAACGTACTTAATAATTGCATTAGGTATCTATATTACCTATATTATATTATTACTACTTAATACCCAGGGCCATATTTAGAAAAGTCTTATGAAGGGGTGGGGGGAGGGGCACAAACGAAAAATTCTATAACTATGCATATAACTTATATTTTCCATCTCAAAATAATGTGATAATTTATAACCATATAACCAAAGTACATGTGTTTGATAGATACATAACATTTAATTAGTAAGAGAGGTTAATACTCTCAGTATTAATAAAGTATAAGTTACGGTGAATTGGCGAGGGGCCTATGTCCTTTCCTTAAATACATTCCTGCTCATAGGTAAATCTATTAAATAAGAAGATGTTTGCATTTAATCTTTTAGTGATACTTTATTTTACTTATTCTATCGTTCGTTATTTATTCGAAATGTATTTTATAACTAATGTCAATGTTATCATTTATTGTATTTTGTTAAATCAACAATTACCTCTTTCGTGGTTACATGTGACATCAGTATAACTATAAAAAATCTGAATATATACTGTGTTAGCCATCCATACAGTAGATGCACCGATTTAGTTATGACAATTTCGGTAGTTACGATTTCGTAGATATCAAACAACAACATAATAAACAAAACAGATACAGACATTCCCAATTGGATGCTGTATATTTCGTTCAAATCATGAACTGACTCACAGACAAATTGATGTCTCATCTTAAGTAGTTCAATACTGCGTACTGTGGGATACACTTTGATGTTTTTGTGTTCTTCGGATTTTAAAACATACGGGTATCTATTCATTGAAATAGTTTCCGACTTTATCATAGACATATGTTCGTTGATCGCTTGAAATTTAGCATACAATCCGAAACAATACACCAAAAACTGTATTTCTGTCATAGACATGCTCACATTTTGTGTGTACATTAGAAAAATGAATACTATTGCCTTAATGTTTTTATAATAATAATAAATCAAGTACATTCTGTATATGTTAATCGGTATTATCAGTATATAATATAGAAACACCGTGACAATAATTAAAAAACGTCGATAATTTTCTTTGTCAACGGTTATCGGATAGTAAACTTCATATTCCTTGATTTTTTTCTTGTACTTAGCCATCGCACTTATGTTTTTGCACACAACCGTTGTTCTAGATATCAAACATGTGATAGCTACAGCTCGTGGAAACATGGACACCATAGTCACAATCGTCGAATTGCTACAAACATTGAGTATACACATTACTTTTGGAGCTTCTATGTAATTATAGATACACGACAATAGCACTAGCACTGAAATCACTAATCCGATGTAGCGGAGAAATTTATAGTGAAAACAATTTAACATTATTATTTCTTTAAAGAAAAAAAAAACAATGTTTTTACAGTTACGTAAAAACCTTTTTTGTAAGTTATTCGGTTATTACCGTAACAATAGACTGCGAGTAAACGAATGGACAGCTGTCTGTTTTAATTACTAACTTTTGTTAGGTATCGTTATATTCGTTTTCATTATATTATGTTTGCTAGGCACTTGTAATAGTTATTGTTTACCAATCAAAAGAGTACTTATACACTAACTACACAGTTACACATTACAAATAATTTAAGACTTAAATTTATTTCCTTGTATAGTTCAATAGCTGTTGTATTATATGAATAATATGACATAAAATAAGGTCGATGGGGAGAAGTCCAAGTAATGTGACCCTCAATTTTATCGAAATCAAGGTTTTAACTAATACCTAATATAACACATCCAAATACATGTTTTTATTAAGTAACATAATCATCAAATTATTATTTCAATGCAAAATTCAATTTTCTCATTTAAGGATAGTGTAGCACTGTAACCAACAATATCAACATTTTATGGTCAAGTGATATACAGTATACTGTATACACCATTAAGTATTTGACAATAATTGTAAATGGTCCCAGTCAATTAATTTTATTTCCTTCTCTGTAGTCTGTAACCCACTATTATCTTGTAATGTTCAAACAATACACCTCTTAAAAGTTCATAATTTAACCCACCTTTTCAAGGTTACATACCAAGGTGGCAAGGTACATACCAATCCAGGCAAAATACTGTAACCCTCAACTTCATTCACTTTGAAGCATGAAGACCAATTAAAAAAAATATTAATTTCTCACTTGTAATTGTAAAATTATTTATTAAAATACGTTTTTCTTTATTGTTGGCCTCCCCGCCATCGAAATATATTAAAATAAAATAGAATAATTACAATAAATGGTTTAATTTTTTATATTTTTACTTAAGTTTCACGGTGTACAGAATATATCAAAAAAATGTATTAGTTTATAAAAACCAAAGATATTAAAAAAAACATAACAATTCACAGGTTTCTTAGGTAGGTATTCATAATATTTCATTGTTTCAAAACACGTAATGAATATTTTGGAATGATTACTTTAAATATTATTTTAATGTTTGAAAATGCAAGTAGGTATAATTGAAAATAGTTTACCTAGTTGAATTGTAATAATATTACGAGATATGTCGTTGCAGCAGCAATCGCCTATAAACAATATAAATAAAATAAATACCATTAATTAATCGCATAAAAATATAAAATAATACATAAACAACAAACATATAAACACCTTCGATACACTACTCATACTTAATACCTAGTGGTGGAGTTATAGGGATAGTACAAACTATGATTTATAACTTGGGGCCTGGTGTGGCGCGGTGGTTAGCCGCAGTCTCTAATGTGAGCTGTTATCAAACATCGTCCAGATGGATGTACACACGGGTTTTTTGAGACCAACCCTTGCCCTCACATAAAACGCGAATTCCAACCGTCCCAACCGTAACCCCCACATAAACCTTATGGTTACTGAGGCTAAAAAAAAATTATGACTTGTAAAAATGCCACTATTTTGTTTGTGTAGGTATAATTTGAACGAACCTGGGTAGTTGTGTGCTGAAATAAATTATACTAATATTTATTATAACCTATAATAGTAGGTATACATATGTAATAACTAATATATATTATTTATATAGGTACGTATTGTAGTATCAATTGATAATTTAATGACTTTACAAATTAGAAAGAGCTCACTGAAATTCTTTTTTTTTAACGAAGAGGTTACCTTCCCTCCCTCTTTGTCCCACTCAGACTTATATAATACCCTGTATTTTTTCTAGAGTATGAATACATTTTTAAGTTGGTTTACAGCATAATATTATAATATTATATTTAACTTACAGATGTGATTAGATGAGTATTCAATGTGAAGAAATCGCAAGCAGTAAATTGAATCGCACAACTGCACATTTGATTATGGAACAATTGTATCTGAAAGTAAAAATATAGTAGTCTGATCTTTAAAGATATATATTTAATGAAAACAAATTTGCATACCTCTTCTTTCGTATTCCTGTCTAAATAACGATTACTTATGTCCGTAATGAGTATTTTAGATTTTAGTGCCTATAACAAATATTATACATTTTAATGGTAAAATATAGGACAATCGTGAAATGAGAATGTTTCACTATTTTTTTTTATCTAGGTTACTTATTATTTTTAATTATTTTTACATAATTAAAGATGTTTTTTGCAATACTTTAAAAATATCATTGTTTTTTGAAACTGATTGCTAATTATGTGATTTACCTTTTTTTAAATTTTTTTCGTGTTATCGACTGATGCGATTTACCTAAATTTTATTGTTGTACCTATAAGCTATAATCTAAACAGTATATAAATATATCATGTTAGCATCTAAAATTAATTATAAATATTCTAATTAAATGCAGGCTACCTACCATCCAAGACTGTAAAATATAATGTAAATGCATGCGTTATGCACTCATGTGCTATGCATTATGTTGTTTAGAACACATGTATACATTATTTTTATTCCCAAACAATTTCGAAACCTAATTTATTTTTAACATTTTCAAAATGTTAATAGTTCCGTGTATTTATATTACATCTTCCTTACTTCCTTAGCCTACCTTGCCAGCTAGATATCCACGCTGCACACTCGAAGTGGATACCTACACTCAATAAATTTGCCTAACCGATTTGGACGGGGAGGGATTGAATCCAAAAACTGTTCACTCAATATGCACTTCACCACACTGCAGACATGTGACGTTTTTTCTGTATACAATATTACTGTATGAAAAAATACACATTTTGGGTCCATAATAATTATTAGTCACCTCGAATTTGGTTAAGTAATTTCCCGTCGCCAACGCTATGTGATCGTAATCCGCAATCATTACACTGTTGAAATGTATTTAATTATTTTTTTACAATAATATAATTTTGAGACATCGGAAAAATGTACTCATGACAGTGGTATTGCTAAATTGACTATCTGGAAGCCGTGTTATCGTTATTACAGCATTGAAATATACTTATATTTCTTTTTCAAAATGATAATGATAATTGTGCGATATAGTAAAATTAACTTAACGCTGGAATGGAAAAGCAAAATGTCATGATATTAAGAGCTCGGTTGTGAGAGGAGCATAAAAAATGAGTAGGCTTTATGTTGGTGAAATGTGTAAGACGTACATAATACTACCTACATATACTTCAGACACAACTTTAAAATACCTCGGTAGATATCTAAAATATTAGTACACTCGATATCTTAGGTCTATATGTGCAGCATATTTCGCAAACAGTTCCAGCAGCATCGCCGATAACACGAAAAATAATGGTCCAGATGTGCTTATGACATACCATCTTCTATTACCGTGAGATGATATATACAAAAATTACTACACGCAGTTTATAAATTGAATTTTTAAAAACATTTTACAAATTTAAAATATTATATCGATTATAATGTCGTATTGTGAATAACGTAGTGAACCCACGAATATGTCTTATCACTCATAGACCTTTCATAATAATTCAATTTTTAATTCACTTGTTTTGATGTTAGGTGCGCTAGAATTGTAATGGATCCAAATCGAACGCTGTATTGTAAAATCCAACCGTATATTAGTATATTAGACTTGGTCGGATTCATTATTCCCCGAATATGATAGTACAAGTCAAACATGGAGAACAGACACAGCGAACAGATGGACAGTCCCAATTGAACTCCAAACCAATCGTTCAAGTTGTTCATTGCTTCGCGGGCCAATCTGTGTTTGACTTTAATTTGCTCTACAAAGTTGGCCATCGAGTGACCGGCGGCCAGCGTTTGCAAAATATCTCTGTTGTAATCGACGGTGTTAATGATTTTTCCACATTTTTCTCTTGCCCTCAACATGAACGGGTATTTGTTGCGTACGACTGTATCGATTTTAAGTGCCATTAAATCTTTGTTGATACCAACGAACTTTTGGTAGAGGATAAAACACAAGACGGTAAAATGAGTTTCTACGCAATACATACTCATGTTCTGAACGTACATACAAACGAAAATTAATATTGTAAAATCCGCTCTGTAAGCCATCTTCCACAGTCTAAAAGAATTTACTGGTACAGTTAGTAATAAACATAATACCACAATTCGAGTTGATACTTTTTTCAATATTTCCGTTTCAAATCGTGTCATTGGTTTAAATAAGTGAAATTTTTCTACGTTTCTCTTGTACTCTATCAACTTATTATTACCTTTAAGGAATATAACTAGTCTTGATATCATACAAGTACTAGACACTACTCTTATAAACAGTCCCTTTATTACTGTGGATAAAGAACCATCGCATCTTCCATCCAGTGCACATACAACTGCAGGTGTCATGTAGAAATTATAAGCAGATGATATTATTAAGAACGTAGAAAAAACGATTTGCCATTTATTGTAATGGAAATCGATAGAAATTACACTAAACATTTTCCAAAACAAAATAGGCCATTTTGGAATTAAACGAAACATAGCTAGTAGACTACTTGACTTCCCTACCCACTTTTAAAAACTTGTACTATTTCGTATTTAAAAGTAAAATTCACACTGTTAACCTAAAATATGAATGGTTTATGGGCACCGAGGTAAAATAAAACATAAACAACTATATTGTTTACTCTGTATGCAGTACAATATGGGTATTATAATATTTTAATAATTAAATTTTATTTTTAACAGACGCGTTGTTTTTTAATTTATTATTAACTAGAATAACTTTGATGACAAACATACACAATAAACGTACCTTTATTACAATAATAATAATTACGAAATAATAATAATTATTATTTTTATTATTTTTCTATAATTTTCGAAGTGTATGAAATATTTAGAAAATGTTTTGTGTATTATGATTAGTGATTACCTTAGGAAAGAGATATAGTTTCATTTTAGACTCAGTAGGTTAAACTCGTTAATTAATTAAACCCACAATCATAATTCAGATGTTAATTTTTACTCGTATAATTAAAAAAATATCGCTAAAATAGTATGCTACGCAAATAAATATTTATACTGCTTAAATAATCTTAAGGGTTTAAACGGAATATAGCTATTCGCGGTTTGCAGTTTATTAATTTATTATTTATACAATAATGAGCATTATTTAATATCGGTTGTAGTAACTTTTAATACAATATGTTGAATAAATTATTAATAAATATATAAAACAATTTAATGTTTAAATATTGTACTTTGGTATTTGTATTAGTTCTTTGCATTACGCCGGCTTACTGTTATAAAATTGTTGTTTAAAAACAGAGTAATGTATGTTGGTGATTTTTAATTTATTTTGTTCAATCGATTCGTAATAATACAACAAGATATGTTGTCCCTGTAGCAAAAGCCTAAAAAAACAAAAAAAAAAAACAAATTAAACAAATAAATTTCGTATGCTATATCAATTCAAAGTGAATATTTTTTTTTTAGAATATAGGTAAATTTTATATTTATTTCTCATTCATCACTAATCTCAGAATCTAAAATAATATGATATCCACATACTTTATATTGTAGGACGTAATAAAAACGATAAATCATCTATATATAGTTGTTTTAATCAAACTAATTAAACATTTAAACCCAACTGTTACGACATTAATTATGTTTACCTTATTAGTGGCTTACAAAACGCATGGTGTACTAAGCAGGTTGTCAATGAAATTATCATTGTTTTTCATAATATTAAGATTTCTTTAGTTGCGAAATTATAATTTAGGTTAACTAATTTATATACTTGTAACGTATTTTGTATATTTGATCGTTTTGAAATGGACTTTTGGTGCATGGCCGCATGGGTAAATAGTATAAATATAGATTACAAAATAAATCTTTTGTGTGTACGATTATTATATTATTTACATAAACATGAGACTATAAATTCTATACTTCATAGTTTATACACATAAAAAGTATTTCGAGTCCATTGTTGTGTTAAAACGATTTTGAGGCATTTTGTCGTGTCCGTCTTAGCGTCAGCAGAACAAATTAAAAAAATAGAATGTTTTTAGTAGTTATTTGTTATTAAAGAGGTCTAATGATATTTATAGACTGTTGTATAGTATAATATAGTCATAGTATTATGATATCATTATTTTTTTTTTAATCATTTCATATACTGTATAATGTATATTGTTATAACAATTTACACATCTTTAGCTGCCTCCAAAAATCCAAAAAGACATTCGTTAATAATCATTATAACGGTATATTTTGATTTTAATTATATTACGATGGTTTCCGTTGTGCACTTTTTTATGGACTTAATTGCTGTTTCTATACATTTTTGGCTGAGCTTGTTCTTTTTTTGGTTTTTTTATTATTCGATAAAGATGTATTTTACATGTCGTTGTTATTACCTAGATATGTTTCACAGTATATACTTATTTCTACTTGCAGGCTTACAGCATAGTGTGAACAATTATATAAACATATTTTATACATATGACCGTTGTTTAGCGTTGAGACTAAATTGTAGTAACTAAAACGTTCATTCTTCTGGAGGACAAAAACTTAATAAATAAATAAAAAATGTTAATATATTATTAATCAAAAAGAGATATCAAAAATCGTTAATTATAGTTTATATACCTGTCACCTGACCTAGTATATATGAAACTAGTAAATTTGTTTACCAAAAAGTAACGACAAAATGTTCTACATCCATATGAAATATAATTCAGGTCAAACACATATTCTTATTTATTTTAATTATTTTATTTTATTATTTAAGAATGACGATAATATGGAATTAATGATGTATAGGTATTATACCTATGTATTATTATTAAATAAGTTCATATCAATAAATGTCAACAACTTTACTAAAATACATTGAATAGTTCATCCAATATAGATACTACTAATAATTTAGCACTTACAGTAGTTATAAGATGAGGGTGTAATGTGAAAATATCGCACGAAGTAAATTCCAATGAACGACGATGTATTTGATCAAAAAATAAGTCTAACTATAAAAGTGTAACATTAGTAGTATGGTTCAATAATTCAATATTTGTAGTAGTTTATGAAAAATATAATTTTTACCTCTTCCTTTGTGGTTTTATCTAAATATCGATTATTTATATCAGCTAGAAGCATTTTCGTATTGTAAGCCTAAAAATGAAAATTAAATAGAATAACATTAATATAGTAAGTGTCGTTCAAAATATTATAAAAATCATATAATGTAGTGCATTATTAGTTTTGTTATTTTATATTCATTTGAGTTTATATTGTGATAAAATAAACACATATATAACATACAGGATTCAACATTATTTTAATAATAATTCTGTGGTTTGAAATTTGTTGATAAACTAAGTATCCTACTCTCCTTAATGGTTGTACAAAAATCGAAGTTTTTTCAAATACTTAAATCTTCTATGGGTACTATTTAAGTAGTATCCTGTGGTGGAACAGACTTTTTTTCAAATGAGAACTAATAAAAATGGTGATGTGCATTCGAAAATAGGAGTTGGCATCGTCACAACACACCATTTTGATGATAGGAACAATTCTAAGTATTTTAAACAGGGTCCTTAGTAATATCCCGTGTGAATCATCCTGCATATTTATATTATACTTAAAGTACAATACCATTGATTTATAGATTAAGCGTATACAATAATCCATACTCAGTAGTCAGTATTTATGAGGATTACTATTGAAAATACACATTTTTTCAAATATATTTTTTAATATTTATCAAACCCTATAGATAATTTGTTTGAATTTGTTTAAAGTGTAAAATAATAAACGATAGGCTTGTTAAATTTCGACTAATAAATTGATTAATTATTATAAAGATTCCGTGGAGAGGTAAATGTAAATCATGTCTCACTAGATAGTCGTCAATGTTAAAAAAAATATATACATTATACTACTTTAGTGAACCAAAAATAAATAGTTTTAAGTTCATAATTTTATGTTATTATTTATACCTCACTTCTGATGACTAACAATTATCATAAATTTGTAAAAAATGTACGATTGAAAAATTATAAACTATAATAAGTGGCCTTCATATTATGTAAATTAGGAAATCAAGATTTTAACCAAAACCATGCGGCTGGACATTGGGGGAGGGTGTTACACGCTGATATAGTTGTATGCATATTGTAATATATACCTAAATTATATAGATTATAGAAACTTATTTCTGAATGTTTTAGATCAAAGGTGTAATATATTAACATCATAATATATTGCAATCAAATAATATTACTTACTTGTTTTGTGGTCAAATGTGATGTGATTATGATTGCAAAACATCTGAATGAGTATTGCAGTATCCATCCGTAAATTAATATTTTAGATCTCGTCTTGGCATCTTTAGCGTTTACTTCTCCGTAGATATCGAATAAAACCAAAATGAATAAGAAAACTAAAGACGACCCCAGCTGAATTTCGTACAACTTATTAAGGTCTCGTAAAGCCCCTCTGACGAACTGGTGCTTCATTCTAAGTAGTTCAATACTATTGGCTAACGTATGATATTGTGAACTATTAATGTCTCTGTGTACTTCATTTCGCAACACGACCGGATATTTGTTTTTAGATATAGTTTTTGTTTTCATCACGGCCAACTCTTCATTGATAATTTGAAATTTTTGATATAACCCAAAACAACGGGCAATAAAACCAATTTCTATCAGGCAAATGTTCCAATTTTGTATGTACATCGTTGTAAAAAAAATTAAAATCTCAATTTTGTGATTGTTATGATGAATCAAATAAAGCCTTACTATATTTAATGGCAGTATGATACTGATATATGCGAATCCAATAAATATAATAAAAATATTCCGTGATGATTTTTGAGAAACATTTATTGGAAAATATAATTCATACTCTTTGATTTTATGATTGTACTTGGGAAAATCGGTTATATTTTTTATCATAGTCGAAATTCTAGAGACAAAACACGCGACGGCAATTATTCGAGGAAACATAGAGTTTACAGATGTTCTCAATGCGTCTTTGCAAATGACCAATGAACAAACATATGTAGATGAATTTAAACAGCTATATACACATGTCATAGCTAATGTTATAGAATACATTATTTCTATAGAGGATTGCAGTTTATTTAAACAGGACTTAAACATTTTTAAATAACGAAACACATAGCTGAATAGATAAAAACATGAAAACAATTATACGAACAGGGAATCGTGAGTGAAAAAGGTGTAGGTGTCGCATAGAAAATATTAAAAAATAGATACTTACGCTTGTTTATTCAATATGTACCGGGTAGGTACTCATTTTATATGTACATTGACAATCAACTACTTGGAAAAGTCAATTATAAACAGAATGCTTCTCAATATTTAATATTGTTTATTTTGAAAAGTTTTTTCATTATTAACTTCCTGGTTTACAAAATCATTAAAAAAATATCATAAGCAATTTGTTTATATAATATTGTTCATTATTTCTAAATTAGTTTATAATTGCAACAGATAAAGTTAATTGAATAAAAAACTTCATTTTATTATGATCCATTAATTACAAGCTATAATAATTTTTGTTTTGATTTATGTTTAAGTCCATCAAAACTTGAGTCAGTATGATTAAAATTTATATTTGGTTCAAAGTCTGCAATCAAGTCAATAGTATAAAAAAAAGTATTTATCAAATGCATACAGATAATTGTATAACACATTTAAAATTTTCATCACACGGTGCATATTGTATATTTTTTGTGTCCAAATATCTTTTAAAAATAATCCAAGTTTGTTCTTAAATCTAAAGATTACACATGAATTTTTTTTACATTTGAGAACAATTTAAAAATACATTTTTAAAACTTAAACATTTTATACATGTCCATTAATAAATTTTACTTAAATAATAATTATTAAATAACTGTGACTTACTACATCCTTAATTTAATTTGTACTTCAAATTTAAAATATTTTTTAGTCTTAAAAAGTAATGTTGCATTAGTTTAATTTGTTTTGTTATCTAACGAAACTGTAAAAATATAACGAGATACGTTGTACCCACGACTATGGCCTGAAATAATTAAAATATGCATGTATTAGATTCTAAAATAATTTTCTATATAATAAGTAATAAACCATATCTGGAAGTAATAATGTATGATTATTGATATTTATAGTGAATCGAAACACTACACGCAAATACGCAATACGTTAAAACAAAATTGGGGGAACAGATAAAGTGGGCAATTATATATTATAAGTTATAAGTTAAAATATATAATTGTCCACTTTAGTTTAAATGTTATAATTTATAACATTTAAACTGTAAGTGTATTATAATAGATTCGATTAATATATCTATTTAATATTATGATACGTCTGTCATAGGTAAGTCTTAAAATTTTACATTATCGGTATACCAATGATTTTAATAATAAATTTAAAATGTAAGTATAAAATCAAATAGGGAATTACATTGAAAACTTTAGATGATTTGTTATCATTGTATGATTTGCATTTATTTTTTCTTAATATTGTTTACAAAGATTAAGACATCATAAGTCATAACCCTATCTAGTATTTGGCGCGATACACAAGCACAATATACAAATTACTGCATCGGCGTAGAATGGGGGGGGGGCTAAAGGGGCTAAGCCCCCAGAATTATGTTATAGCCCCTCTGAATTTGCAAGAAGTTTTGGAAGCACCATCGACACCACAAGGAAAAAAAGGCTATATATACCCCCCCCCCCCTAAATAAATTCTTCACGTTACGCGTTATTCACGTTTTTTTACGCCTATGTAAAGTAGGCAATCAAAAATATGAACTTTTATTCCGACTTCTGAGAACGTTATAAAAACATTTTTTATAAGTTAAAAATGTATCACGAAATTTAAACAATCTTTACTAATATATAAAGGAGAAAAATGGTTCGTTTGTTTGGGGTGATCTCAGGAACTTTCAAACCGATTTAAAAAGATGTTTTACCATCAGAAAACTACACTAAACCAAGGATCTATAGAGGTATAGACTATATATTAATATTTTTATCTCGATAATGGCCCCTAATTTTTTTTTTATTGCAAATTTGAAAATTTTTTATAGACACGATAGAAATAATTTTAATAATATGTTTTTGTTTGTTATAGGGTTGCTATTGGTTACAACATTTAGTATAGATGAATAAGAAATTAGTAATTGATAATTACTTTTTTAGGTACCGATTTTCAAAACTGTTTTACCTTAACAATAAGCTAAAAAATGCAAAAAAAATCAAGTTATTATTATTGAATATGATTATAAACCTGACTGATAGACTGTGTTAAAAATCTTTAACGGATATTAAGATGGGGTTAGTTCATGGAAATTTGCCACTGTAAGTTTTAAACATCACTACGCAGCGTAATACATGACAAATCGAACACAAATTATGAATCACATCAAGTTGATATTTTTAACGGTCAACGAAGTGCACGCGATTAGGTGCTAGTATTTTATAACTTCAAATTGCTAAGACTTTGAGAGGAAGTATGAATAGCCAATAGTTTTGATTTGGTCATTACATTCAGTAACTCGATCAATTAATTTTTATTAAATTATCTTTTTTTTTAAATTTTATAACTATAGATTGAATTTATGTACGAAACTCATCAGTTACTCGCCCTTTTATATGTATACACTTATTATACAGAATGTCTATTATATATTTTGTATTTTAACAACCTGCGATTAATATGGTTATGTAATATGTATTATATTATAAATGAACTTACAGAAGTAATTATTCGTGTGTTTAGTACAAACAAATCGTAAATCGTAAATTCCACCGAACGACTAGATAATTCCTTCAAAAACAACCGTAGCTAAAAAAATAAAAATTGTTTGTTACAAGCACTGTTGTAAATGTACTACGGTATTCGCGGTTGTACATCTTTAATCATCTTTAATCTTTACAAATGTATTATTAATAGTATGTTAAATGTAAAGCGGGTACTGGCGTATAGCAAACCATGTTATAACCATAGACCTAATACCAAGTATAAGGTCTATGGTTATAACTCGTCCAGTGAAGCCGAGTTTTCAATACACCGTGAACCATGCTCCGTGCATTTGTATTTTGTATAGATATCTTGATTGGCTAAACCACGTGGTTGATAGCAGGTATCATCTGGTTCTTATACATGGTATGCCAAGTTGACCAATGATAACATAAAGTTAAATTTGATTAAACTTTTTACCATGTGGTAATACAGCGAGATGTACTACTGATTACCATTAGTGACCAAGTTACCAAGACACTACAAAACACCACACCAACTTACAGAATTGTACGTGTATGATAACGAAACACGGTGCACGATGTATAAATTGGAAACTCGGCTTTAAAGTCATCTCTGCCCTCGGCTGACGTCACAGAGTATTATATACGTTCATGGTAACAAGCACGGTTTAAGATAGATAGTTTATCTTAAAACATGGTCACAGGTAATGAATTACCAAAATATATTTGAAAATTAGTATAGCTATTTGCAACAATATAATATGAAAATAACGGATTTTTAGTCATTAATACCTAATAATTAGTAAATAATAAATATCATGATGAAATAAGTAATAAGTAATAACCAATACATTGAATGTTAATTTGTTATGATAAATATCAGCTTTTAAGTTGGATACAAAATGTTTAAATCATATTTCATAATATGAACGCCTGATTTTGTGACAACATAAAGGGTCACAAGAATGGAGGGGAAGTGAATTTAGTACATGACACAAACAAATTTGCAAAATATTGCTGACGTACTTAGTACTTACGTTTTATTTTTTGTTGATTTTGAAACTTTTATATAATCTTAATAGTTGTCATCAATTTACATAATCAATGTATGAAAAGGACTTAACTAGGTGAAAGGTCAGTCTGTGAAATCACCACCCCCCTTAAAACTGCCATTATCATTACTAACCTCTTCTTTTGTATTGTGGTCTGTATGCTGATTATTTATATCAGTTAAAATTGTTTTTGATTCATTTGCCTTAAAAAAAAAACGATTATGAAGAGTAAAATCTAAAATAGAATAAATAGATATACCTAAAAAATGCAACACAAAATGGATGAAAATGTAATCTAATTTATATAGGGACTATATTATTATATACGTACATTAAACGTTAAATTTTAATAAGTGTTATTAAATGTTGTGTAATACGCCTTTACACAACTACATTTAATAATTACAAAATATATGTACAACTTAAAAAAAATCATCTCTTAAACACATTCTATTATGTCACAATTTTTAATCATAATAATATATTATAAACATTATAGTAAGTATTTGTGAAATATTAATACCTACACGATAGTTGTTAATATTTAGAGAGTAACTATCAATTTTAAGTTTTGGAATGAAAATTCTTTATATATACTTGCATGTGTAATAGAAAAAAAATATAAACAATAAATATTTAAATACTAGGAGTATGTTTCTGATGTTGATAATATCATATGGTCTAGTACTTATAATTCTTAATCGCTTAGATTGAACTATTAGAGGACATGAGAATTAAAATTGGTGACAAAAAAATATATATTATGTTATTTTCAATTATTTCATTTAAAATCTAATGGATAGCCGGGAAAGCATATTACTCAATTTAATTCAGAAATCAAAAACGTGAGTTACAAATCCGATTCATTTCACAATTTTATAGTTTATAGATATCTACTATTAAAAATTATTGAAAATAAATGAATGATGACGGTGAACAAAGTGGGATACTCTATACACGAATTATATGTATAATGTATATTGTCAAGGCTTAGGTTTTATATCATTTGCATACTTGGGTAAAATCAACTCAAAAATAACTAAGTAGGATACAAGTTTGCAAATACAAATAATTAAAACATTGTACTTTAATATATTATTTTGTTTAATTCTGCAGGTTTTCAAGTTTATTTTACTGCAGTACAGGTATTTTAGTAAAAAGTGGCATGAAATCCGAATAGGTATTTGTTCACTATAGAATATAAGGAAAATCTCAAATTATGTAAATGCTTAAACCAAAATAATGATAATAATATCTAGATTATCATAGAATTGTATTTTATATTATAATATCTGTTTTATTTTGGGATTTTCAATTTTTACAGTAATTTACAAACGTCACGAAACCACTTAGGTAGCAGGTTATCTGAGTAGAAGAGTAGGTACCTCTGAAAATCTCAAGAAGCCACAAGGACGAGGCCCTTCCCTAGGGCACAATAAAAAATGAAAAAGGTACTTGTTAAATGAAGACAATGAAATCACCCATGCTAGTGACAATTCCTATAAATTTTGTTGAAAATATGTATACTTGAAAGTAATTATAGTGCGATCGATTTATAGCTTTGAGCCGATAGTGTTAAACTGTTAAATATTCACAATTACCTGTTTCGTAGTGACATGTGTTGTCAGCACAATCGAACAAAATCTAAATGCATACTGAAGCAACCATAAAAATAGTAACCAATACTTTTCGATCATATTAAACTCCGTCAACACGACATCGTAAATATCAAACAATGTCATTACAAGTAAAATAAATAAAGACAACCCCAATTGGATGTTATATATATCGTTCAGGTCACTAGCTGAGTCGCTGACAAATCGATGTCTCATCTTCAGTGATTCGATACTATTAACCAATTGGCACTCTTTGATTTGTTGACAGAAATCATCATTAAAATCCTTACTATAACGAATGCTGTTATATTGTCCAGGGTTTAATACTGCCGGGTATCTGTTTGTGACGATCGTTCTGGATTTCAAAACAGCCATGTCGTCGTTGATGGATCGGTATTTTTGATATAATCCAAAACAATAAGCAACAAACTGTAGTTCGGTAATACATACACTTGCATTCTGTGCATACATTATTGAAAAAAACAGAACCATCGCGTTATCTCGGAATTGGCCATAAAGTAAATAAATTCTAAGCACATTAGCCGGCATTATTATAATAATATATAGAGACACCATCACATAAACGAAAATGCGAAAATTTGCTTTATCGATATCCACTCGGGGATAGTACATTTCGTACCTTTCGATATTCTTCTTGTACTTAAAAGCCGCTCTAAAATTCTTGTACACAAAGGTTAATTTAGATAGCATACATACGATAGAAACTGCTCGAGGAAACATAGATATCATAATCGTAGCTTTTGATGAATTGCAATTATTTAGCTTACACATAAATTTCGGAGACTCTATACAACTATAGACACACGAAAACACTAAAATTATAGAAATAACTACTCCGACATTATCATAAAATGTAATAAAATAACACATTATCACTAAAATAGAATATTATGTTCATACGAATGCGTGTATAGCAATTGAATATTTATTTAAAACCTAGCAAAGGACTGCGAATTAAGTAACGAACAGGTGAGCACCTGTCTATTTTGATAGGAAATTATAACAACAATAATTAAGATGCATCATTATTTTTTATGAATTTGTTATTATATTTACTACTTAAAATTTGTGTTCCATTTAAAAAGTACATAATATTCAATAATTATTATTTATTCATAAATTCTCAAACAATCGCTTCTTACTTAAAAATGTAAAATATCCCAGTCAAGTAATTTGTGGGAGGTGTAATGCGTTTCTACTAAAAGTGTGCCTGTCACCAATACCAGTTTCCACAAAAAACTGTACACTGCCCCTTTCTTATGATAGCTGCTTCTACCAAAATAATATTTTTACAAACTAATTAAAGCTGGTATACGGCAATTTTATTTAACATATTATAAAATATTTAAAAAGGATACATTTTAATACAATTATTTTTGTAGTGTAAGAATAATATTTTTATTATTAAGCAATAATAAGAAATATAGTATATAAATATACATAAGTAATACAAATAAAATGTATAACATAACTTATAATTACTTATATTTTTTCTTTTTTAATTTTAGGATTCACTTTTTACAAAATAATACCGAAAACTTATTTATTCTTATAAAAATATAAAAATTAACTATAGGTTTTGTTTAATTTAGATATACTGTAAAATATATAAAATACATAAAATTTATAATTCATACTGTTTTTCAATATTTTATAGTATTTTAAATACATTTTCTATATAACAGCTTGTATATTTAGTATTAGAAATGGGAAACTGAAAAGGTAAATTTTTGCGGTGGAAATGGGTATTACCATTTGTATATCTAAACAACTTCATTTTGCCCTGCTTAAATCTTAATAATATTTCTAAATATCTAATCATTTAGCTATAATATAATGCTAATAAGGTAAAAGCTATAATAAAAAAAATACAAAACATATATTATACTAAAATAATAATATTTATAATTTACATGGGGTACGAGTATTTATTTGTCAGTATTATTTCTATTTTATTTCATTTAGCGCACATATTGAAACAACACAATGAAATATGTTATGACTGCAAAAATACTCTAAAAATAAAATAATAATAAATATTAGAAAATAATTTTATACTACTTCCAATAAAATAACATAATTGTGAATTTTTATAAAATAATGTTCTTAACAATATCATATGGATGTACTACGATGTAGAAAAAATATCGAAAAAATTAATTGTTTTTCTATCTACAACGGGTTGGCATCACGAGTCTATTGTTGATTGCCATTTGGATATGTAATTTACCTACATGTTTTTGATTTTTAAAGTGAAAGGAATATCGAACAGACTTTATACCTATAGGGCTATAGGCTAGAAAGTTTACGGACACGACAAGTTAAATTTCCAAAATGCCAACATTTACTAGGAGAGGGAATAATCTGAGCTCACAAAAATATTGTGATTTAGATCCATAAGTACAAATTGCAGTTTTAGGTAAACCGCATTATATATTAAATAAATAAATAAAAGGCCTATTTAGTTAGCTCTGGTGGACAAAGTACTGGAATAAATGCCGTCAAATTTCGACGATGATTGACTATACCTAACACCGTTTTGGCGTTTTATCTACATCGTGGGTTGTTATTGAAAAATTTTGAAAATGATTTATTCTCATTTCTTTAAAACTATACCTTTATATAGAAATACTCCAATACACGGTTTGGATATAAAATCATAGAATAAAGATTACAATGATATAAATATTAATAATTAATATTTGATGTAAATAATATTACAGTCATAGAGCAAACATAACATGCCTATTGCTGTAATATTTTAAATTTTAAAACAATATATTTTTTTTTTTAGGATGGTACGGTAGGGAGTTTTTTTTATAGGTTTAGTAGGTTTTTTTATGTTGGTAGGATTGTAGCATGTGTTTGTGTATGTGTGGCAAGTATGTGTTGCTAAAAATCCAGGTGGTCACCCATCCGAGAGCTAGCAACGTCGGCCGGTACGTACACTCGAAACTTTTCCACAGATTGAGCGTACGACCGCGCCTCACCAAGCCATAAACAATATATTATGTTGACTTACAGAAGTAATGAAGTGTGCGTTTAATGTGAAAAAATCGCAGGTAGTGAATTCCATTGAACGACGTAATATTTGATTGGAAAATAAGTATAACTATAAATTCATAAACAAAAAACATTTTAAAATGTGCAGTTGGCATTCATTATTAAACAAGCTTTTGTTTACCTCTTCCTTTGTGCTGATATCTAAAATTCGATTGTTTGTGTCTGATACAATCATTTTTGTTCTATACGCCTAAAGAATAAAAATAGTGAGTGTATAATATGAAATATGTTATGAGTTATGACTTATGAACTATTATTATTTTAATATGTATAACGACTTCCAACAAAAAAAAGATTCTATGCCCACTATAAATACCGAATATAAAGTTAATTTTATCATCTGAAAAATAATAAGCGATTTGAGCGCAAAATTTTCAGTGTATCTGATCACAACGTGAACGTGCCCTGCAGAAAAAGAATCGAGCCCGGCAAAGAAATATAGTTGGTAAATATCTACAATATTGTAAAGTACTCGAGTAAAAGTATTTGAGCTAAAGTATTCATTTAAGTTAACCACCGTGGATTTAACGAGAATTTATTTATTTTTCTTACTGTGAATACGCAACCAAAATTCAAATAATTCGACAAGAAAAATCAGAAGAGTATATTTTTATAGCTGCACCAAATGATACGGTGTGAAATCCTCTATATAATTAATGTAAGACATAAAAATCGGTTCAGTTGATTTATTAGGTAAACAATTTATTTATAAAAAAAAAAATGAAAGTAGGTATCTATCTACTCATATTTTTTTTACTGAGCATTCAAATATGTATTTTAAATACTCTTCAAAATAAGTATCTATATCTGCATTTGAATACTTTTAAAAACTAAGTGTATTTTACAAAACTGTCCATCTATATCATAGACAGTCTTGTAAAGTATTCGAATACTTGTATTAAAATACTTTTTGAAGTATTGTTTGGTATTCTACATAGAATTTTTTTAAAGTATTTTTTACAAGACTGATTCATAGACCTTATATACTACCTACTACACAAGGACTGTGTATAACAACAACATTATTAGTGGCGCACAAACATTTTGAGTTGATGAGGCTGTCTATGGCTCGACGACAAAATGCAATCACCTATAAATCTTATCCTACTACCCCGTACTACTAGATACATATTGAATAAACGAGTAAACAAAAAACGCCCTCTATGTTGTTACAATTTCCAGACACTCATTACTTGTCTAGTAGTATAAGTCCTATGACCTATATAGGTATCATTAAACATGCTCGTCACTCCGTCAGGACTTGGAACCTTATTAAAGAATATTACGACCGTGAAGGCGCGGGATTCATATAATCTGGGTTCGGATTCTATTCATTAAAGATTAACTATAATATTCTCTAAAAATAAAGTAAATATTAAATTGTTTTTTATAATAATTATTTCTCATTAGATACGTTTTATTTAAGAGTGAAACAAAAAAAAAAAAACGAATATGTTCTTGAATTAAATTGATGTTTAAGGCAATCACATTCGAAAATATCTGAAACAGGTAAATTATCTGATCACTTTTTTTGACACAACATACCTATAAGACTGTAACTTTCCTTATTTGAGTCCGAGTTTATATCGGTCATTAAGTGCACACATCTGTGATCCGTTGCTCACATATCGTCACTTACTTTTTAAAGGAAACAATTGGGGTGAGCATGATGGATGGAATCATCGTGTCCATGAATTACGGACGTGCAGTTTAAAACTATTAGACAGGCGCTAAATCATAACAACACCTGTTTCATCATGAAATGCGTCGTCAACACGATAGCGCACATCCTGAAGCAATATTGCGTCAGCCAAACGTACGGGAACAAGTGTGACCAGGCCAGCGAGAACATGTCGAACATCTCGGTGTAGGTGTCAATCAAGGTCATCACGCACAGGGTGCACAGGGACAACAGCAGCTGGACGCCGTACAAGTCGTTCAGGTCACCGATCGCGTACCGGAGGCACTGGTGTCTCATCCGGAGCAGCTCGACGTCGCCGACAGTGGGACGGGTCCCGGACGCCGCCGTACTCGGGCCGCGGCGGTGTCCGTCGGCCGACTGCAGCAACACGGACGGGTACCGGTTCGCGGTGACCGTCGCCAACTTGAGCACGAACGCGTCCTCGTTGATCTGACAGAACCGCCGGTACAGACTGAAACAGCGCGCCACGTAGTGGATTTCCGTCGAGCACATGCATAGGTTTTGCGCGTACATGAGCACGAAGAACGCGGTGACGGTGTGGTTGCGGACGTCCTGGTGGATCAAGTACAAGCGGTACGCGTTTATGGGCAGCACGGTGATGGCGTACCCGAACACTATGGACGCGACGAAAGTGACGCCGCTGCCGACCCTGTCCGGAAAACATGCCTCGTACTCGCGCGTCATGTTCTCGTACTTGCGGAACTCGCCGTTCGCGCTGTGCAACATGGTCTTCGCCCGGATCACCAGGCACACGACGGCCACGGTCCGGGGCAATACGGTTTTGACGCGAATAAGCACGGCCGTCATCTCGTGCTCGTCACACGCCTCCATCGCGCACATGCAGTACGGCGACAGCACGATGTTGAACAAGCACGTGGTGATCAACACGAACAAAAACAACCCTTCGATAATGTATTTGCGGCAACCCGCGAACTTAAACATCGTCCGACGTGCTATTTTCGGGTGCGTGCATGCGCCAAAACAGTCGTATCGATATTGGGGTGGTTTTTAAGGCTTACAATTTGTTCGCTGATCGATACTGCAAACAGTCAACGGTCGATTCGACATGTTTACGACGTAGGGGTAGGTATTATATACCTATATGTTATAAGCGTGATTATATTGACAACGGTTAAGTACTTTTCATAATAAGGCCCTCGAGTGTGTTTGTAATTTGTACCTATATGCCTCGTCACGAGCTTTTCAAAAACTGTTTTGGACAGTATTACAAAATATTCAAAGTTGTCTGCTGTATACATTCTACGGGGCACGAATCGTAATAATATTACAATTTGTCATTTTTAAATTTACAATAGTTATCGTGCAAATGAAACAATTTAATTGCTCTTCTTCCTTCATACACTGTAGATTGAGTGGTGGTTTTGATAAAAGTTGTATTCTGAATTAATTTTCTAAGTTTATTTTAATAATGTATAGGTACACATAAATAATAATCGTCCAGCGTTGATCGTACTGTGAAAGAATGATGTTAAAATTAAAAATTAATATAAAAAGTGGTGTGTTGAATATAAAACACAATTATTATATATGTATATTGTATGTTTACTCGTACTTGATATTACGCGATTGAATAAAATCCTCTAATGTCATATTATGTGATAGCCGATGTATCGCGATTCATTCAGCATATTATTATACAATTTATAATATAATTTATAATATGTATTTAAATACAGATATATCAGATATATGATATGTTATAAAATAGATATAAAATAATAAAAATAAATAAATATATAATAGATAAATTAAACTAAATTTGTTAATATACATGAAAATGTAACACGTATCGTGATAATTTAGGCACTGAAATAGATTATTGTTTAAAAATAAAATAAAACATTTCACAAATCAGTTTAAATATAATTGAGTGGCTTATTTTTTTCGGTAACATTTTATTTGTTTGATGAATTAAACTGTAATAAAATTACGAGATATGTCGTGCCAGCTGCAATTGCCTACAAACAAAAACAAAATATATTCAAAATAAACCAAAACATTTCCATACTGAACGGAATAAATTAGTTCTTAGTACTTCACAAATGTTTTTATCATAGGTACAATATTTTGGCTGTATTGCCAACTTACAGATGTGATCAAATGTGTGTTTAAAGTGAAGAAATCGCAAGCGGTAAATTCAATTGTACAGCTGGATATTTGATTGAGGAAAAGTTGTAACTGTATATGAAAATAGATATATGGTTATAACTTCTAGTAGGTAAATATCATAATTTGTACAAACAGATACATACCTCTTCCTTAGTATTATTATCTAAATAACGATTGTTTATATCTGTTATAAGTATTTTGGATTTGAGTGCCTGAAACAAACATTTTCAATTATAATAATTAAATACAAGTATATAATACGTCGTTTTGTAATATATTGTTTCAAATACAAGCTACTCTCCAAAATTAATAAAAAATTTAATTATTTTTAAAACTGAAAAAAGATTCTTTTACAATGTTGGTTTCCTATCTCTTTACAGATATAGAATAAAGATAATAAAATTATACGTATAGTTAAATGTAATGCACTGTATATATGTACTATGGGCATGGTGTATGATAATTTCAATTATGTGTATATAACCTAACCTAACCACAGAGTGCACAGATTAACTATAGTGCACATGTACACATATTTTTCAATCTTAAGTACCAGAATCCTAGATAATTTTTTTCTTAAATAATTTTTATAGATTATAAAATCAATATATTTATTACTAAAATGTCACTTAAAAATGTTCATTGTTATATAAGCCTACCAAATATGTACAGAAGTAAATTTAATAAGATATTCCTATTTTAGGTACCTACCCTTACAAATTAGCACAGTAACATTTCACAATTAATGTACTCGTTTTGTGGTTTTTTTAACACGATTTTGGTGAACTTATAATACTAAATATAATAGCAGGTGTTTCGATATAGGTATATAATTAATATTACCTGTTTAGTTGTTATATGGGCTAGGACAGTGATAAATAAAAATCTAACGAAGTATTGTAAAATCCAGCCGTATACGAGAATCTTATACTTGGAGTGTTTCCATACTGCTTGCAAATGATAATATAAGTCAAATAAGGTGTACAGACACAATGAGCACAATGACAATCCCAAATGAATTCCAAACGTGTTGTTTAAATTCTTTACAGATTGGCTGACTAATTTATGTTTGGTTTTTAGGTTTTCCAAAAAATCGATCATTGGACGGCCGGCAATCAAAGATTGAAAAACTTCTCTGTTGTATTCAATAGCAGTGTCGGGTTTTCCGTATTTCTCTCCGGTTAGTGACACGAACGGGTATTTGTTACGTACGATCGTGTCGATCTTCAGTGCCATTAAATCGTTGTTGATCCCAACGATCTTTTGATAAAGAATGTAACACAGTACAGAAAAATGAGTTTCTATGCAATACATGCTGAAGTTTTGTATGTACACCAGGGCAACAAATGGAACGGTTTGTTTTGCTACGTGATATAAAATCCACAATCTGCACACATTAACGGGTATAGTTAGTAATGTGCAACAGAGTACGGCCCGAGACGACATTTTTTTCAACCTATCTGTTTCAGAAGATGTCATTGGTGTATAGGCATGGAAATTGTCAATATTTTGTTTGTACATCACCAAATGAGTTCTACCCTTTAAAAAAATCACACATCTTGATATCATACAGGTCAAAGCCACCAACCTCGCAAACATCCCTTTTATAAACGTCGATAGTGTGTTGTCACAGTTGTCTTCCAACGCGCATACAATTTGAGGTGTAGTGTAAAAAACATATACACACGATATGATTAATAGCGCAGAGTAAATTATTTGCCATTTGTTATGAACAACAGATGTAACACTAAAAACATCAAAGATAAAAACTGACCATTTGGCTATTGGACGAAACATCACTACCTATACCAATATCTTTTTCCAAAGCTACCCATACTATTTTTTTGAATATTTTGAAAGCTATTTCATAATATTGTGTACATTATTTCTGAACATATTAACCACATGTGTGTATAAACGTCAAGGTACATCAGAAATACATAAACAACAATTTTATTTACCCATTAAATTATGTTTATTTTACCGGTTGCACCCTTTGAATATTAAATTATTTTGAAAATAAAACTCATTATATGGCATTACCTAGCTAGAAGTAAAATAATTATAAAAAGATTTAAACGATATTTTAAAAAGCAGGATAACAATTTTGACAAATATAATATATATATATATGTGTGTGTGTTTTAATAATCTTGATTTAATAACTTGCAAAAAAGGAACTTTATGTGCACCTACTTATTGATATTTTGATATCTATACATATTTATCTTATGACTATATAATATATATTATATATAAATGTACACTCCAGGATAATAATTTCTTTCGTTTTTCTTTTATTAACTAAAATATTAGATGGACAATTTGTAATTTTAAATTTGAATCACATAATCGTATAGTAGGTGTATATTAACTGTATATAGGTACCCAATACTATTTAAATTTAATAAATGAAAATCAACGTAAAAAAATAAAAAAATTTTACTAATAATATGTTGAAGAATAGTTTAAGAAATAAAATGTTATACCTACCTAATTATGAATATAATATATATTATTCTACTACAGTTATTAATTATAATACCTAGGCATAAATTATATTATATGAAATACCATATACTTATTATACTTCGAATATTTGATGTACAGATGATTGACATTTTACTGTAATATTATTACAAGTACAATAATGATTCATAATATGAAAATCTAAGTTATGTATACGAACCTTAACATACATTAAACACACATATAAATAGATTTTATTATGGGTATTATAATAGACAGTAGGTATATAGGAAATATTTATAAGAATAAATGATGAACATTGGCACATCGCAAATAAGTAAAATAAGTATAGGTACACACAAAATATTTTTCAATTAGGTACCTATACAACTATATAAGATTAAGTTTATTCGCATTAATGAACTCTTTAAATATTTCATCCTCAGTCCACACATTCCTCTAATTCTTACTTTGTTATTTTTTCCACATTCATTATATTTCATCATGCTGAATTCAACGTTTTAAATTGAACAGTTTTCCTCATTTAATTGTTTAATTTATATTAATTTGTTAATGTTTATAATTATACTGTGGTTACATTAAAAAAAAAATGTTCCTTATAGTAAGAACATTATATATATTTATTATATTTTCATTAACGACTATGGTCTAAAGGCAATTCTTGTACACAATATACAAAGAGAACAGAAAACAGAGATCAGAGATATTTCAAACATATAATATTAAGGATTTTGGGAATGAGATATTAACTATAACACACTTTAATTGTGCGTTTCCTGATTTTTTTATTTATCATAAATTATAATATATTATGCTGTTTAAATCTCCTTTATTTGGTTCTAACCTAGATTTAGTAGGCGATTCGAGTGCACCAATCAATAACGTATGTATAGTGTACCTATTAATTATTATTGTGTTTATAGTAATTAGATAAATTAGTGAGTGTCATATCTAGATAAATGTTATGTATTTTAGGTTCTCAGTTACTGTAATTACTTATGACCAATGAATAATGATAAATATATTATAATGTGTTTCTACGAGTATACATATGCGGATAGTAATTTTACCTGTTTAGTCGTACTATGAGCTGCTACTACTATAACATAAAATCTGATGGAGTATTGCAGTAACCACATATAAATAAATATCAACGGCCTTGAATTGGAACCCATAACACCGAAAACTTGGTAATAAATGTCGAATAGCGTCATTACACACCGAGTGAGTAAAGACAAGCCCATGGGTATTCCGAACAAATTGATCAACGCGTAGACGGCGTCTCGAATCAACCGGTGTCTGATACGTATTATCTCCACTGCATTTGCGATCGAGTGGTCGTTGGAACCGTAAAAGTCTCCATCGTAGAGGACTCGGTGTCCGACAGCAACTGTCTTTTCTATAATGCTCATCGACGTGTGCTCGATTTCCCGGCCAAGATATTCCAGGTCCCTGTTGATTTTGAAAAATTTGTAGTCCAGCGTGCGGCACTGAATTACGAAATACGTCTCTATCGTGGACATGCTTATGTTTTCCAGGTACATGAACAGGAAAAATATGAAAATTACTGTGCCCGAATTGCTTCTGTACAGCATAAACAGCCTCAACATGTTGATGGGCAGTATAACGGACAAACACAATACGGTCAGAAACAAATGAGACAGCGAGCGATTACGGTGTTCAGTGTCGGTCGTTGGCGAGTACACTTCGTAGGCTTCGATGTTTTTTTCGTAAACCGACATCGTAGTGCAGAACTTGCACAGCAACGTGGAAAGGGACAGGAAACAGGCCATGGCTATCATCCTGGAGTACATACCTTGCACCGAGGTGAACGACACCCCAGCGCAATTGCCGTCCAACAGGCACAGGACCAACGGAGACATGATGAAATTGAAGACACAGGTAATTAAAATCACTATTACGTTGATCAAGGAGAACAATTTTTTGAACGAAGTCAGTAAAGTCATACTTTGCACTCGAGGTAATAATGGCGTGAGTTATTACTTGCGTGTATAATAATATTGTATAATATGACGTAGGTATAATATATTCATTGATACATCGTACATATCGGTGTGATTTTTTTTACATCACATAATAAACGATTATATCAGTTAAAGTTCTACATATTGTATGCAGTTAAAAGATATTAATTCCTTTATTATTTTTAATTTATACAACTTAATGTGTGGGTATATACTAACTACCATACAATGGTCATTTCTCACGTCAGTGTTAATAGTGTTATATATTTTGGTTATGTGTTTAAAAATTCAAGTACCTAAATAACTAATAATGTTGTTTCTTAGAAGATAATTGGTCGGTATAATGATAACAAAAAACTGTAACCTACATTTTTTAAACTCATTATTAGTATAGGTGCACATACTCGTATTGTTATTATTATTGTAAGTTTATATAGATATAGGTACCTACTCACAGACCACAGTGGCGTGCAATGGTGGGGGGGGGGATGTCGAGGAGAAATGACACCCACCTTAAATAAATATCTGTTCAAATAAAAAATTTAAGAAAAAATTGAAATTTTCTAACTGAAACATCATCAAGATGTTAGCCCAGTTACTTTCAGCTATTCAAACGTCAGAATTTAATGTAAGTCTTATTGTCATTCATAAAATAATTCAATATACAAAACTCATCTTTGTTCAAATTTACAAAAAACCAACATAGATTTATTTCAAGCTTTATATCATACAAGCTCTCCGAGCGTTGCCCAAATTATTTTTTTTGTTTTATTTCAGTTTTTTTTTCAATTTTTTTTTTTTTCAAATCATAATTTTTTTTTCAAATAATAACTTTTATTTCAAAATTTTTTTTTCAAATTATATTTATTTATTTTTCTCAAATTATATTTATTTTGTTTTTTATTTTCAAATTTTTTTCAACCTGTACTGGTTCCTACAATTAAAATTCAAAACAACCCTGGATCCACAATGTAAACCTTCTAGGCTAGGTCTCGACTTAAGGCAATTGGGTACCGGCCATAATCAAAGAGTTGTAGGTAGGCAATTTCTGGCTTTTCATTGTTACACGTTGCCACTTTGTGCGTAGTAAGTGAACATTAGTGTGAGGGCTATAATCTCATACCCTCCCGTCAGCGCGGCCCGAACAATTCATTGATGTCAATGAAAATATAATAATATAATAATATGTAACTTTATTATAGCAGGTGATTCATCTTCTTGTAGATAACCACTCCCATCAACTCCAAAAATGACTGAAGAAGTGAAAAATTAGTATAAAGGTGTGAAAAAAGAAAGTAAAAAGGTGTGATAAAATTAGGAAAAATAGTAAAAAGGTGTGAAAAAATTGGTAAAAAGGTGTGAAAAAAGAAAGTAATAAGGTGTGTTGAAATTAGGAAAATTAGTAAAAAGGTGTGAAAAAATTAGTATAAAGGTGTGAAAAAAGAAAGTAAAAAGGTGTGATGAAATTAGTAAAAATTAGTGACTAAGAGGTGTGAAATAAGAAAGTAAAAAGGTGTGAAAAAATTTAGTTTTTTAATTTAATTTACTAAATTTTTTACCTTTTTAATATTTTTTTTCACGCCTTTTTACTTTCTTTTTTCACACTTTATGTGTCTGATCTGAGATGGAATTTTTTTAGGTGACTCCATATATTCTTACTTATTTAGATTCACTGTTTATGGTGGTATAGTTATGTATTCAAAATAAATCATCTGATAAAAATTTTTTTTATCATCAAGATTTGGCAAATATGAGAAGTTTTTATATCAAGTATCAACAGATAGAAACTAACCTGAGTATTAATTAAACACAAATTTAGAAGTGTAGCATAGATTATATACGTAGAAACAAGTGATAAAAAAGAGTTGCAAAATTATCATGATAAAATAAAATAAAAAAAATTTAAAATTTAAAATCAAATCCTTTGCAGTTGGATTGCTTACCTGGTTAGCTGTAGGTCATTGACTTCGATCCGACTAACTCGGAATGCTTACCTAGGTAGCTAACTTGAATGCTAAACGATTTTCACTTGAGGTGACGGACTTGCTAGACATTCCAACACTGATTTCGAATTTACATTTTTTTACACACGAAGAAGCACCAGACATGCGACGGGAACCGTATTATTCAATTGCCGATTTTCGTGGTTGGAGTGAGATTTCTAGACACTGAAACTGGAATCTCAAACATTCCCGCGCTCGAAACAAGACCTCCAAGACTTATCAAAAATCCTTATCACCTCCTAAATTTTTGTTTTTTGACCACCCATGACGTCAATAGGAGTGACTTCTGTAAGTAATTTCAACGACATTGTCGTCTGCATCGCCGAGTCTCACAAGCCCCCGATTTTCACGACAGCGACTTTCACTGGCAGCTAGTCTATTGTAAAAGCTTAAGTAGTTTTACTAACCGGTATCGTTTTTCTGTGTTTTTCGATTTTTAACTTGTGCTGGTATTCTAGTGACGTTATAAAGCAAGCCTTTATCGTCATCTGCATAGCAAAGCAAAGCATATTTGATAGTCATGCCGTCATGGTGTTATATATAGGCGAATAGCAAAATTAAAAAATAAGCAAATGCAAAACCATAACTAAATGCTATAATATGTCATTGAGCAATATAATTTGAATATAGATTGTATAAAGCTAGCTTACATAATATATGTATTTAAAAACAATTCAAACTATTATATACATACGTAATAACTGAGATGAGGTATCTAATACATCAAATCCAGATAAGTCGAGATTGGTTTATGAGGTACGAGCCAGGTTCACTTCTTCAGTCATTTTCGGAGTTGGTGGGAGTGGTTATCTACAAGAAGATGAATCACCTGCTATAATAAAATTACATTTCACAAATAGCAAGAAGTACCTAATATAAGTCAGTTCTCCGAAATTTAATACGTTTGAATTAATGTTCATATAAATCTTATTATTTTACCTCCGGGAATATGCAGTGTAGGATATGAATTACAGTTCAATCTTTTAGTCCCAGGATTTAAACAATCACTTGTGAAGTGTGCACCACAAATTCTTTTCTCGTTGTTCACAATTTGAGGATCTTCATGCTCTAACCCGGCAATTTTCATCCATTCCCTCAAAACGATAAGATAAAGTCGAATATTCGGAAACCGATGAGATACAACATCTAATATAACAAAAGGTAATTGTATAATATGGAGTTCGGACAATCACTAATCATGCCAATAATTCAAAATTTATAATTATTAAGTTATGGAACAAAGTTGTTTTAAATACCTAAATTAAATTATAGTAGGTACTTGAGTAGACTTGAGTAATATAAAATAACATAACTGTACTAACCTTTAGCTTTACATCCCTTCTATACAATAAAGGTATAATACCATTGTGTAAGAATGAATTAAACTATACTATTCAAGTGAAAATAAAATAAGTACACGAGACACGGACAAATGTTAATTTTTAAGTGAGTTATGACCATTTTTAATTTACCGTATATTATATACATATAACTTGCTAAGAAATTGAATTATCGTAAAAAACTAACGTACAAACACAGATGATGTTCTTACCATCAAGTTTCATAACAGGTCGTTCACTCTAATTTTTAAACTAAAGAAGCAACAAGTGTTCTGCCGAGCGTAATTTTGCTATATTACGCACTGGTAGACGGAGACAACAAAACTAGTGTTACGTCCGCTTAACGATACTGATTAATTCTGATTTCACATTTTGTGAACTTAACTGACTAATATACTACATTTATATTGTATTTAATATACAACATCAATATACTATTTTATTATGAGTTAACAACATTGGCTGACCTACTCACCTTATTTGCCCTTATATACATTAACGTGTAATTGGGTGATTACTTTGGTATAGTATCTGTAAATACAGACTGATTCGAATGACGTCGACAAGACGACAATTGTTTAACTTCACTTCTATTCTACAATTGAATATCTAACTACCAACATGAGCAACCAATGATGAGACCGAGTAGCTCTTCTATAGGAGATAACCTTGTGACTCCCGAGTACAAAACCAAAAACTCAAAGTAATATAATGTAATTTATTGAGTTAAAAAAAAAAAAAGAAACATGTATAATATAGATAGTATACCTATATTATATGATAACACTGTCTTTTCAGATATATTTTGTTAAAAAATAAAAGATTATTACTGCCGAAATACACTAATATACATACAAATACATGAAGACAATTATACAATAATCAATATAGTAGGTACATGAGTTTATTATATATATTATTAGGTATTGTTTTCTTTATGTTTACATGTTAATAATATAATAATAATAGCACATAATAGTAATCATTTTCGCGTGCCCACAGAATCTTTTCGCTCGCCACCTTGGGCACGCATGACATGGATTTGCCATCCCTGATATATACCTATAGTTATGACTTATGACTACAATATCAAACGCTTATAAATTAACACTCTTATCAAAACTAACTATAATGGTTCATGTCAAAAATATCAACAACATATGAGCACATTAAATTGTGTTTTCATTCTACATTTTTTTTTAAATTTCCTACTATTCTGCTATTGTATTTTAATTAATATTTTAGGTATTATATAATAGATTATTAGAATCGTCGTATTTTAATTGTTTTATATAATACATACACCAGTCAATTGAATAAACAAGTGTTCTGTAAATAACAAATTTTTATTTTTCAAATTAACAGCATGAAACATATTTTTACACAAAGAAAAACTGAATACATTTTAATAAATGTATGATATAATATACAAAAAAATTGTAAAAAAAATTATAAAAAAAAGAATAATATAATAATATAATAAACATATATATTGAGTACATCTTAATGTATATAGGTAGTATTAGGTACCCGCAGGAATGGTCAGTGGTAAAACAAAAAAAAAACAAAAACCGCGAGGGCCGACTAAAAGGTTGCCGGCGGAAAACGACGGACGTCGGTGCAAGACTAAAAGAAAAATGTAAAAAAAAAATGCGACGAGGCACAAGGGTGCTCGAGAAACCGGATGACCGGATGTGACTTGAGGCGGCTATCGAGGGTCACGCGGGATTGTAGAGGGCTGGAGTGGACTGGGTCGAACTTCGCGACTGTTCGATGCCCGCAGCGACGTGAGCGAATGGCGGCAAGTCAGTGCCCAAAAAACATCCTGGATCAATGCATCTCTCAATCGTTTAACGGCGTCTCGGCACATCGCGGTACCAGAGTACCACTCTAATCATTATTATTCGGATGACAACAACAGCAGACCAACAATCTGCTGACCTTGAGGAGTCGGCTCCGCAGTGCTGACATAAAGGACGGCCTACGGCGACGACCTTGCAGCGGTGGTTCTGCTGCTGACTTTACCGTGGCCGCGGCCGTGGTCACTGACGGTTCGAACTCGTCACCGTCACTTTTTGCTACGGCTATAGCCGTGCTTTGAACTGTCTTCTCAATTTCTTCCGACTGAATCACGCTCTTGACTTCTAGGACGTCCGGCTCACAATCTACGTCCGACGGCAGCTGGTTGATCGCCGTGGTCGTTTGTTGCACGTCATTAGCCAAAAGACCGGGTGCCACGCAATCACCGTCGTTCAATCCTCGGCGCTTCCAGTTGTTGTGATGCTATACTGCTATCGCCGCTTTAAATAGACGACGACCGCTCGTCACTCGGACCCAGAGAGAGGGGCGGTAAATTCAATGACCTCTGAACTGCGGCTTTCAGCAAGTCCTCAGCCACCTCGTCCAACACTTTAAAATCCGCCAAAGTCAACGTCGTCGTTGGTTGTGGGCCACTGAGCTCACTGATATCACATACAATTATTGTAGGCCTCGTGACCAGTGTAGGGTTGTCCACCCTGTGCTCTTTTTCTTCCGACAAAATACTGCATCCGCTATGGCGGATGCTATGCTCGCATTACTGCAAACTCCCTGCAACAGCCGGAACATCCAATTGTTCTGGCGTCATAATATGGTCTGCTTCTGTGAAACTTTCCACGATGGTTTTGTTTAAAAATTCAGAAATTGAATTTCAAGATATTATAATTGAGTTAAATTATTTAAATAATTTATGAGACAAAAAATAGTTTGGGTAATGCCTCGTAGTAGACTGAAACAAAATTTGTTATAAGACGTATGAATAAACATTCAGACGAATGTACATAACCATGACAACGAAATATAATATTATAATATTGTTGAACATTGAAAATAAAATAGGTACATGGCTAATTAATTTTCAGCCACATTACATATGTGTATTTTAAATGACGATTGTAATATTCTTACATCTCAATATATGGTTCAATAATAATACGTTTACATGTACGGTTAGCCAAAAGTGGCATTTTGAGTTGACAACTCTACAATATAAAATATAATAATATGGTCTCCGCTAGTGTCCACGATATTCGTGTACTGTGTAAATGTGTTATACGCGGTCCGAGTTATGCAAAACGTGCCCGCTCCTTTGACTTAGCGGACCCGTTGACTTCGCCCCATTTTTTTTTTGGTTTTGTATTTACATCAGTCGCTTTCCGTCGGCAACGTTAGTTGGCTCTCCTCGCGATTTTTGTTTTGTTTTATCGCCAACCATTCTTGCCAGTACATATATTATATAAATTATGATGTATCAAGTTATTGTATGTATTCAGTATTTCATTGTGTAAAAATGTGTTTCGTTTTGCAGTTATTTAAAAAAAATTAAAAATTAGTTATAAACAGAACACATGTTTATTCAATCCACTGGTGAATATATCATGTACAACAATTAAAATTCGAAGATTCTAATAATCTATTCTATAATGCCTAATATATATTTAATTAAAATGCAGATCAGCTGCTTAAAATGCGGTAGTAGTAGTTCAGTAAATTTGAAAAAGTTTAGAATGAAAACAAGATTTAATTTGCTCATATTTTGTAAATATTTTGTCGAGATTCTCGACATGAACCATAGTTGGTCTTGGTGTTTGATATTATAGTCATAACTATAATATATAGGCATGTATTAAAATAATATATTGTGATCGCCGTCAGTAAGTGCAACCGTATTTGTATAGCCGTAGAGGTGCTTCATAGTATATTGATATTTTTGGACCTGATTTATAACAGTTTGCTCAATTTTGTTTACATTGTGTACTAGTGCTTTATAGTGGGTTGACTTATTTAATTTTATGTAATAATTGCAAAATTATCTATATAATACATAGCAATTCTCGTATTGCAATTGTATAGACCAAAGTACTTATTTTCATAATAAAGTAAAAAATATTTTAATGAACAAACGAAGTTATTACAGACTCGGAAGAGTTGACACAGTTCATCTTGTAACTACGTATAGGTTATATGCATATACAAATAATTCAAAGTTAGTCATTTTAGGTTTATTTTGATTAATGAATTTGGCCACTTTAAATTGTTATAGAATAGATAGAATAAATAACACCAGGTTTAACATTTTTTAGGGTAAGAAAATATAAACTATAAACGCATAATGCATAAACAGCATATTTTAAGGTTCCAGTAGTAACTAGACGAGCCCAACTTTTTTCAACTTGAGGGCCACATTCGGAACTTATATTTATACTGCAGACCGTACAATACACTTAACGGTTTTTTTGTAAATTCTGATGAATGCAATAAGTATAATATTATCTTTGTTCGCTTATCGAGTTATTAATAAATTATAATTACTGCTTTAAATTATTATTTGTATTCATTGTGCGAGATTAAACTGTTTAAGGACTAATAATAAATATTTCCATGCTACTACGCTAGTTAACAATTTGTTT
Organism: Myzus persicae; assembly: GCF_001856785.1. Classification (NCBI taxonomy): domain Eukaryota; kingdom Metazoa; phylum Arthropoda; class Insecta; order Hemiptera; family Aphididae; genus Myzus; species Myzus persicae. Next base: position 36,595 of record NW_019101729.1, on the reverse strand, counting down.
TGCCATTAGAAACTGCTAGTTCACTTTTATATTAAAATTAAAAATGGTGAGATATCTTGGAATTCTTAAAAGTTCATTAAAATAATTGTTTTCTTTTCTTAAACCACACTGCATGCCCAAAATTAGTAATAACTTTTTTTTTTTAGAGCATGCCATGAAAAAAATATTTAAAATATTATATTTTGTTATGCTATAATTTGATTGCATAATTAATGTATTAGTATAAAAAGATTTGTTTAGGTTATTATATAATATATGATGATAAAAATTTTCGCGTGCCATAGATTTGCCATCCCTGATTTACGAACTTATCGAAGATAAAAATCACTATTATCTAGATGAATTTATCTAGATAATTTAATTTATTCAGCTGGTTTTATTTATGATTAGCTCTCCGAATGTCGCTAGGGTAGCCCCCAGACCACCCAGTGGGCTGAAAGTGGATTTCGGTCCACCGACACTGAGTCGTTGGAATTATAAGTCATGTCCGTTGGTGGGTTGAACATCAAAAGTCAGAGAAGGTGATAAAGATTTGTAATAAGAGGCTTTAAAGGGAACGTAAGAAATTTGAAAAGTATCGGAAAAAATGCAAAATGTTTGGGCTGCCGTAAAAAAAATTAAATAAAATAAAAAAATCATTTAGAAAAAAAAAATTGAAAAAAAAAATTTTAATATATTGAAAATATATTTTTTAATTTTTTTTTTTTAATTTATTTTTTTTTCAAATATTTATTTT